>NW_017732015.1:749510-815949 GCF_001890085.2 Hipposideros armiger
TCCTAGAAACAAATCTTTACTTCTTGCTCCATCAACCAAATGAGGGATATAAAACATACTGAGTGTGTACAGAATTTATGGAAAGCTTTCTATGGAGAGGGCTGCTATCTTACTCTTTCAATAAGAAAGCATTTGGGAGAAATTCTATTTTCTAACCTTAGGCTTAAAGACCTGAGATTTAAGCAAAACTCATCAGAGAAACTGTTATGTTCTCTGCTGTTTTGTGACATTGTAGCCTGGGTCTTATTATTTTCCCAGAAAAATCTAGAAGAAGAGAAACCCATTGAGTACCCTTAGCACTAGTGATGAATCCAGGAAAGACTCCCCAGAATTAGAATCTGTTGTATTCCAAGGATTTCTGTTGGTTTAAAGATGCAGGAGTTTTCCAGGTGCCCCAAGGTATGCCATAAGAAAGAGAACAAACACAGGGACATAAAAATTGTACATGCAATTGGCATGGAATCTTCCTAGGACCTGTCAAAATACAGCTAGGAAGAGAGGCAGAGGAATGACAACAGTGAAGAGATGCAAGCTGAGGAGTCATTAGCAAAGGAAGGAAGCAAATGAAACACCAGAAAGAGAAATACAGGCAACTAAGTTAGAGGAGAGGATTGCAGCTGTCAACCTTTCAAAAATTCCTTTGCAGAAAAGTCATTTAAAAAATTCTCCCATGTCCAGAGTGCATGAAGCTGGGTGACTATTGTACCAGTTCAAGGGGAGGACCTTCCCTCCTATTTCTTCATCTTTCTTCTCTCCTCCCAGCCAATCTAGAGAAAATGACTAGAAAGCTGCTAAGATTTGAGTGGTGATGGTAGTCAGCTTCTGTTGATATTTACAGAGTTCTTATTCGAATAGTAAAGAGAACAATCTAGACTCTGCAATGAGGCTTGATTTACACTTTAATTTGCCTAAGAATGAGATTATTTGTCGGCGAATAAGAAAAAACTCCAAAGGGCTGGACAAGTGGCTCAGTTGGTTAACAGCTCACTCACCAGTGTGAGCTCTGAGGAACAGCAGTTTGAGTCCTGGCCTGAGCTGAGCTGCCACTGAGATGCCAATGGGTGGCAGGATGGCTCAGCTTAAAAAAAAAAAAAGAAAAACCCCCAAAATGTCACAGTGCTTGAGGAAACCTAACCAAGAGAATTGTGAGATTACTCTCACACAGTGAATTATGAAAGAAAAAGTGGGAAAATTAAAACTGTAGGTAGTATAACTTGCATGTATGGATGTATATGTGTATGTGTTTGTGTAAAATAAGACTACAGTGAACATACTGCCTCCTTAGTGCTTTAATTAAAAAAACTATATATATATATATGTATATATATCATGATATTTATATATGATATATACATGGTTATTTTCCCAATATTAGCACATTTAGGTTTATCTCTTTTTCAAGTTTTGTTCAATTGTTACATAATAAATATATTAATTCACAACCACTGTAGGAACTGTTTCAAACAGAATGGATTAAAAATAAAGCCACCCTTGACTCACTACAATCTTGTTTTCATCATTACAGGAACAATATTAGTTTTGGTGTGTCTCCTTCTAGCAAAGAAAAATATAGCTTCACTTTACTTCATTTTTTTTTCTGAAATGCTGACGTATTTTATTTATTGGTAGAAACTTTCATTATTTTCAAATAAAAATATGTCTTGGGGAATATTATTAGCCAGTGGTTACATAATTATAGAGCTGACTCATTTTTTCAATCTGTAAGTTTTATTCCCTAGTATAAGTGGTCCTTGAATCATTTACATAATTTATTTTACAATGAAGCCCTAACCCTTGAGTTGGGTAGTACATATACCAGATTTCTAGTCAATATTCAAAAATATTTATTGATTTGATTGACACTTTCAGCCAAGGACAGTTTGATGTTAAATTACTTTTCAGCTTCCAATCTTGGTAATATTTCAGTCTTGCAGGCCACTTTTTTAATTGCATCCAAATTCAAACCCCATAAAGAAATTTTGAGGGCCCTTTTTTTCATGTCATCAAAGATGTAATATAATATGGCTTTAGTAGAGGGCTCATGTTCCTAAGAATTCATTACAACAAGAAAATATATTGAGCAATACTATCACAAGTAATGAAAATCAATAGATGATCAGATTAGGTGAGCAAGCAAGATATTCTTCAGTTAGTGAATTTTTTGCATTTAATTAAACAACTCACTTATTCATCCAAAATCAATCACATTTTCCTGTTTTTATATCCATAAGTACATTACTTCTACACTTTCTTCTGCTAATCTACCACCAAGGGCATTTGAGGTTCGTGAGAGTTAAAGGGTATTACATTCTCCACATAAGAAACATCCAAACCTGTAGAGAACTTTAATTAGTTTATTTGAGTCAAACTGATAACAATTGTTGGTAAGCAAACTGTCAATGGATTAAGAAAATGCTCTGGAGAATGGCAGTTTTGCAGCTTATTTTTTCCATTAGAATGAAAGGAGGAGATGTAAGGGGGGCGGGGTTACATAAAATCCATTGGTGCCAGAAAAAGGGGGTGGGAGAAAGCAAAGTGGGGAAATCTCTGGGATTGGATAAAAAGTAAAAAGTGGAGAGACACATACTTATTTTACATTGGTGGGTACAAGATAGTTGATAATTAATTTTACAGCACATAGAGATGATATTCAGGGAAGAAAACAATGAGGGTTCTGTAGTTTCCTGCTCTGGTGCAGTGGGTTGTGCCCTGAGGGGTCTGGAAAGAGGGATGTTATCTTAGATGCAAAAAGACAATGGGCAGGCTCACTTAAGGTAAAGATTGACCTTTGTCAAGGAAGCTATAGGCCAAGGATATGACTACCAGCCTTGACCTGCTTTTAGTTAGGAATTTTTTATGTTCAGACAATCCTGTGTGGTTAATTTTGGTCTCTGGGTTTGTAGGGCCTGCCATGTTGGCCTCCCCTGAGCTTCTCAGGTTTAGTACGTGGCCCCTTTTTCATCCACAAATCTACCACAAGTCTATCCCTAAGAATCAAAATAATTTAGAAATAAGAAAAACTTGGTAGTTGTTAATCCTGAACATTTTGGGGTTTTTTTTTAATAATAATGGGAAAACTGACACTTAGAGAAGTCCCAATGTGAGTCCCATTGTAGACACATATGCCTGCATCTGAAATGTGTGCACAGATACTCACTCTTTCACCATTCTTGCTCCTCCTAAACTGCTTTCTCTGCAGCCTAGTCAGTTAGTAAGTATTCACTTTCTTAAGACTTATGTGCCCCAAGACTAGTAGCTGGAGCCCATTTCTATAATCTCCCCATTTCAGTTTTAAAACACTTATACTCCTTTCCTCTTTCAAAACCTCTCCCTTTTTAGATTTATAAACCATGAGATTTAATACTCTCCAGTCCTCCTCTTGCGATTTATTGACTTTTAGGTCATTATTTCACTTTCATTAATAAGAGAAGTAGAGGATCATGGTTTTCTTCTCCACTAGAATACCTGCTGTTAGAAATGTCCACACCCTAGTGGTCATCTCGTTCTAACACAATGCACTCCAAACCTTCAACTCTACACCAGTTTATCCACTCTTCTTTACACTATACTGTGGATCTAGCCATCTTCAAAAATTGCTGAGAAGCTTTACACACTAATTAATTTCTCTCAGGCATTTGTTTCTCATAGAAGCATTGATAGCCTGAAACTTTTATCATAGCCCAGTCTTCACAGCCATTCAATGCTCACTTACTTTGCTAACCAGCCTCAACCTCATTGTTGATCTAACACGTGAATCACTCTCTCATCAGAATTATTAACAACCTTGTAATTTGACCTTTTGCTGCTTGGCTTAAAATGTAATCCTGAGTTGCTCCTAAACTCTCCTTCCTCTCATTTTATTTTGAACCATTGGAAAATTTTGAACACAATTCCATGAGTATTTTTTATATATCAGCAAGTAGGCATACAGTACAGTCTAGCAATCTTTCTGCACGTCCCATTTTACCTCTCTCTTTGTTTATGATGTGAACTGTTGCAAAATGATATCTTTTGATTATATATATAATCCATATGCTTATTTTTCACATTCTCATTGCAGGCAGAGTTTGGTTTGAAGAAGTTTATAATGTTATAATAAGCACATCATTTTAAGAAAAAAATATACTGTTGTAGCTGAAATTGACCTTAGAGATTATTTAATCCATTGCTGGGGTGATGAAAATAATGTCCACAGCAGTAAAGTATTGTGCCTGAAATCTCACAGCTTTATACAGTTGTATATATAACAAGACTATAACTCAGTTATCATTATGCCTGTGGGCCAACAATAATATCTACCATGTAATGAGCCATCACACTATGCTCTATATGAGAATTTCCTTTTAACTATCCAGGGTAAACTTATAGCTGAAACTAATATAATCTCTAAAACCCCAAAACTTAATAAAATCAAAGCTATTTCTTCCTCAAAAAAATTTCAATGCAGATGTGTCTTGTTATTTTCATTCACCTTCAGACAAGAAATAGAAGAATATAGAGAACCCAAGCCTGAAGCTGATACACTCCCATCTCTATATTATGTCCACTTGCAATCTATTGGTAAGAGCTTGGTATGTGGTCCCACCTGAATGAGTGGGGGCTGGTATATAAAGTTCTTGAGAAGGCAGCTGCCTCCCAGGGACAAGTCTACCCCAGGAGGACAGCACAAATCTGTTTCACTCCATTCCCTGACAAACTCTCACTTAATTTTCACTCCAACACATATGGTAATATGATTATTACCCTTATTTTTAAAAAAGGAAAGCATTACACTTTGGAGGTTACATCACTTTTTAAAGATTAATCACTGTGTGGTGGTAGAGGAAAGCATCAAACCAGAGGCTATATGAATTCAGACTCCTAAGTCTTTACTGCTAGCTCACACTGCCTTTCAGTTATGTATGCCATTGTGGGTTTTCTTGATAGATCTTGATATGGGTTCCTCCATGTGATTGTAGGGGTCTTTTTGCTGTATCACAGACCTAATAAGTCATAGTAGTTTAAGCATGTTTTCTATTTCTTGAAAGGCTCCCAGAAAGCCAAGTCCTTCAACTTGAATATCTAATCTGTATTATTTATACTTCTTAATTGTTTCAACTAATGGAAGTATTATTTACATTTCTTAATTGTTTCAAGTAATGGAAGTGTAAGAAAGATAAACCCACATATTTAAACAGAATTCTCTTTAGCTTTTGAGTACATTTATTTTTTTATTTGGAAATGTATCCTGCTGTGCATCCTGTAGGTCATTATTAAAATAAGCTGGATTTTAAGAAGTCTCTAATAGTCAGTTCAAACACAGATTTTGCCTACCATGTGCCAAGTATTGTGCTTGATGCCAACCACAGGAAAATAATATATATTATTTAAAATATATATATATATATATATATATATATATATATATCCCTCACCCAAAATTACCAAATGTTAAAGGCAGGGAGCGACATGGCAATAAAAGCTTTAGTGTAATTTCCATATGTGAGTGACAGAAGTTAACACAGGATACTATGTGATCACAGAGAGTCTTTTAGCCTAGCAAGGGGAGATGATACCTGAATGCTAAGGATGTGAGGTAAAGAAAGACTGTGTTGTTCTGTTGTCATAGGGAGACAGACACCATGCTTATTGTTTTAACCATTATAATCTCTTTAATCTTCTTTTCCCATAAAGGAAAATCACAGTGTTTGGAAGTAAAAATAACTTAAAATTTTGTGTTATTGCTTTCTGACTTAAACTTTCTGACTGTGGGGACACAAACATTGCTCTTTCTGCAATTTGGTTTCCCCATTTGTAAAATGGAGCTAATAATACCAAGAATTTTGTAATGATCAAACATGTAGGAAAAAAGCTAACTGTGATTGTCAATTTCAGCCAGGATAGAGCAATTGAGATTGCATTTACTCTTCTAGCAGAAACAAGTGAAAAGTGTGTGTGCATGCGTGCGTGCGTGTGTGTGTGTGTGTGTGTGTGTGTGTGTGTGTGTGTAAAACACTGGACATAGACAACAAAATACAGCAGTATTTGAAAAAGGAAATATAGGAGATAACTTATGAGAGGCACAATACAAGGTGTGATCAACAAATACGGTGAATACTGCTAAGCGCCATCCAAAGGAAAGGCAGGTAGGTACCTTCAATATGGGAAGTGGCACGTCGAACCTTAGTAATAGTGTGTGAAAAGTTTCATCGTGTTCAGTGCAGTCAGTTGGGTGTAAGCTATGGTTGAGAGAAGGTGTGTTTTAAAGTGTGCCGTAAATCATCCTGTATCATGACAATGCTCAGTGTTACACATCGTTTCTGGTACATGGCAATTACCGTCAAATAAACACATTATGTTGTGCCCTCATCCACTTTATTGACTGGATCTGGCACTGTGCAACTTCTGGCTCTTCCCCAAAGTCAAAATGACCGTGAAAGGTAAATGTTTTGAAATGATTCAGGACATCGAGGCAGCCATGACAGCACAACTAAAGACACTCACTAAAGACAACTTCCAAAACTGCTTCAGAAAGTGTCAAGAACGATGGAATGGATAAGTGTGTTTGAATCGAGGGAGAGTATTTTGAAGGGGATTAATGGCAATGTGTTTTTATGTATCATTTAATAATCATATAGATATATGATTATTCCTTTTAGCTGCAATATTATATTTTATTGTATGACTGAAATAAAATATATAAAATATGCTTATGTTGTTGTTTTCTTACTCTGTTTATCTTTTGGAAATTGAAATTCTTCTTACTATATTCCATTGCATTGTTTCATCATAATTTTCACATTTAAAAAGAAAACTTTGCATGGCATTTTGGAAAAAAACAATAGCAATT
The DNA here is from genome assembly GCF_001890085.2 of Hipposideros armiger. Lineage (NCBI taxonomy): Eukaryota > Metazoa > Chordata > Mammalia > Chiroptera > Hipposideridae > Hipposideros > Hipposideros armiger. The sequence goes on from NW_017732015.1 coordinate 756,340, forward strand.
TAATACATATTTAATCAGCCATATCTACTTTTTACAATAGATAAGATGTGCCATTTTCATACCCCCACTTGTGTTTTGGAAAATACTCACATGATGAATTTTACTGAAACGTACAATGGCCAAGTCAGAAGTATCATTGGAAGGTATAAGTTCCTATCACCAATCTGGATAGCCCTAAATGTACAGGTAAGGAAACTGAGGCTTGATTGCTGTGATTTGCTAACCATAACACACTAGCTTTTTAATTCAGGAACTAAAACTAAAAGTTACTTTAACAGAGATCACATTGATCTTTCATTAATGAGCATGGTAATATTGGGCAAATCACAAACTTTGACCTTAATTTCCTCACCACTATATCAGGAGTCAGCGAAGTCTTATTTTCATTCTAGACATATTGCTTTTTTTAACAATTGATATTTGACAAGTAGTACACCATCTGAGCTACAGGTTCATGACCTGTAAAATGGGGCTAATAATATCTACTTAGCATCAACTTTTAAAAATTAGAGATAAAATATGTAAGGCTCTAGCATGTAGCAGAGTCCAGTTAATGATAGGTTGCTCCATGCAATACAACCCTCCTCATAATCTAACTGTAAGTCACAGTTTAGTATCCTAACTATTGTCCTGACTCTGGAATGAAAGTCCTTTCTGTTAATCATCTTGTTTGGTTATCAAAAGCAAATCTTATTTTCTAACTCTATAGTATGCAGTATGTATTCACAGAAATAAAGAAATCTGAAAGGTTTCACTTCCTTCTCTCAATAGCTGAGCAAGAAGATGAATGATGCAATCCTGTTTGAACAAATGAAGGGACCATAAATTCCTTCTATGCTAGCTAAATATCTGCTTCATAATATAACAATTTCCAAATCAGCCTGAATTAAAGAAATTGTTAGGATTATTAGATCAATGGCTTTATGGCAGCATGATGGAAAAAACAAATGGAATCTTTTTAGACAAGATAATATAATGTGCTTTAAAGTGCCCTAAGTGATGTGCGATTGAGGTTCAATAATGTCATTATTATTTTCAGTGATATGTCATTTAGGGAGGAGTGACTATGGTCAATGCTGATACTTGCTGTGAAGAAATTTAGCATCAGTGATAAACAGAGCATCTTTCACTATGTCTATTCATGACTGTTAGATCAGCTCCACTAGAATGGCATGGGGTAAGAGCTATTTTTATACTCTTTGATTTGGCAGAATTGAATAGTTGGAAAATTTTGAATTCTGGGTTCCAATCTAGTTATCGTTTTGCTCGGAATACTTTCATTTGATCAGTATCTTTTTAGACATTTTCTGTGTGTGTGTGTGTGTGTGTGTGTGTGTGTGTGTGTGTGTGTGTGTGTGTGCAGTTATATATGCACGTGGCTTTTTAGGTTTTCTTCTATAAATGGGTAGATACCGTACTGCATATATTATTATACAATTTTCTTTTGTAAATTTAGCATTTTATGATTTCTTTTTTTTTTCATGTTACAAACCCTCCCCCTCCAATCTGTTGTAAATAAATATTAAAAGGCATTTGGTAGTTTACAGAACTGCAAAGCTCAATGGGGGATAGATGTTTGAGTGTGAGTTGTGGCTCCATTTCACTTCAATTCTTTGAGATTTACTCTGTGTTGTGAGTGCCTTCTCAGGGAGGCTTTGTTGCTTCACTTGAGGAGACTTTCTGAGAATCTACTGTGTGTTGGTGATGCTTCTAGTTATTCAGGATACATGGGTGAACAAAACAGATAAAGTCACTATTACCATGAAATTTACATTTCAGTGAGAGAGACAGAAAATAAACAATAATCAAATTGATTCATATATAATATTAGGTTGTCAGAAGAGAACAGTGGCTACAACAATTTGAAGCTTTACAGCTGAATTCTACTCAATCTAGAAGAAGAGAACAAAAGTTTTCCTATTTCTTTTAGAAACATGAGATACTGCCTTTTCAAAAGATTCTAGCAAATTGCCCCCACACAGATCATTGATTTGAATTGAGTCACAAATCTACATGCTTTGCTAGGAGAACAGCAAGAGCCAGTTGAGGTAGGCCTGCAGCTCCTGAACTAATCAGTATGTTAAGAAGTGTGGTCTAAGCGTGATAGAGCTAAATTAATTAGATTCCACCCAGAGTAGGTAAATCTCAGGCTTAGAGAAAATGTGGAAGCTCTATGAACAACATTGTTACCAAACTCAAGGTGTTCGCACTTGGAGTGTTCTATTCAAGAAGGAGAAATGGTTGTGGTTAGGTAGTTTTAAGTACTTGCAGCAACTAAAGGAAACAGGGGATTCACATCCAAAGCTCTGTCTCCCAGAAGGAAGGCTTAGCCATTGCTTATATACACTATTTGGTTAATTACATGTTAATTTCTGCATTGAAGTTGGCTAAACTTATTTGGGTTTAGGTCATGGTCATCAGGTTACAGTTGTGTCTTGAAAATACTGTGCTACATTTTATCATTTAGCAAGATTAGCACTTAGAAAGAACCACCCAGATCTTGAGACCTTTGTTTTACGTAACAATATTTGCAGGACAACCACTTTGTTCACCTAAATATGCCTTTCAGAACTCCCAAGTTAATACATATAGAACAATTTTATTCTTTTTAACTGTTGGATAGTATTCCACAGTTTAGAATCATGACAGCTTATTTTGCTTTTCTCTTCTTGATGAATATTTAGATTGCTTCCTGTTATTGAGCTATTATAAACAATGCTGGGGTCCATCCAAATGGCTCAGTTGATTAAGAGCTCGCTCAAGAGTGCAAGCTCTGAGCAACAGGGTTGCCAGTTTGATTCCTGGCCCAAGCTGAGCTGCCTCTGGGCTGCCAACAGGTAGCAGGATGGCTCAGCTTAAAAAAAAAAAATGCTGCAAAGTATGAGATATGACAATTAAGTTCACGAACTTATTGCAGCGATGTTGCTAGACTTTTTTGCTATCAGAGGGATTATTCATTTAGGAACTTGTACCAACTGGACAAATAGTTAAACAAGTTTACTATTTGGAAGTGCTGAACAGGCTGCGTGATCAAGTTAGATGACCTGAACTTTCTGCCAACAATTCATGGCTCTTGCATCACGACAGTGCACCAGCTGACACGGCACTGTCTGTGAGGGAGTTTTTAGCCAGCAAACAAGTAACTGGATTGGAACACTCTCCCTACTCACCTGATTTGGCTCTCAATGGCTTCTTTCTTTATCAGAAGATAAAGGAAATATTGAAATGAATGCATTTTTATGACATTCAGGACATCAAGGATAATATGATGGCAGCTGTAATGGCCATTCCAGAAAAAGAGTTCCAAAATTCCTTTGAAGGGTGGACTAGGCGTTTGTGCTGGTGCATAGCTTCCCAAGGGGACTACTTCAAAGGTGACTGTAGTGATATTCAGCAATGAAGTATGTAGCACTTTTTCTAGGATGAGTTTGTGAACTTAATTGACTGACCTGGTATAAATGACTAGAATTGCTGAGTCATACAATATGCATATTTTAAATTGCCCTGCAAAATTGAGCCCTGCCTTGCTTACAGATTTAAACTCCTGTCAATAATATGTTCCCTGCACCTACCCACATATTTGACATTATCATTAAGTAATTTTCATCCTTATGAGTAAAAGAGTATTATAACTTTATGTTTTAATATGTTTTGGGGGGTTATTAGTGAAACAGTATCTTTTCTGTTATTTATATATGTATTAAATACATAAATAAATATATTTATTTAATATATAAATAACATATACATATGTTATTAAATATATATGTTTCCTCTGTAAATTGCCTGTTTATATAATTTGTGTATTCTTGTGTTTTTATTTATTCTTTTATTACACATTTTAGCCACTTTTATATACTCTAGATATTAGACGGGATCTACAGAAAAAGGTGCAAATATTTTATTATTTTCTTGTTTTATTTTCCCAGTTTCAATATTTTGATTTTTGTTACACATAAGTTTGACATTTTAATATTGGTAAATTTATGTATTTTTCTTTAATATTTTGTGTTTTATTTTAAAGGTCTTCTCCATCACAGTATTGAAAATATAATATCCTATGTTTTTCTTAAATATTTAAGAGTTTATTTTCATACATGTAGTCTATCTCAATTTAATGTGTGTTTGTTAGAAAGATGATAGACAGGGTGCCAGCCGAGTGGCGTGTTGGTTAAGAGTTGGCTTGGGAGTGCCAGCTCTGAGCGGCAGGGCCTAGATTCAGATCCGACATGAGGACCAGTGATGCTGCGCCCTCTACAGCTAAGATGGTGAACAACAGCTCGACCTGGAGCTGGGCTGCTGGGAGTCACCAGTGACAGCATAGGCTGCAGTGAAGCTGCACTGGACTGCCGGGAGATACTGTGAGTGGCTGGCAGCTGGTGTTTGTGGCCAGCAGTTGGCGTGAGCTGCCGTGAGCTGCTATGGCAGCCGTCCAATGGCCAGTGAGTGACTGCCTCACCTGGGAAGAGTGCAATGATAATACCAATATGGGCCAGTGAAGCGACGTCCTCCACAAGTAGACTAAAGAACAAAAGGACAGCAACTTGTCTGTTCCCCTTCCCCGATTCCCCAATGCTGTTCTCTCCCCCAATTCCCCAACAAATTCTTAAAAAAAAAAAAAGATGATAGATAGATAGATGATAGATAGATGTTTAAATATATTTTATTAAATAGTGCATTATTTCCCTACTGATTTGAAATGTCACACTTAATGCAAACTAAGTTACCACATATGCATGAATTTCTCTTTGGAATCCAGTTTTAAAAAAATATTTTTGTTCATTTATGCATAAATCTCACACTGACCTAATTACTATAGCTGTGTAATCTGCTCTTACAAACTAGTTGCACTTGTGGCTCTGTTTTCTTCTCTTTCAAACTAACATTCCTTCCTCTGGTGCATTTTCTCTTCCATATGCATTTTCTAAGAAAACTTCAATTCCATGCATCCTTTGGCTAGGGATTTGATTGAGATAAGTGTGATTTGGAGAGAACTGGCAGTGTTGTATTATTGAGTCTTTTCATCCAGGAATGTGTTATATTTCTATTTTATTAAGATTTCTTAGGCTTGTCATTAAATTAAAATTTTATAATTGTCTTCAAATTAAAATAATGGAATACACAAATTATCCTGACATGTGGACAGTTATGGGACATTTAGTCTTAAGCCATTGAATATGATGTCCTTTGATTAGTTAAATGTGGATAATTCTTTTCTACTTCTAAATAATATGAGGAAAGAAAGGACTGTGACACACATGAAGCCCTTATTGTAAGTTGAACAATGTCTAAGAAACTGAGGTAAAGAGAGAAGAGGCTCAGTCTCTGAGCTAAGCAGCTGTTGATCTAGTGGGGGAGGCACACAGGACAAGCAAAATGTAACACAATATGACAGATTACCACACGGGGTACCTTTACAAAAATCACCAAACCAAAAACTCATAGACACAGACAATGGTTTAGTGGTTAAACAGAGGGTAAGGGGGTAGGAGGAGGAAGTAAAGGGTAGAGGGGGTCAAATATATGGTGGTGGTAGGAGAACTAACTCTGGATGGTGAACACAGGTGATATAGGTGATGTATTACAGAATTGTACACTTGAAACATATATAACTTTACTAACCAATGCTACCTCAATAAAATTTTAAAAATTACAAAACCTATACTGACAAGGAACTAGACATGGTTTTTGGAGAAGTTGATGCCTGAGTTTTGAAGAACATGTAAAAATGAGGATATTAAAAGTGAATTAAATGAAACTGAGAGATTATATAGCTGGCTCCAAATTACATAGCTCGTAAAAGCCAGATTCAGGCTACATACCCAGAACTCCCAGAACTGTATGGGTCAAAAACCTGTGCCAGTTTAGTGAGACCTTCATATTTTTTATTATATTTTTAATAATTGTGGCTTGCAATTTAAGTGACTTAAATAGCCAATAGGGTATATACTGTTTTATTTCTATTCTAATGCCCTCTTTTTGTTACATTAGCAAAAGTGAAATTGCATGTCCTTAGATATTTGAAGCATTAAGGATGTTGCTCATCTTTAAATATTGCTAGATCCCAAAAAAGAATGAGATATTGCTTCCTCCTGGGTTTAGGAGTGAAATTAATTTAATATGTGAGGCAGACATTTAAAGAAACACAATGAAAATTGCACTTGCCAACAGACCCAACACGTACTTAATTAAGGAGAACTCAGGAAGCAGAATCAGACATTGTAACAATACTGACAATTAGGATTTTAAGGGGAAAAAAACGAAAACCCTTCAGTTCCTCATCACTGACCTGTGATAAGACTGAGAGCATTAATTAGCAATACTTAGATAAGGTCTATCTCTTTTTTCATGTTTAACACCAAAAGGGTTGATTAAAGCTCCCAATTAAATGTCAGCCATGTGATTCCACATGCAAATCTGAGGCTGTCCTGGGGGCTTAGTTCAGAGTCTAATCAAAGAAGACTGGTCCATTCAGATGTGAACTCTGCTACTTGGCAAGGATATGGATTACAGAACATGTAGGAAAACCCAACAAATACTCTCTGTATTTCTTCTTACTCACTTCTCCCAATGTGAGTGTCCTGAGGCATTTTAAACTAACACATCTTCATTCATCTAGACTCTGCCTTGGTCAAAATAATTCTCCTGTTATATGGAAGAAAATAAGTATCCATTTAAACAGAAATTTGCATTCACAGCAGAACACTTGGAAAACTAGCTATAGTTAATAAACTTAGGATTGTTTTCTCCAAAACTATACTGCCTGTGTTAATAAAAGTCTTTCAATTGGTTGAGCTCATATAACTAATTTTGGTTAAATACTTTATCTGTTTCTTTTAAGATATTAAAAACACATGGTGAAGATGGAAAATTAATAAACCAATTTTCCCTCCTGGTTATTTCATGCTTATTTATAAATAATAATTGCTTAAGAAATTATATTTCTTTGACTTTTATAAGTATAATGAAATTAGGATATGGTGAATCAAAACAATTCTTCAGACACCATAATTATAACTCTCATCTATTTGCTAGGTGCCAATCTAGATCTGCAAGAATGAGTTGAAAAAAGTTTTTATCCCAGAGTAAATTGTAAATAAAGCATAACATAACACAATAGTATAAAGACACTGAAATTTTTAGACAGGAGTAGAATTTTTAAATTTGGGATCTAGTCTTCAAGGGAATCCTCCTGATAGAGTTCCCAAGTACTCTGAAACTCAATATTAGATCTCAATTCCATAAAAATTGATGAAATATAGCAAAATAGATTTGAGGACTCTAGCAAATGAAAATAATTTCTGGGCTTAAATAAAACATCAGTATTTCAAAAATTTTACTGTAGGAAATATAACTTATACTATGTGGTGTTTACTTGATTTTAACATGTGATCCCTTGTAAGAATCCCAATGTTCCTCAGGCAAATCATTATCACTGATACCATTCATCATGAAAGGCAAAGTTGCCTAGGTAAGAATCCGCTCAATTCCCAAATGATGGCTGCCATCTGCATGTCTTCATGGCCTTATATTTGGAACTCCAATGGAAAATCACTCTCTGTGCTCTTATGCACAACATGCTTTCTCCTTCATCCTGTGGTCATTAGGCCTCAGTTTCAACTTCTATGCAAGTTACTATTTCTTTAAGTTTCCTCTCACAATTCCCATAGTTAACTTTATAAATATCAGATGGCCTGGACTTTCAGTTATGCATCTCTAAAGGCCCTTCACTGTGGAGAAATGCAAGTAAATAATCTTAAAACATGGTAACAGAGAGATAAAAATGAGATTTTATTTAAATAAATTATGTACTTTGTAATACATTGAATGTATTTTGTACTACTCTATGCTTTATAATATATTATATTACATGTATAGTCTGAATTGGTTTATTCGTGTTTCCATCAGGAGCCAAAGTAAAGAACTTCTCCCAGCATCAACATACAAAGATGGCTGAATGAGTAGATCTAACTAGCATTTGTAAGCAAATTTCAGAACTTTGAGTGAGCAGAATGGTTAAATAGGGATTCTTAGATAATGCAATTCTATCTATATGTAGTGTATTTTGGTATATAATTTTTTAATAAAAGCATTAAAATATGTGAAATATAATTTTTATAAAATCATGGTGACTCAATGTGGTATACAGTTGAAGAGAAAGAAGGACTTGGTTACAGTGTTTACCACTAAAAACATTAAATATTATGTGTCTCAGATTATACCCACCAAATCTAACAAGTTCCAGTTGCTCTCTTATTTAAACAATTTTAATAATCAGGTATTTTTATAATTATTAATTACTACTCTTCACAGACATAAAATTCACTTTTGATAGGAACTTGAAAATAAAACCTCTGCCCCTAGCATTTCAATAAAATTCATGGTCAATTACTTCCAACTTGATTTCCAGTTTGTGAAGGTATCACTCTCTTACCTGATACCAAAATCAAAGATCAGGTTTACTTTCAAATTATTCTATGATTATGAAATTTATTTAAATTCTTTAGAATCTATAAAATCATAACTTCTCAGCCAAAAAAGTTCTTTCTTCTATATCACCCTTCACAGAATATAACCTTCCTAGTGACTAGAATAATCTAGACCAGAAAGGTGACTTAGTTATGTGGACACTGACCAAGCCCACATTGTATGTAGACCAAAAAGGAAAATGGTAAATAGAGAGTTCTGGAAAATATCTGAGGGATATAGATTTGCAACACTAATGCATGGTATATCGAAGTTAAAATACTAGAAAATGACTAAGAAATTTTAGTTGAACTTCTAACTCTAAAAATATTATCTAAAATTTTAAATTAGAAAATATCCAAACTACTTTGTGTGATCTTAGGTAAGCATTTTTGCATGATTTTTATGTCAATCATAATTATAATTAAATAGTTATATTGAATTTATTAATGTTTATAAATGTCAATAGTGATTACAGTTGAAACGTTAGTTACATTCAATTTATTAGTATCAAATGGCACATAAATACATTTCTAAGAAAGTACTGAAATAAATGAGGGAAGGTTGTCTATTCATAGCAATGGCTGCTTCAATTTGTTTTGCTAAATTAGAAGTATTTTAAGACAATTAATTGACAGTTGATTAATATGCTTTCCACTGTTCAATATCTATTTTGGTATTGTGGTAGATATAAACTTATTATTTCACTTAGAAGTTCTTTATATTGATGATGATGATGGTGATGATGATGACGATGATAATTGATTATTGATGAATTCTATCAATCAATATGTCTTATGTTTCTATTATGTGCTAAACACCTTGCTGGGTATTGTGGCAGTGAAAAGAGTAGAAAATCTCTTTTCTCCTGGAGATTAAATTCTAGAGAAGAAATCAGAAATTAAATTAAAAATTAAAATAGTGACATGCTAAGGGGAAAACAGGGAAGAGGGATACAAAGTGTGGGAGAAAGTCATGTGAAATGTTAGAAAGAGGGTCAGTGGATGCCTGACTTTTAAGGAGATATTTGAGAAATAGCCTGAGGGAAGTGGGGAAGTAAGCTATGGTGTTACTGGGTGAGATATGAGGATCCCAGGCAAAAGGAATAATAGTGGAAAGGTCCTAATACAGAAGTAAGCCTAGCTTTAGAAGAGGAATGAGAAGACTAGTAGGCTGCAGTGAAGTAGTTGAGAGGGAGAGAAAGTGATTAAATCTGAGCGATAATGGAAGGCGAAAAGAGCCTTGCTGGTCCCACTCAGGATGTTAGTTTTGATTTCAAGAAAGAGGGGCAATCCCTGAAGTTTTTCAGTAGAAAAGAAAAATGGATGATTTATATTTAGCAAAGTAAATACAGATGTTGTATTGAAAACAGACTAATGAAAGGTGTAAGTGAAAGGTGAGACAAAAGCAAATAGGTGTTCACAACAAACCAGGTATAGATAATGGTGGTTTGAATTACAGAGATAGCAGTGGAAGCAATGAGAAGTCATTACAATCTACACATATTTTGAGGGTAAACTTGACAGAATTTATTTATTGTTTAAAAGATGTAGTGTGAGAGATAGTGGAGTCAAACTGATACAAGATTTTTGTCTTAAGCATAAAGATAGGGTTGCAATTAAATATATTGCCTAATATTGTAAGAAAAAATTTGGGGGGTGGGGAGGGGAGATAGCATACCTCAGTTTAAACTGATTATGTAAAGATATATATATATAGTGAGAATTTAGATATTGAGTCTGGAAATCAAGGGACAACCTTACATTGGAGACATTCATCTGGAAAATATGAACAGGTACACTCTATTTAAAATCAGAAGATCATCAAGACATGAGTAAAGATATATGAGGGGAAAGAAACGGGTTGAGTCTTGAGTCTTGAATTTCAACATTGAATGGTCAGAGATGAGGAAGAAATTGAAACGGTATAGTCAGGTATTGGCAGAGGGGTGGGGAGAACCAGTTCTTTATGGTATCCCAGAAATCAAGTGAGGAAAGTGTTTCAAGGGGGAGAGATTGATAGATAGTGTCAAATGCTGCTGACAGAAGTAAACACTGAATATACCAATGTGGAAGTCATGGGCAGTTTGATAGGGACAGTTTTGGTGACGTGCTGGAGACAACTGTCTAACCAAGGAGGTATCAATACAGAATGCAGGAGTCAAATGGGAGGCAGTACATATACACAAGTATGTCCTTGAAGAAGCTTTGCTGAAAGGGAAGGAGAGAAATGGAGTGGTAGATGGAAGGAGTAAGACAGACAATGGGTTATTTTTAATAGATGGGAGCAATAAAAACATGTTTTTATGCTTAATGACATTGCTATTATTTTCATACTTGTAAATAAAATGACCCTGGTTTTCTTGTTCCTCACTTGACAATCCCAATGATTAATTGTGACAGTGATAAATTCTGTCTGACCTCTTCTTCCATTTTTGCATTTACATCAAATCATTTATGTTCCATCAGGCCTCTTGAATTTCAGATTCCCAAGATATATGCTATTGAAATTTTAATTAAAAATTAAATTTTAGCATACTAAAAATAAAAAGGTTTTTTATGATGAATGGGTTTTAAACATTAATATGAATCTGCCACCTGGCTATGAGTATAAAGCATGAGCTTTCTCAAGTGTTATAATCAAATATTCTTCTAAAATAAAAATGACAAGGTTATTTTAAAGAACGGTGCACATATATTCACATAAATGTGGGCATGGTTGGGCATAATGGTAGAAATTAATGAAAGGAAAATTTAAGATGGGACACAGAAGGAACAGATTTTAATGAAAACTAGTGAATGGTGCATGATTTCCCCAGAGAAAGTTATGAGGGTCTATATTTCATGAATATTATGCAGACATATATGAAGAAGAATTTTTTGGAGGGTTACGCTTTGTTGCTGGCCCCAGGAAACAAGCATACTGACTCAATAGGTGAAATCAGATGTTTCTTTTTGAAATGCCCATGTTTTGTAACTTATAATGAGGTCCTAAGTGTTTTGTATATGTACTCATTACCCTCTATGAAAGAAAAATAGTACTTTCTTGAATCCATTACATTACCTATTTTATACCATAGGGTGAACCATATGAAATGGCCAATGTTGAAAATCAAAACTGATTGAAGATTCCCTTTGTATTATTATTTAAGCTCCTATGTGGTCTCTTTAAGGACATCTTCACCTCCTTCTTATCTCCAAGGAATCTGCTGAGTGGCATAGAAGAGCAGCTCCAATATTGCAGGCTGAATAGGTACTTGCCACGTTGTTGGTGTCTTTCTAATCCGTATTTTGGTCTTCATTTTCTCTCATGCCCTTCATCGTTGGGTCAGCCTCTCTTTTGGTATCTGAACTGACTCCATCTCATAAAGGTCTCTGCCTTTGTTATAAGGGAGGTTGCTGGCATTGCTTTTAACAGGGGCTAAACGTTCTGTCTCAGGGGGAAAAAAATGCAGTTTATAAGATCTTGTTTTAAATTGTATGTTGTCAAATTAAAAAACTGATGTACCTAATTCTAAAATACCTTTGGCTTTCCCTAATAATATGTTATGTAGTGATCACCTATTAACTTATATTTTTCTTCTTAAACATATTCATACATCTAAATATATCATCCTACTTTAGAAGTAGCAAGTTCCAAATGTAAATATGTGTCTTAATAACTTTTTTTATTCTTCATTGTGGGTCAACTCACTCTAGAAAATCAAAATAGAATAAATCTGAGTATAAAGATGTGTTTCTTTTACACACCTTTGCAGAATTCCTTTTGCCTCTCATTCTTCCTTCTTTTTCTCTTCTCTTTTATTAAAGGACATACTGAGTATCTTAGGAAGTAAACGAAACACTCGATTTTTCTCTTTTTAGACATGTATTTGGTAATATATTTGTATGTATTTTTAAAACTGTTTCTTTAGGTTCCAATTCTAGTTCTCTGTCAGATTTTTCACTAAAGGCAATGCTAAGGTAAAGTCTTTTGTACTTCCTTTTGGGGGGAAGGCATGCTGTCACCATTGACTTATCTCACATCATTTAATGTCTGCTGTGCATTAGGCAGGCCTCTGCCATTTGCTGAGACCAGAGAGAAGACAGTACCCAATTCCTGGTGTGGAAACTTGTGTTACTTGGGGGAAAATATGTGAAAAATATAAAGATCATGGGAGAAGGCTCTGCTTGGAAATTTCTTCAATCAATGAATCTGAATAGTATAGAATTCCTAATAAAAATTTCAGTTAGACCTGATATTCAGAAACCTATGAAGACCTTTTTAAAATCAAATTACAAATGCAAAGATTACATTGAACTAGCTGGACATTTTTATGAATCAATGTGATATTCTAGTGTCAAGCCAAACTATTTTCACCTAAGCTCCACTGCATGAGAAGTTTATAGGAGACCAATGAACTTCCCAAAAATACCTTGTTTTTCCTCATCTCTACTCTGGGGGAGGAAGAGACAAAATGTTCTCTATAGTTACCAAAGCCCTGTGATTCTAGAAATCTATATATATATATACCCCAGTCCCTCTACATTATCTTAGTTTTATACTGTTGCTTTCTAGAGCAGCAGTGATTTGTCAAAGGAGAGTCCTCTGCCCAATGCCTTGGGTTCAAGGCGAACCTGGGATCCTAGACAAGCTATTTCATCTCTCTGATGTTTAGATACCTTGTCTGTAACCGGAAAGTATTGGTAACCACGTCTGATCAATGGTACGAAGATTCAAATAAGTAATACAGTTCAAGCAACTCATAAAGTTTTTGGTCAAGTGATGGGTTCCAGTGATGGGAGTTCAAGCTATTGTTGAACTGCACAACTTTGATATGAGGTCAGCTTTGGGGTCCATCTTACTTCAAAGATACACTGAAGGATGAATATGTCTACTGTGTAATAGACTGCTTCTTTTATAATTTTTGAAAAATTACAGATGTATAGGAAGTTGCAAATAGAATATATAGCATCCAGTTTGCCTTTCACCTAGTTTCTTCAATTGTTAAATATAAAACCAGGAAAATGATATTGGTGCAATACTGTTAACTAGACTACAGATTTTACTCAGTTTTCACCATTATTTATATGAACCCATTTGTATGTGTCTATACATGTGAATGTTTAGTTCTATGCAATTTTACATGTAAGATTTGTATAATCACCACTAAAATCAAGATGCAAAGCTGTTCTACTACCATAAAGAAACTCTACATGACACCCCTTTATATCCGCACCATCGCCCTTCCCAATCCTCTCCCTGTCCCCTGCAACCACTAATATATTCTCCACATACATAGTTTTGTGTGTTGAAGAGTGTTACACAGATGGACTCTTTATATATCCCATATTTATTTATTTTATTTTTTCTCTTTGCATTTTACTCTTTCTGAATACCTGCACCTTCCTCATCATATAAGATCACTTTCCAGTATAGTCTAATATATATGAATAAAGAGATAATGTGTTGGTTTTACTTAAAATCTTCAGAAGTATCTTTTGAGCAGTGGGAAACTACTAAACAGTGTAAAGTCCCTGGGGTGACATTACAGTTTCAATTTGAAGACAAGTTGCCCTTCTATTATGTTTATTATAATAGCTAGCCACTTGCCCTCTATATTCATTTTTTATTGCTATGTAGCAAGTTACCACAAATGTAAGAGCCTAAAACAACAAACAGGTATTACCTTACACTCACTGTGGGTCAGAAGTCTAGGCATAGAATGGCCTCTTGGGTCCTCTGTTAGGATTTCAAAGGCTGAAATCAAGATGTAGGCCATTCCAGGCTCTTATATGGAGGCACTAGGGGGAAATCCACTTCCAAGATCACTCAGGTTGAATTCAGTTTTATGCAGTTGTAGGGTTGAGATTCCATTTCCTAGTTGGCTATTGGCCTAGAATGACTCTTAACTTGTGAATGCTGACCACATCGCTTGGCTTGTTGTTCAGTCCATTTTCAAAACCAGCAGTGGTGAAAGGAATCCCTCTTGTATTTTGGATTTCTCTGATTTCTTCTTTTTCTCCCCTTTTTAATGGCTCATGTGATTATATTTGGCCCACTTAGATAATCTCTTTTTGCCATGAGTAATACAATGTGGGAGGAACACTAGAGGACAGGGATGATGGGAGCCTATATGCTGCTTGCCTTACCCCCACTTTTGTTTCTTGATGGGTGTGCATGTGTATGTGTCAGTGAACGCACATGGCATTTGGTTTGGAGGAAGATCATTTAGTTTAAGGAGATTTAAATTTGAAACCACAAATAATAAGCCCCAATTTTCTCTGTCTTAGACTTAAAATAAATTCTAACAGAAGTTTTGTCTTTTGTTTTTAATGGAATCTTTTGTGCTATTTCCATACTACACAAAGGAATATTTTATTTTATTTTTTAAATGAATTTTCAAACACACTGTGATTTGTTGCTAACCTTTATAAAGTATAGTTTAGGGAGAAAAATGCACTTCCACTAATAATGGTTCCAACAGTAGAATTTTTTCCTGTTCTTTTTAAATTGCATTAACCTTACTCTCTATGATGTATTGTGGGTAGAAATAATAATGTGCATAAAACTTGATTGGTAGTCCTTTGAACTTTTTTTTCTTTTCTTTTTTTTTTTTTTGGTAGAGGGCAGTGTTACTGGCCCTCACATGTGGGATCCGAACCGGGGCCCTCTGGCATCCCAAGCCAGTTCTTAACCATCATGCCACTTGGCCAGCCCAGTCCTTTGAACTTTTGAAAGAAAGTAGCTATAAAAATTTTTTTGAGATTAAATTGGTTAGACTTTTTTTTTTGGTAGTAGAACTGAATACCAAACCATGGCCAAGGCATCTCTCCCAAACACAAGTACACAAGGAAGCTGTGCTTTTATTATGTATCTAGTCTTACAGTAGGAGAGCCTAAATATTTAACGGACAAGAAAAATTAGTTAGAAAATGACATTTCTTCACTGGCAAAGTGTCCAACACTGGGCATAGCTGTGGTTTCACAAAACCAAATATTCTAAAACATTGGTAAATGGGGAAAATAATTTCCTCCTTGGATCACCTAGCAAGAAGACCTAAAATGAAAACATTTGCTTACCTCATTCTTCTCGCCTCCCTTTTTATAACCACAACCACCAGCCAAGGCTCACGTAATTCAACCACAGCTACTGCAACTAATATTACCCCAATGAGTGCAACTACTTCCCTGACAGCCCCTGCAAATACTATAATACAACCATAACAACTACACTTACTCCTGCTCCAGCATCATTAACTGGTACTCATATCAAGTCCAGTTACACATTCCAGTGTTACACCTACAAAATATGAATCAACCACAAATACAAACTCATCAACCGCAGTTACTACTACTGCCAGTTCATCTTCAAGCAGTGACTCATCCACAAATGTTCCTTTTCTAACAACACAAAGTAACAGTGAATCATCCCCCCACACAGTCATGAAAGGTGATTCCCCAGGGACAGTTCCTTCAGTGACTTCCAGCAATATCACTTCATCAAAGACCAGCAACCCAAATCCTGATACCACAGGTTCCTGACCAAAAGATTCCTGTGGCAGTGGTGCTTCGTGTGTTAGTCTGAATAATGCACATTTTTGCCTGTGTATAGATGGATGTTACTCTAAGTCTTCTAAATGCAACAAAAGAAAGATACTCCTTGCAACACTTACAGTGAGTGTATCAGAAACATCTGCCTTGGAAGATGAAAAGTCTATAGCCTATGAAAAATTACATATGGAAATTATTAAAATTTTAAAATATGTATTTATCAATTCTGTTCATGGAAGAATGTAATTCATAAAGTAAGACTATGTCCTTCAGCAATGTCTGACAAGCATGCTGATGGCAAGAGTGTTGATGTAACAGTAGTAAAGCTTTTCCCAGAAACTGCTAAAGAAAATGAAATGACTATATCTAGTGCAACTGAAAAAGCAATTCAAAAGCAGGGGTTGGAAAGTGACCCACAGATCGTGTTATGTCTTGCTATTAGTCCAAAGTGTCCTGATACTTGCAACAAAGAGCACAATGTGTGATGCTTAGTGAGGGACAGCGGAGATCCTGACTGCGTGTGCCTATCGGGCTCCCAGAAATCTGACGATCATGAGATCTGCTGAGCGTGTATATGTAGCTACAGAGGAGTCAACTGTAAAGATCAATCTCAGCTGCTCCTAACTATGGTGGGCTCCATCGCTGGCATCCGCATTCTTGGCATGGCAATTGCATCGATCTCAGTGAGGTCAAAGAAAAAATAAAAGAGGGATATTGAAGAAAAGAACTTGATTGAGAACGACTTTCAAAATCCAAGACGGCAGCACAAGTCAGGTTTCAGCAATCCAGGAGCAGAAGGGAACATCTTTCCTCAAATCAGAGCGAACAGCTCCAGAGACAGTCAGCTGCAGAATCGCTGTGCAAACCAGAGGCATGCCCCGCCCTGATTATTAGAAAGGTAAACATTTTAAATCATCCATGGACTTCAACCCAGTAGACAAGCTTTTAGTTTGCATGCTTAAGAGACTGGTGGAGAAGTGAGCAGCAGTGAAGACCCGGCCTTTGGCGTTTTTCTTCATAGGATATCTAGCCTCTCTGAATGGAAGTTGTGAATGTTTGCAATGAATGCAGCTTGTTTGCTATGTACCTATGAAATTAAATGCACTCAGGTGCTATTAGTGCTTGGAAGTCAGTTAACTTTCTCAAATCATACAATGGTTAGGGTTTTTTGTTCTGTTTCTTTCTGGCAGGCAACAGTCACCATTTCTAATCTAGAAGAAAGCTCCCCAAGGTTGCTTAGGTCTTCTGGGAGAATGTTGCTCTTGAATTGATAGCCTACAGATAAGAGACCTAATTCTGGGAGACTCTTACCCATCAGCTGTGAAGGTCCCAGGGGCGGGGAAGAGAGTCCACCTTTGCAGGTTCTCCTTCAGTCCCTCAACTGTAGGGATTTTATTGCCTTTGAACTGCCAGAAGCTTATGACTGGGCCTCCCACCAAAAGGACATTTCTTTCAGGTTTTCAGGAGCAACTAAGGGCAATACAGGACCTTTTTGATGTTAATGAGAAGACCTTAACTAGAAATGCTCACCATGGGGTACATTCTAGAGTATTTTGAAATGCCAGTAGGTGGGAGAGGCAGGGAGAAAAACATGGCCAGCAGCAGGAGGAACAGAGCCAGAGGGAACCTGGGCTGGGAGATGAGTAAGGGAGAAGGTACACAGATCCCCCTCCTGGATGAGCAAATGGGCACATCCTCTAACTCGTGCATTCCCCAATACTCAGAGCCTAAGAAAAGGTGTAAAGACAAAATCCCAGACCAAGAGCTTGAGTCACTTTTAAATTGCAGACATTCTGACTGGCTGGTGGTGAGAGAGGGAGCTTGTGCCCCGGCCAGATGTCCATCCTTGGTGATGCAATTTCCAGAGGCACTTTATCGAGATCTGGGACAGAGGCTTAGCCATGGCTCACAACACTACACACCCAGGAATAGGACGGCCACATCCACCACAGGCTTGCTTTAATGTTAACAATGTCCCTATTTATGTCTGATGTCTGGTCCCCTTGCAATTTATTTTCATTTGTTGTTACTATTATTTGTCCTTGACTGTTAACTGTGAATGGTAACAAAGTATCTTTGATTAAAACAAGCAAACAAACAAAACAAAAACAAAAACAAAACATTTATGAAAAGTGGCATGCAAGCAGATAGTATTAATGGACCATAATTTACCACAAGAAGTAGTTTTCTAAGACCATTATGTTTGAAGAATATATTATATTGTTTCTGATGGCCATATTTTGGAATAGCACTTCACAAGGAAACATAATTTACAATAGTACTCTTCACAACTATGAACAACTCTGAGAAACTCTCTGTGGGTGGAAGCCAAGATTATATTTTCTGAAGTTAAATAGAAAGATTCTTCCCCCTGATCAAGTTTTAATGAAACAATTCAGAGGAAAACCATAATCTCACATCAAAAATTGTTTTTTACTGAAAATATAATAAATTCCAGCCTACAGACAGTCACAGCTTCTCCGTTTGGCTCCTCACTGTCTGCTGAATCAAATTGGTGAAGACCTGAATTCTGATAGTGGCCATGAGTCCAAGGTCAATTTAATGTCCACTGAGATGTGATTAAAGTGCAATTAATATGTTGCTTCAATCAATATAATAATACAAATTTTGGATTGTGGCCAGGAAATTTTATGTAGGCTTCACTTTTTGTCTTCCATAATTTCCAATATATGTTTTCTATTTATTGCTTCACCCATGATTCAGTTCTCCAAGTCACTAGGAATCTATTTAGAACCAGCATGCAGAGCCTGAGGCAGTTTAGAAACCACCTAGTCAGAGCCAGTTATTGTACAGATGAAGGACGTGAGTTACCCAACGGACCTGTGATGAACCTCTGATGGCTGGAGCGCCACTGGCATACAGAGCATGGTCCCCACAGGGTCCCCAGGTGACACAAAGAATTGTGCTGCTTCACTTCTACAAAAGCAGTTAACTTATTTTAGAAGCATACTTTCAGTTTTAAATTATACATATTCATTTTAAAACAGGAACAAAACAAAACAAATGTAATGAAATACAGAAATGTAAAGGAAGGAAAATAAAAATCAAATGACTACTTCAGAAGTAACCATTTCCTACATTTCATGAACATTATTTCAGATATATCTTTTAGATACAAATAGAAGCAAGGAAAGAGAGAAAAAGAAAGTGTGTTAAAGGGAAAGACAGAGACAGAGAGGGGAAGGTAGAAAAAGAGAACTTAAATTTTAAAGAGAAAGAATAAATACTTAAAAAACCAGGATTATAGTACATGTGTTATTCAAATATTCATTTAATTTATTTAAGTTTAGCTCAATAAAAAATGGAAGGAAAACTGAAGTACTGAACTTTAGATGGCGATGTCATTATTTAAGGCAGTCATGTATAAATATTCTCTAAAATTAAAAAGAGACAGAAATAGTTTTAAAGTGCATGCTAATTTTAAAGAACATGTTCTATTCATGTAGAGTATCCACTGACTGTAATTAAGGCAAAGAAAATATCACACATGGAATCCTTCCATCTTCCCTCACCATACATCCAGATTTTATTGCATATATTATTATTTGTATATTGTTAAAATCTATCAAATTTTGCATTCTGTTTAATAATCCTACATTTTATAATGAGGTATATTATACAGTGGTATTGATTATTCATTTAATGGAAGTAAACATATTTTTAACAGTGCTCTTCATTTTCAAGTTTTTAATCTTGACACATTTTACAGGATTGAGTTTTCAACTTTTTTTCCCAAATAGGGACCTGTATCATATAGTTCTTTGATTATACAAGTTAGTTTGTAACCTTTCTATTTCAATGACAACTTGCTTGCACATAGTAGTAAAGAATCACTTTCCCTCAGAGCTTTGTAAAAATTACTCCATTGTGTTATTTGTTAACCAACTCATTGATGTATGCGTGTCATACAAAAATCTGTGCACACTTAGTCTATATAACTTGATTAGTTTGGAGATAAGTGTATACAGTGAAACCATCATGACAATCTATGCCATTAACATACGTAGGGTGTTGTTGTATGAATATCTAATGGCAGCATGGTTTCCTTCTGACTTGCTTTTACTGCCTGTACATTTGGAAGTCAGTGACTTCACCAAGACATGGAACTCAGTCTTCCAAATCCATTTTTCCCTTGATACACAGAATGTCCCTTGAGCCAGTGAACAGAATCTCTCATAGGAATGATGTAATTAGGTATATATTTTTTCTTCAATTATCTTTTTTATGTTTACCAAAGTACTAATTGTTGAGGGCCGTCCAAGTGGAGCGATGGTTAAGAACTGGCTTGGGATGCCAGAGGGCCCCGGTTCAGATCCCGCATATGAGGGCCAGTGACACTGCCCTCTACAGCTAGATGCTGAACAACAGCTCAACCTGGAGCTGGGCTGCCGTGAGTCGCTGGCGACGGTGTAGGCTGCAGCCCCTGTGGCAGCAGGTTGCCATCGGCTACCATATGTAGCCAGCAGTCAGGGTGAGCGGGCAGCAGCCGCAGTGAGCGGCCGTCCAGAAGCCGGCAACTGATCTACCTCGCCCGGGAAGAGCGCAATGATGGTGCCAACTTGGGCCAGTGAAGCAACGTNTGATCTACCTCGCCCGGGAAGAGCGCAATGATGGTGCCAACTTGGGCCAGTGAAGCAACGTCCTCCACAACTAGACTGAAGAACAAAACGACAGCAGGTTGTCTGTTCCCCTTCCCCCAATTCCCCAACACTGTTCCCATCCCCCCCAATTCCCCAATAAAAATCTTTAAAAAAAAGATAACATTAAAAAAAAGAATATAAGATTTATTTTTAAAAAGTACTAATTGTTGAGTATTTTAAATCTCCTTCCTCTGTCTTTTGTATCTTTAATTTCTCTAATATTAATTTTATATTTTTACTATTTTTCATTTGCACTATGTCTCTTCCCATACTGTCCACTGCATTTATTCTGGTGTTACTTGTTTCCCTGTGATATTAAATTCCAGACTCTCTGCACTTCACTCTGACCATAGGTATCCCCTTCTTCCCTCAGGTCTTTAGCTGCCATTCCCCCTCAATTAGAATGCTAAGTCACAGTCAATTATGACATCACTGTGTGATTTTTCCTCTAGTACCATGTTTCCTGAGGCACTCCATATATCCAGTGAAAGTGTCTCCATTTCTCCTAGCCTCTGAATCTACTCACATTTTGCCTATCAGTCACTGAGTTGCCTTCAAAAATGTAGTGCTTACTTATAGGGTGATAGTTTGGAATTTTAGCTATGTAATTGTTTGGTTTAACATTATTTTAAATTTCATTAATTAATTTTTTCCAGAATATTTAAAGAGAGAGAATAGAAACAAAGAAGTCTCATTTCAACCATATTTGAGTATAAATAACAGAGACATTTTCTTAAGATATATTTTTAACTGAGATGGATCAAATTAATTGGAATCTTTTGTGCATTTTTCTTGGTTTTCACTTGATTATGTTCTGGTTACCATTAGTCCTCAAATTTCATTGACTTGCAAAAATAAAAGCTTATTTATTTCTCATGTCACTTCATGATAGTTCGTCTTCATTTTGAAACCCAGACTAATGAAATGTGCCCTCTCCAGTATTTATTATTATAACAACACCAGATATCGCAGAATGTCTCTTAAAGCTTCTGCTTTAATTGATCATAATTGTGAGCCCAAAGAAAGGCACATGACTAAAAGTGATATTAACTGTCTAACAGTTAACAGTTAAAATCCACTTTTAGCAGGTAGCAGAATATTTGGGATTTGTAATAAAACTTAAAATTGTCTATCTTCTTGATCACAAGTATTCAACTTCCACAAGACTATTTTGTTTACCCCCTATTCCCAAGGGAAAACATCCAACAGTCTCATCATCCAATCACAGGGTCAGTCTTACATTGCAGTATCTCATGATCTTGGTCAGATGTGGTTTCTAGATTTATGTTCCTTACTCATCCAATGTACAGTGGGGAAATAGAGGTTATATTTGCCTAATTATATTTGCCACATTTATTATACAAACTAAAAAGAAAATGAACTACATGGACATCACTGGTCCATTGCATTTATTAAGTTTTGATAAGGAGATGTTAAAAAGTTCCTAGAGATGAATCATGTGACTCAGTTAAGTCTTAGTTCTTCTCTTCAGCCCGCTGTGCTTCATGGCTCTTGATTCTGCTCTTTCTGAGGACTTTCCCTTTCTGTTATCCTTCTTGGCCCATCTGACTAGGGCATTGAAGAAATAGGTGGGTAAGAAACTTTTTCAGATGCCTTTTCTCCATAAAAATGCTGGTGACTTAATAATCAGCTGATGTCTTAAACCGTTACTATAACTTCTGATTCAGATTTGTGGTTCATTGAGCATCGCAAGTCTCTCAAAAACTTAGTTGATCTTTTGTGTACTTTATGCCTTCCAATTAATTCCATATAAAAACTATTTTATTGATAATTATTTTCTGCACATGTTTCTCACTCAAGGTTTAGTTATAGACACATTGAATATATCACGATTCTGTGAGAAAGCCACATTTTAGTTTTTGTTTTCCTTTGAGTGATATCTTTTCATATATTAATTAATTCAGACATTTAGCAACGGCTGTGATTGCAATCTACTTGATTTGTTCTTTTGCATAAAGCTGGGTTTTAATAATACTTTGCTACTTAAAGGCATTCTTAGTTTTATCTTTTACCAATTGTAAATAAAAATCAGTTCCATTTTCTAAATCTGCACGTCCAGAACCTGTGTTCCCTTTAATATCTGTTTAATAACAATTAAGTTCATGAACTAGTTGCAACAATGCTGCTAACATTTTTTTGGTACCAGAGGGATTATTCGTTATGAATTTGTACCAACTGGACAAACAGTTAACCAAGTTTACTATTTGGAAGTGCTGCGTGAAAAACTTAGTCTGAACTTTTAGCCAACAATTCATGGCTCTTGTATCATGACACTGCACCGGCTCACATGGCACTCACTGTCTGTGAAGGAGTTTTGAGCCAATAAACAAATAACTGTATTGGAACCCCCTCCCTACTCACTTGATCTGCCCTCAAATGATTTTCTTTACCCGACGGTAAAGGAGATATTGAAAGGAAGACATTTTGATGACATTCAGGACATCAAGGGTAATAAAATGAAAGCTCTGATGGCCATTCCAGAAAAAGAGTTCCAAAATTGCTTTGAAGAGTGGACTAGGTGCTGCCATCAGTGCATAGCTTCCCAAGGGGAGTACTTCGAAAGTGACCATAGTGATATTCAGCAATGAGGTATGTAGCACTTTTTCTACGATCCGTTCACGAACTTAATTGTCTGAACTGATATGTGCTAGTTTATTTTCTGAGTTCTTCTATTTCTTGGTAAATAATATCAAATACAGCCAATAACATCCAATTCATGTCAATAATTTCCCCAGCTTTTTGCCAAAAGCCACACACTTATTTAGTACATCAAACGGTTTCCAAAACACTGTTAACGATACCTAAATATTTTGCCATCATATAAGTAAGTCATCTTTGTTTCCAGTATACATCAATGGTTTTTTACCATACATTTTCTGGCCTTGAAGCAAGAGTTACATAATGTTACTTTGTTGTTATTTCAGCGGAACCCACTTTTTGCCAAAGTTACATAACACAACACAACAAAACAAAACAAAAAACCCCAGTGTCATATAACAATACATATATTTATTTCTCAAATTACATATTCATTGTGGTGTAACTGTATATTTTGTCATTCTGGAATGTAAAATAATAGAACTTCCCTAATCTGGGACAAGTTTATATAGTAGAATAAATATGAAATGTTGTGACTATATAATGAAATTTAAAGTGTCTGCTTAGAGGAGGTATATGTTACTTCTCTTCATTTTTATTGACCAGAGCAGAATACATGTCCAAGTAGGGTTTCATCAAGGTGAGGAAATATAATTCTCTCATAGGAATTCCAATAGTATTAATGTATGTATCAAAGTTATCAAAACAATCAAAACAAAGTAGACAGTATCTGTGATCAGAGCTCAAGTAAATTCAATATACAAAGTCTGACAATTATATTCACGAACTGATCCTAGAAAACGTGCTACATACCCCGTTGCTGAATGTCACTAAGTTCACCTTAGAAGTACTCCCATTGGGAAACTATCCACTGATGCCAGCACCCAGTCCACCTTTCAAAGCAATATTGGAACTCTTTTTCTGGAATGGCCATCAGAACTGTCATTTTATTACTCTTGATGTCCTGAATGTCATCAAAATGCCTTCCTTTCAATATTTTCTTTATCTTTGTGTAAAGAAAGAAGTCATGAGGGTCCAGATCGGGTAACTAGGGAGGGTGTTCCAATACAGGTTTTGTTTACTGGCTCAAAACTCCCTCACAGACAGTGCCATGTGAGCTGGTGCATTGTCATGATACAAGAGCCATGAATTCTTGGGAAAATTCAGGTCACCAGTTTTTTCATGCTGTCTTTTCAGCACTTCCAAATAGTAAACTTGGTTAACTGTTTGTCCAGTTGGTACAAATTTATAATGAATAATCCTTCTGATATCAAAAAAGGTTAGTAACATTGTTGCAACTAGTTCGTTAACTTAATTGTCAGACCTCATACTATCTGAGACTCAAAGAACATAAGTCCTATAGACAGAGTGAAAAAAAAGATGCTAATTATGTCCCTTTCTTGAACTATTCTCCCAAGTTTAAACCAGAATACTGAATCCATTTGTGGGTATAATTTAAAATTCTCTCATTGAGGCACAGTATAACAATGTGAATGTTATAATCACTTTCTGAGAATTTTTTCTTGGGAGGGTTTGAATTTGATTTTTCACACTGTTCTTTTTTTAAAGGTCCACAGATATATTGTATAGTCGTGATGTCTGTTGTGGTGAACTACTTGCTGGAAAATAAAGTTCCTACAGTAGAGTTTTTTTAAAGCCCAGGTACTCATGGACATTGGTACTAAACATTTCTGTGACTCATGTTTTCTAGGAAGGAAACACATCTAGAGAATGTTAGAAACAAGATAATTTATGTGCAACTTGTAGTGCTGTACCTAAAATAAAAAAGGTAAAAATAAAGGATGGAGAAATATATCAACTGAAGATGAACAACAAATTCCCCAAGACAGGAATGAAAATGTTCATAATAGATAGAATTCTTTAAGTGTTGAAAGAGGTTCATTTTATATTGATGAAAGCTAGAAACCATGAAGAAAATATCACTCATAAATCTTTTTGACTCAATAACATAGTATCAAAATTTATAAAACAGGGCCGGCTGAGTGGCGCGATGGTTAAGAACTGGCTTGGGACGCCAGAGGGCCCCGGTTCGGATCCCACATATGAGGGCCAGTGACACTGCCCTCTACAGCTAAGATGCTGAACAACAGCTCAACCTGGAGCTGGGCTGCCATGAGTCGCTGGCGACGGCGTAGGCTGCCGCCTCTGTGGCAGTGGGTTGCCATGGGCTACCATATGTAGCCAGCAGCCAGCGTGAGCAGCCAGCAGCCGCAGTGAGCAGCCGTCCAGAAGCTGGTGACTGATCTGCCTCGCCAGGGAAGAGCGCAATGATGGTGCCAACTTGGGCCAGTGAAGCAACGTCCTCCACAACTAGACTGAAGAACAAAAGGACAGCAACTTGTCTGTTCCCCTTCCCCCAATTCCCCACCGCTGTTCCCATCCCCCCAATTCCCCAATTAAAAAAAAAACTTAAAAAAAAATTTATAAAACAGAAATTTGTTTAAACGCCAGGAGAAATCAACAAGATTGCCACACAGTAGAGTGTTTTATGCATAACCCTTAATTTGTGACAATCCAAATTGGCAAAATTTAAATATGGTCACAGAATATTTGTATAGTAGTGTTTATATTAAAATAATGAAAAATTAAAATTGTTCTTATTTAAAAAATTTACATATTCAAGTGTTTGTACAACTTTTTTTTTTGGTAGAACTGCAATTTATCCCCTAAAAGCAATTGTTACTTAATTTTAAAATTAATTTCAGAATAATGCAGGCCTTATTTCATGGCCATGTCTACCATTAAACTAGACCAACATCCAAATTCTTCTTTCTACCTCCACTCTTTATGCCTTTGTCTGAGCTGTCATCAGCTCCCACCAGGATTATTGTATATATCTATTAACACACCCGATTTCCACTCTTGTCTTCTCAGAGTATATTCCCAACACATCCAATAGACAGTATTTAGAACAGAAGTCAGATTATTCTACTTTTAAGCACACAACCTTCATATTTCTCCCCATTTCTCAAATTTAGTTATATTACAGTGGCTTCAAATTCTTACAGGAGCTAGCCCCATTTCCTCTCTGATCTCTCCTAATAGTCCCCCTCTTGATCCATCCAGCAATTGGTCTAGATACTCCTTGCACACACCAGTCTCTGCTTTACTGTTGGCTCTGCCTCGACACTCTTCTGCCAGAGAACGGTTTAGATAACTCCCTTACTCTTATTATTTTAAATATATTGGGTTAAATAAATGCATCAATAAAATTAATTGCACTTCACTCTTTTCATTTATTTATTTTTTAAATGTAGCTACCAGACCATTTAAAAATCACATGTGCTTCACGATGTTGACTCTCATTACATTTCTTTTAGACTGTGTGGTCTAGACAAAGTGTTATGTGATCAGGGAAAATGGACGTGAATTAATAAGATTTGGATATTTAGAAAAGACTTTTCAGAAGATGAAACATTTAAACAAGCTGGTTTGAGAGAGTTGGTACCTACTAGCAATTCACCTTGATTTATACTTTTTTAAGAATGCATGAATTTATCATTTTGTTTTATTTTATATAGTCATAACTCTAGAACAGTTATATTTATCACAATTATAAATAATTATTTGTGCCTGTTCTTATATAATCACACACACAGATATTCTTTAAGAACATAAGAAATACCATACTACAATACTGTTTAGTATTCATTCATTCTTTAGTCTTTTCATTCTTTCTTGGGAATATTACCCCCTATTTCAAAGTCTGAGTTGCTTCAAATTACCTTACTCTCAAAACATAATCTGTTATAGACCCATCATGATTAACAATGAATGTATCAAACATTTTTTTAAATTATTATTTTAATTGTCCCACTTGGTGTGATTTTATAAAACCAAAAATGTATTACTACCTGTTAGTACAAATATGGTGTTTTCTTGCATATTTTTATTGAGATGAAATTGACATAACATAAAATTAGCCACTTTAAATGGAATGGTTAATTGATATTTGACAAATTGACAATGTTGTGCAACTACCACCTGCACCTAGTTCCAAAATATTTCTTCCTCCAGAAAAGGAAACCCATTCTTACTAAGTGGTTGCTCCCCATCCCACCCTCCCCCAGGCCCCGGCAATTGTCAATCTGTGTTCTATCTTTATGCATTTAGCTATCCTGAATATTTTGGATGAGTGAAATCACACTATGTATGACCTTTTTGTGTGTGGCTTCTTTCACTTAGCACATTTATTGAGCTTTACTGTAGCATGTATTGGTACTTCATCCCTCTTATTATTGCATAATATTCTATTACATGTACAAACAAAATTTTATCCATTTATTCGTTGATGGACATGTGGGCTATTTCTACCATTTGGCTACTGTTCTAATGTGAATATGTGTGCATCTCTATTTGTTCTGAGCACCTGCTTTCAATTCTTTGGAGTATACACCTAGGAGAACACATGTTGCGTCATGTGATCATTATGTTTTACTTCTTGAGGAACTGCCAAAGCATTTTCCACAGAGGCTAAACCATTTTACATTCCAACCAGCAATGTATGAGGGTTATAATTTTTCTACATCTGCACCAAGACTGTTATTTTCTTTTTTAAATTATACCTATCCTACTGTTTTAAAGAATTACCTTCTTCTCATTTTGATTTTCATTGTACTATTGACTAATGATGTTAAGTATCTTTTCATATGCTTGTTGGCTATTTAAATCTCCTCTTTGGAGAAATGTATATTCAAGTCATTTGTTCATTTTTTATGTTTTGTCATTTTCTATTTTGTTTTTAAGTTATAAGATCTTTTTTTATATTCTGAATACTAGACCTTTATCAGATACTATATGATTAGTAAATATTTTCTCCCTTTTTGTTAATGGCCTTTTCACTTTCTTGATAATGTCCTTTGATGCACAAAAGTTTTTAAATTTGCTGATGACTAATTTATCTTTTATTTTTCTTTTGGTGTGTGTGTGCTTTTCATGTCATGTGTAAGGATCTATTGCCAAATTAAAGGTTATGAAAACTCACCCTTTTTCTTTTACTACATTTAAGTTGTTGATCTATTTTTGAGTTAATTTTTATATGTGGTATGAAGTAGGGGTTCAACTTTATCTTTTTACATGTGGCTATCCAGTTGTCTCATCACAATTTTGTTGAAGAGACCACTCTTTCCCCACCAAATGATATTCAGAACCTTGTCAAAAACCAATTGATGGTGGTTTCCTTTAGCACTGTGAGCACATATCAGATGCTTAATTTAAATATTTCTCTAGAAGATCAATGTCCATGTTTCCTTAGGAATAGTTTTGTTAATTTCATCTGTGATAAGCCTTAATTCCTTTTTTCTTAGCATACTTCATAACTTTTGTTGAAAATAGGGCATTAGGTTATTGTAAAGTAATAAATCTGAAAATCAAAATTCCCCTCATTAGGGTTGATTTTTATTGATTTCTGGAGGTTGTTTGTTTAGCAACTTTTCTAAAAAGCTAGTATTTTAAGTTTGTATTCTTTGTGTATGGTGTCTACAGTGTCTGGTGTTCTTTGATAGAGATTTACTTAAACACCAAGAGCCAAAAACAATAACAGAGAGGAAAAAAAATTAAAGAATTAAAAAAATAAAACAAAAACAAACAAACACAAAACTTCTCCAAGTCTTCACAGATATCTCCTGTACTGGAGCATTCTTTCAGTGCTTAACTAGACTGTTCATAACTGTGGCTTAGCCTTCACTTCCAGCTTGCACTGAGCCTAGAAATCAGGGGTGAAAGTTCAGGGTCTCCTCAGGTCTCTTCTGAACATGAATTCTACTGTGGGCATGCATGTGGTTTTTAAATTCCCTGGTATATATGGGTGTTTTTGAATGCTTTAATTCCCTAAAAAAAGACTGTCTCCTGCTTTTCTCCCAGACTCCTAACATTGAATTGTACAAGATCTGACAATTAAGGTCACGAACTCATCCTACAAAAAGTTCTACATACCTCATTGCTAAATATCAATATGATCACCTTTGAAGTACTCCCCTTGGGAAGCTATGCACTGACACCAGCACCTAGTGCACACTTGAAAGCAATTTTGGAACTCTTTTTCTGGAACGGCCATGAGAACTGTCATCGTATTATCCTTGATGTCCTGACTGTCATCAAAATGTCTTCTTTTCAATATTTCCTTTATCTTCAGGTATAGAAAGAAGTCACTGGGGGCCAAACCAGGTGAGTAGGGAGGGTGTTCCAATACAGTTATTTGTTTACTGGCTCAAAACTCCTTCACAGAGGGTGCCATGTGAGCTGGTGCATTATCATGATGCAAGAGCCATGAATTGTTGGCAGAAAGTTCAGGTTATCTAACTTTTTCACACAGCATTTTCAGCACTTCCAAATAGTAAACTTGGTTAGCTATTTGTTCAGTTGGTAAAAATGTGTAATGAATAGCCTCTCTGATATCAAAAAAGGTAAGCAGCATCATTGCAACAAGTTCACAAACTTAATTGTCAGGCCTCTCATATCTCACCAATAATCATTTGCCTCAGGATGCTATGGGTTCCTTGTTTCCTTGAAATATTTTCAAGACATGCCTCCTTCTTTTCTGCCCTGGGTGAGTTCTGAGCTATGTCAACAGACATTGGTACATCCTTTACCAATCCTTCAGGTGACTGTCAGGCAGGTTATCATAGGAAAAACCCGATTTCTTCACAAATTAAGTCTGCTCTGCTTCTTCTGGAGCCAGGTACAAGGGTCCCACACAGTGAATGTGGTCCGCCCTTATCACGATCACTGTCAGCTGCCGGGAGGTAGGCAAGAACAAGTGAAAAATGTCATCAGGCTTTCCTACCATTTTACAGTTGCCTCTTTTTTTTATTCAGCATTTACTTGGGTGCTTGTAAACCTTGGTTTTCCAGAATTGTAACAAAGGTAGTTTCATAGTTTCTATCTGATTTTTTTTATAGATGGAAGGATGCTTGGAACTGTCCACTTTGTCTTTTTCTCTCATGTCCAGTATAATAAATGTTTTGAAATCTCCCTTAAATCCCAGATTATATTTCTGTTCTCTTCTTCCTTCTCATGAAAAGTTTCAGTTCCTTGGAATGTATTTCTTCCACTTTTTCACCTGGTAGGGAATCAGAAAGTCTTCTCCCCATGAATGCTTCTCCTATGGGTCCCCAGAACTCTTCATACTCCTCTTAAACACAAACTTACTGTTTTTGTTATAAACATCCATTTTATTGCATTTTATTTCCTCCTGCCATAGCAATAAGAAAGTGAGAATTTTGATTGAACAAGCAATGTGCAGTGTGCCATGCATCCGTGTATTAATTAAATACATTACTAATAGGAAACCTACTTTATAGTAGGGCTTGAGCTAAGTGCTAGGGGTTCAGCATGAACAAGGAAGACCTAGTTCTAGCTTTGTGAAGTATATGCTGGGTTTGCACCAGTTTGAGCCCAATGCCTAACATGTTGTAGATTTCAATACTGGATTAATAGATTCATGGATATTATGTATTTACTTAACCCTGATTATCCTTTACTGAGCTACTAGGAATTAGTCAATAAATAATGATGATGATGATTATATCTCATACACTTTTAAAATTTATTAGGGTGGCATTGGTTAGTAAGGTTATATAATCTTCAAATGTACAATTCTGTGATACATCATCTGTGTATTGCACTGTGTGCTCATCTCCCACAGGCTAGTCTCCTTTCATCACCATATATTTGACCCTGTTTACCCTCTTAATCCTCCCCCTACCTCCTTCACCTCTGATAACCACACTTCTGTTTGTTTGTGTCTATCAGTTTATTTGATTGTTTTGTTTGCATTGTTTGCTGTTTTATAGCTCAGACAGTTTTCATATATTATACCATCTACTATCAAAAATACTAATGAGGAAAGCACTAGTATACCTTGTGTAGGTGAGAAAATTTAGACTCAGGTCTAAATTGAATCATGCATTTGCTACTATTACTAAGTAGCAGATGCATGACTCAAACCACAGTTTGTCCACTCAAATTCATTGTTTGACATATAACAACAACACAATTTGTTTAAAATAACACTTCCTGGTAACTGATATTTTGGAATAGAAGCTTTATTTACATCATGTTTATTATAATCATCTCTTGCTTGGGGAAAATAAAAGATAAAAGTTTACATTAAATATTCCGAAGTAATGCATAACTTTTCTGTTCTTAAATTGAACATAGACAGGAAATGAAAGGCTCATTTTTATAATACATTCAAATCACATTATCTAGTCCTTTTCCCTGAAAATCCTTCACAAATTGTAGAGCTGCATGACAAACTAAAATTGAAAATTAATTTCGACATTAGTTGTTACAATTGCCAGAGAAGCACAATAGAGGTACGTAAAATCTGCATTTGTTGTAATTCAAATAGCATGTCTACAGAGATCTTCTTAGTAATAAATTTCATTAAAGATAAACCTTCATGTTAAGTGTTTACTTAGGCTTTAATGATACATATTTATTTCTCCTTTTTCAGATTTTCAGGATTCCCTTCTTACCTTTTAACTCCCTTATCCCCCCTGACTCTTTTTCTATTCCTCAATCAAATAAACCACCTGTGCTCACCGTTTGACATAGCCCTCTGTATAGGTAGAATAATAGACCCCCAAAGATGTTCACATCCTAATCCTCAGAAATAGACTTAGAAAAATGTTCTTTGCAGATGTGATTAAGATAAAGTTCTTGAGATGGATGATTATTTTAGATCTCCCAGAGGGAATCAATGTAATCACATATGTCCTTATAAAAGTAAGGCAGGTGGATCAGAGTAAACAAAGGCACAATGAGGAAGAAAGCTTTGCTTGGAATGATATGATATGAAGATGAAGGATGGGGATACAAGTTAAGGAATGTGAGTTGCCTTATAAGCTTGAAAAAGAAAGGCAGAGATTCTGTCCTCTGGAGCCTCTAAGAGGAATGAAGTCTTATCAATGCCTTGATTTTATTTGCGTAGTATGACTAATTTTGGACCTTTGACCTTTAGAATTGTAAGGTAATAAAGCTGCAATGAACATCAGAGCACATACATTTTTATGGATAAACGCTGGCCAAGACATGGAAACAACCAAAGTGTCCTTTGATAGATGATTGGATAAAGAAAATGTGGTGTATGGTATATATACACAATGGAATACTATTCTGCCATCAGAAAAGATGAAATAGTGCCATTTGCAACAACATGGATGGAGCTTGAGGTTGTAATGCTAAGCAAAATAAGTCAGACAGAAAAAGTCAAGAACCACATGATTTCACCGATATGTGGTATATAAAACTGAAAACAACAAAAGAACAATAAAAACAAATGAAAAAACAAACTCATAGACACAGACAATAGTTTAGTGGTTACCAGAGGGCAAGACAATAGTTTAGTGGTAGATGAGGGTAAAGGGGACCAAATATATGGTGATGGAAAGAGAACTGACTCTGGGTGGTGAGCACACAATGTGATATGTAGATGATGTATTACAGAATTGTACACCTGAAATCTATGTAACTTTGCTAACAATCGTCACCCCAATAAACTTTAATTTAAAAAAAAAAGAATTGTAAGGAAATGCGTTTTTGTTGTTTTAAACCGTTGTGTTTATGGTCATTTATTACAACAGCAAGACAATTCTAATACATTTTTCCCTCTCTCTTTTTTCTTCATCACCAATACTATGTCATTATTCAAGGAAACACATAACAAAGTTCTTTGGAAAGCAATCTGTTACAGAAGTCCCTCATCAAGGTTTAGATGATGATTTTTTTTTAGGACTCAAAGGAAAAATGCATTTTAAGGCATCATAATATGAAGCAATGCCACACACACACACACACACACACATATACACACACAAATTCCTATCTATTACATACATTTACACAATGCCCTAAACATGTGGTTATAGATTCATTTAATTTTTTTTCTAGTCATAATAATATTCTTTAAGATTACAAACCTCTGTGAAGGGGAGAGAATCTGGAGTGAGCCAGGCATAATTTTGAAGCTTGAGAATGGTCACATAATTCTGATTAGATTTTGGCATTGTATGAAATACAATATTTGGAGAAGGTATGTGGATTATCAGGTGCTGCCTTCCCTCTGTAAATACAAGTTTTTTTAAATTATTAAACTTTTTTTAGAACAGTTTAGGTTTACAGAAAATTAAACACATAGTAGAGACCGTTGTGATATACCCTCTCTCATTCTTCTGCCTTCTCACAGTTTATTTTATTGACATTTTTGCTTGTTGTGGTATATTTGTCACAATTTATGAATCAATATTGATATATTATTATTAAATAAAATCCATACTTTACATTAAGTTTTACTCTTGTGTTTTGACAAATGCATAAAATAAGGCATCCATCTGACGAGGCCCACTCGACCCAACTGAGGACGCCTGGTTGATCAGGTTAGGCGCCCCCTGAACAGTCCCTGAGAGGGTTGGATGGGAGGTGAGAAAGAAAGAGAAGAGACAACAGTGTTGGGAACAGGGTTAACAGACTGAGACCTTGTTTATTGGATACACTCTGATTATATAAGATGCAAGTTCTTCTTTGTATAGGGGGTTTTTGGTGTAGGCATATAGATACTAGGAGCTAAGGGCAGGGGATTTTGGGAAGCCCAAAATCCCCTAAATCATGAATCCATAGTGGAACTATAAACAAGCATTGTGGTGGGTTTGCTGTCGTCAGAAATGGCAGGATTTATGGGAATGGTTTCTCTTAGGAGGGTCCAGGCCTTGCATAAGCAGTTACCAAGCAATCACTCTTATCCAGCTGCTCCTTTAGGCATAGGGCTCAGCATAGAGGCATGTAGTGGTCTGCCACAGCCTCAGCATCCCCAACTGTCCTCAGTTGCCTCCCAATATCCATCATTTTAATACCATACAGTATAGTCTCACTGTCCTAAAAGCCTATTTTATTTTTTAATGCACCTATATATTAACATTGTATTTATCTTCCTCTAGTTTACAACTTAATTACAACAATGCTTTTTTCCAACAAATTCTTCTGTTTGGCATACATGTCCTACTAAGATGTTACACTAGCCTGTCCTTTTCCTCCATTTTCTCAAACCTACTTATTCTAGGCAGACATGTTTACTCATTGTCACAAAGACAACTATACTTTCTAGCTACCAAAACTTTGCTTATGCAGTTTCCCCAACTGGGGTGACTCCCCACTCTTCTGCATTGTGCAAATTATCCAAAAGCTCCTTTCAAATTCCATCTATTTGGACTAGTTTGTGCCATGCAAGTCCTCTTTCTTTTATGGATTCTAAAGGAAACAATGTCTCTGTGCCATTTATCTAACAGTTAATCATGGATAATTCTGACCCCCTCTTGTTATATCACCTGGTATTATGACTTAACCTTTTGTTGTGTGAATATGTTGAATCATCATGAAGGTAAGGACTCTTATCTCCATTTTTCATTAAGCCCAGCAGGGAGCAGTAAGTCACTCAATACATCCATATTGATTAGAAATAAAAACTAAAATAAAAAGATTGTTTTCTTCCTGCTCTCTGCTTTCTATGTGAGGAGTGGGTGGACAATATTCTTCCTGTCACTGAGGAATAAGTCGTGTGTTAATTATTTTATATAATAAAAGAACAGACCTGAGTTGGAAGGAAGAATGTTTCAGAAAAGACAGGAAAACATGGAACTAGAAAGGTAAGGCAATTAGGTGCTGGACTGTTGATCGTGCTTTGCAGCCTTATCGTTGACATTGAAGGGACTTGTGTATTAATATCTGTTCCCAGTGTGACCAGGAGGAGTGAGAACGGGTATTGAAGAGACAGACAACAGACAGTGGAGACGACATAAGTCCTTGAATCAGCAGATCCTGCTCTTTCTATTGCCTCATTCTTTCTTCATGTGCTCTCTCATACACTATAGTCCTCAACACTGCATATTTTTTGTGTGCTAATTTAAATGTTCTCTTCCTAAATTTTGTGTGTGTTTGCATGGCTGTGGTTGTGAATATGAAGCTTTCTCCAGTGACAGATATATCTTCTTGTTTCAGTCATCATGTCCACACTGTATTCTTCCTTCACAAATGATCTACTTACAAATGATTAGGTCATGTATAGACACAGACAGAGATCTGCCAGTGATCTCTGCCTACACTATGAGAGCAGAGGAATCCATGACCTTGGGTTCACATATTATTATTATCATATATTATTCATATAGTATCACATATTATTATCACATAAGCCCTGGTCACATATTATTTGATCTCTCTTTGATAAAATACTCACTCTGGGGAGGGTATAAGTTAGGTGGGAGACCTGAAGGATGGAAGGACAGAGGGTGGAGATGAAAAACCATTGGCATTTATGAAGTAACTTCTACTAGGCCATTCCTTGGGCTACTCCACTTAATTCACTGCTTAGAACAACCCTACCAGATCCATTGTCTCCTTGTATGACAGTGGCTGCACAGCATGCATCTTCTTCCCAAGTCACTAGACAAATAGGCTTCACACTCTAGTCTACCCAGCTCCACAGTTTAGGTTCCTCCTGTCTGTTATATGTTATACACTGTAGTAGTAGAGTAAGAAAAGAGATGTTATTTAATATACCCAAGGTCTGGCAGCTATAAAGTTCTGGTACCTGTATGGAAAACCAATTTTATATCACCAAAGCCCATGCTGTTCCAATAAGGGATTAATTATTTAGGTTTTCCACTCAGTAATGTGTTTTAAAAGTTAATAAAATTACTTCAAAAGCATGCCTTCTTATTTCACTACTACATTACAGTCCTGTGAAGAAATAAAAAAGAAAAGAAAAAACAACATCAATAACAATTGCATTCCCAGTGCCAAAGACCATTAGTGGGAATTTTCATAAGCATATTTAAGAGCTTGAGCAAGCTGCTTCTATTGTTTACTTCAATAACCTGAGAAACTCATGGATGCCTCAGATCTTACCTGCTCCGTTCAGGTTTTAAATCTAATCAGGAGAAATTTGATGCTTACATACTCTGTTTTCATTGTCATAATCACTTATCTTTTGGGCTAATATTAACAGTTTTTTTTCAATTTCTGTCTTAATCATAGTGCAAAATAGGACCACTTGGGTAGCACTCTAGTAGCAAACTACTGTCATTTGCTTATTCATTAAAGAGGCTATTTTGAGTTTTGGACTTACTAGAGAGCTCAGAATTTAACAGATGTTTCACATACATTTGGCTACAACTGTGCGTGAAACAGGTTACTAGAAACATTTATGATATACCATAAGCTGAAATTAGTAAGTCAGTTACTCATACATCATGTCCTGAATAATCACTGTGAAAAGTTCTTTTCTTTCCCCTCAGATGTCAGTAGTATCAATAATGGATTTTTTTCCAATAAATATGTGTATGTGTGGAATTTCTGACTATATGGCATCACTATGTTAATTGCTGTGGATTTTGTGTAGAAGAGCATATTAAATTCTAGCTAAGGATACAGAATGTGTAAACATAATTAAATACAAGATGAAGAGTTATATCAAAACTAGACAGAATTTGTGATAAGGCATTAATCAAGCTTAATGTTTGTCCTAATATTATAAACAGACTTGAGTAACTAAAGGAAAAAATAAAAAATCACAGAACACTCATGGAATTGGGGGGAGGAAGGGTGGGGAGACAATGGCTGAGGATTCTGGAAAGTTCTTAAGAATCCCTTGGATTTTAGTAAGGGAACCCAGACAGGCTCATTAAGGGAAATATTTTGCTTCAGTAAGTCTCTATAGTCTTTCTTTGACAACTCATATAATTTAATGGGTTTATTGACCTTCATTACCATTGTTTTTCATTGGGAGAGGCAGACCTTGTCTGCATTTTTTTACCCCAGGCAAAGTAGGATAACATTTCTGATGTCACAGAATCGGTAAGTGGAAAATTTGGGATTCATATTCAGGCTTCCTTTCAAAGATTTCTCACTACTCTGCTGTGTTTCAAGGTGGTGTAAAAAATACAGCCACCAGATGGTCCAAAGCTCACTGATGGCCCTACTTTTGAATAATACATTATTGTGCACACATACTGTAACTATTTAAGCAGAGCTATAAGACATCATTTAAGTCTGAATGTGGCATCAGCTCTCCTAAAATTAAGAAAAACAAGAGCAAAATAAAAGCATACAATAATAGTAGCCAACATTTATTGGGTACATACAATTTACCAAACATAACTATAGATATTCTTGCTTTGTATATGAGTCAGAGAAGTTAACCAACTTGGGGTTGTGATCTGAAGTTAGTACTTCAGGTGCGCAAGCTCACACTGTTAACCACTGTGTAATGCTCTACAAACATCTTCATAGGTACCTACCATGTAGTCATTTTTATGATGCATAAGGCAGCTGTGTATTAAAAATGCTCACTTAAAAAGAAATAGAGATGTTTATCTACATATAAAATGCTCCATTGTTTCCTCAAAGTGTTTGTTTCACCTATAGGGTCATTTTGGATCTTGTTTTCTACCTCTTCTCATTTTTCTTGCATATATGTAGTTTATTCGGGTAACCAATCTCCTAAAAGACTTAAAATCTATGAGAACAGAGAAAATTAGATGACTTAGCCTCTGTAGTCTCTTGATTCATCTTGAAACCTGCCAGTCATATGTCTATAAAAAGAGACAAGAATGGTTGAGAGGCTCAGAGTAAATGTTTCCACAATAAGAAGAAAAATTACATTATATATATATATATATATATATATATATATATATATATATATATATATATATCCTCTTTAGGAGCTCACATCAAGACAATTCAAGTTTTGAAACAAAATCCAGACTTGAAATAAGTTCTGTCCCAACAGAGGAAACTTATTAGGAATAAGGGAAAGAAATTGCAGCCACAAGAGGAAACCATGGTGTAACTTGAACTAGGGAAAGAGATGCATTACAACACAGTTCAGGGCTGTTGAGTTTATTGTTGAGTTTACTGTTGTCTTCTTGATGTATTATTAATGACTTGTAAATAAGGGCTCAGAATGTACCAGTTTACATGAATTTTCACCAGCTGGCCCTGCCCTAGGGAGCTGTACTTGTAATAAAAGGAATGAAATCAGCACACTTCTCATGTCATTTGGTATAAGTCAGGCCCCACTCTAGGCAGAGGAAGAATTTTGAATTACAATTGTGAATGGATATGTTTATTTTATTCTGTTTAAAGCTACTTAAATCTCCACTAAGCTAATCATTATGCTTCAATTTTGGTTACATGGAAGAACTCAGCAAACACTGTCTCCTGATCTTATGTGGGCCTTCAGTATGCTCCCATTACACATTTTATTTCTGTATTTCAATCTTGCCCATTTGCCAAGATAATTCAGTTTTCACTGGTTGCCTTTTGTCTCTCTGTCGATTTCCAGTTTACTCTCTATCTGGTTCTACATGTTAATTTAGTACATGCCCTTGGGTTATTTCTGCTTCAGCTGAACAATAATAAATGTAAATTCAATATTTTTATTACATAAAAGAGTGTAAGTTTAATACTTTTATCATATAAAAGAGAGCTTGGACTTTTTCATGGTTTAGTCCAACATACATTAGCATTGCATAATTTTCAGAAGGCTCTTGTTTTATATTAAGTGAAGGAATATTGAGATTAAATTTTCTTTTTTAAGAAAATATTAAATCAACATTGCAAGTTATGTTTACTCTGTGTGTGTGTGTGCGCATACATGCGTGTGTGCATGTGTGTGTGTGTGTGTGTGTGTGAG
The DNA here is from genome assembly GCF_001890085.2 of Hipposideros armiger. Lineage (NCBI taxonomy): Eukaryota > Metazoa > Chordata > Mammalia > Chiroptera > Hipposideridae > Hipposideros > Hipposideros armiger. Next base: position 795,333 of record NW_017732015.1, read on the forward strand.
TGTGTGTGTGTGTGTTTTAGAATTGAAGGTATGTACACCAAATTTAAACCTTTGGGATAGGGAGCTGTGGTTGAAAGAGATTAATGTTTTCATCAAACGCCTTTTGTTGAAGCCAGAGATATTAATCTTTCAAAGGCAACTCACCTTTTCCCTGTTCAATAGCTCCTTCTTCATTCTGGTACCTTCACCCTGAGAAGAGTTACTGAAGCTAGTCTATATCATAGATGGGAGTCATCTTGCTAGAACATAGAAAGCATCTTAAAATATTAAAACAGAGTTGAATAAGCTCCCTCCCACAAGCATATTTGACTTAGTTGACACATGTACCTATGGTATGAAATTGTGTGGCATTAGTGTCTAAAGCCAAGAAGTATATTTCACAGAAAGCTTTGAATATATTTTTTAATTGGGGTAGGGGAACCATGTTTGGGGAATTGAGGAGGGGGACCAGTCAAGTTGTTCTTCAATCTTAGTTGTGGAGGGTGCCAGTCACCATCTGGCTGCCTGTCAGCAGCTCGTGGCCTCTAAGTTCAAGGTGCTGTGTTACAATCTTAGTAGCAGGTGGGCGTAGCCACCATCCCATGTGGGAGTCGAACCCAGCAGCCTTGTTGTTAAGAGCTCATGCTCTATCCACTGAGCCATCTGGGTGGCAGCTCAGCTCAAGGTGCCGAGTTCAGTCTTAGTTGCAAGTGGGCATAGCCCACCATCAAACAGACAGTCTTGTTGTTAGAGGCACTTGCTCTCACCAGCTGAGCCATCCTGCCACCTGTTGGCAGCTTAGCAGTAGCTCAGCTCAGGCACAGCATCACTGGCCCATGAGGGAATTGAACCGGTGGCCCTGTTGCTCAGAGCTCATGCTTTTAAGCTAACTCTTAATCAACTGAGCCACTCGGCCAAGCCCTGAAGATGTTTTTAAAGAGCTAGTGTAACATGTAGTCTCTATAGGAATTAATTGATTCGGACATGTTTCTCTGAAGTAGGTGGAGGGTATTGCATATCTATCCTGGGCATCAGAATCATTGGCTATATCAATAGCTCAATTTATTGTGCTGAGACTGTGACAGCCACTGTTTCAATATGTATTGACTCAAAATATTCAAAACTATCTTAAATGGCAAGTGCAATTGTCTTCATTTTCCAGATAAGGAAATTTAGACATGGAGAGTTTAAGTAATCCAACTAATACCAAGCAGCCAATACCCTGGATATTTATTTCTAGAGTCCTCACTCTATCCCTATGCTGTACTATCTCTTCAGGAGTGTGGTCATGTTCATCCAGATCATAGAGTGATGCATAGCTCCTCCTAAAGCTCTCAACCCCACTTAATATGGGTATCAGATATAATATAATAATAAGAGTTGTGACTCTTACGCACTGGAATGAAATGTCTTCTACATAATTGCATGGAAGTCACATTTATGTCATTGTGTGCCTTCTTATATCAATGTCCAGTTCAGATACTGAAACTGAGAGCAAATCATAAAAAAAAACACCCAAAACACTAGAATTTAACTTTTGTTTAAAATTATTGTTAGCCATTGTAAGTGTTGTCTGTCACAAAGCAAACTGTAGCTAAAAATTAAGAAAACATGTTAATTATGTCCCTGGAGGCCTATCTGTAATGTAAGTTTCAGGGAAGAATATAAAACTATACTTTGCTTAAGATAAAAAAGAATGTAGTCTGTTAAGCATAAGATGGCTGGGTCTGTGTTTTTGCTCTTACCATACATCACTGACTCACTATCCCAAGATGTTTTGCAGAACTTTGGTTTGTTTGCAAGCAAGAAGACTTCCCAACCTCAGTCACGATGACTCCAGAAGAGAAATAAATCAGATTAAGAAAATTGTGGATGCTTACATCAGACCCTGAATCCTTTACCCATGATTGCTTGCCCTTAAAAGACCCTGACTGTAAGCCATTGGGAGCTTTGGTCTTTGAGCATTAGTTATCCATCCTCCTTAATTTGCACCTGTGTAATAAACGCCTGCTTTCTTTCACTGCACCCCATGTCAGTGGAATTGTCTTGTGTGCATTGTGCAAATGATCCTGGTTTCAGTTTCTATAACAATTTTGGGTGAGTAAGAAGGGACTGCTCCTAGTGGACATCTCACCCACAGCACATTGGTCCCTGGCTGGTAGCTACCTTGGTAATCTGCCTAGCAGTGTCCCTGAGTGTCTCAGGGACAGCCCCAAGTGTTTGGCCACTGGCTGGGCATTGCCAGCCCACTTAGCTGTGGTTCTGCAGTGAAGGAAACAAGGCACCTGGCTTGTAAGACATCTCTGGTAAATAGAGGAGCTCATGTGCCATGACACCAAGGTTCTCTCCCTTTGGGCATTTGGTTCTGCTTAGACACAGGACACTGGGTTTTAGAGGAACTTTCCCTAAATAGCCTGAAGGACTAAAGCCTTCTGAGGCCATATTTGATTTTGAATTTGTAAGCTAGTTCTTGAATTTGAGGTTTCTTCACAGCTGACCATGATAACTTAAAACAATGGGAGATATGAGATCAGTTCCAACTTGTGATACTGTGGGCTGCATTTTACAAAATTGGGAAATTTTTAGCTATGAACCCATGAAGAGGAAAATATGGTGTTCACTGTAACACTGCCTGGCCACCATAATCCTTTGGATCTAGGGGACAGTGGCCAATATATGGATCCTTAAGTTATACCACTTTCTTCCAATTGGAATTATTTTGAGAAAAGGAAGGAAAATGAGACAAGATCACTTATGTGCAAGCTTCCATGCTATTGTATCAGAGTGAGTCGATATAGAGGGAATGTAAAGTGTACAGGATATGGTTCAGAGGGAGGCTTCCCAACAAAGGAAAGGACAAAAGGTGTGGCCTGACTCTCAGGGCTTGAGAAATGAGGATCTAGTTCAGCAAATGGGTTCTCCCACTGCACGTCCCCCACCACATGCTTGACAGAGTGCAGAGTTGGGACACTGGGCTCTGAGGCACAGGCAGAATCCTCTCTCAATCTGGCTGGACCAGAGAGGAAAAAGGACAAACCGCAGGAAGGGGCAATGTTTTCCCTCTTGTGTCTGACTGAGCACGCAATTCCACCAGGGAGCCACTCCAGTAGAGGCGGGTCAATTCCCCTTGAGACAAATGGTGATGGGGGAGTAAATGCTCAGAACAGCCAGCAGGTTCTGTATGCATATATTCCTCATTTTCTACTTCTGATTTATACAGGAAGAATGACAGGCCCACTTATGGAGACGATCCAAAGAGGATGGAAAATGTGTTCTCTTCCAGCTTTGCTCCTCATCACCTAAATTGAGCAGATTTTTAAAGCCTGTTGAAAACTTTGCTGACTGCAAAAGGGAGGAGAGTATTGATAGAAAAGGCTAGAGAAGAAGCTGACTGGCTGCACTCAGAAACCCGGCAAACCCTGAGCAGGCCACTGCCTCCATTGTAACCCAGAGTGAATCACGGCTAGGTAAACAATGAGTGAGCAAGAAGTAGGACTGAACATGATCAAGACTGCATTTTAGTAGGATTACAGAAAAGGGTACCAAAGCAGTGGAGTCTTAATAAGGTCCACGAGCCATATCAAAGTCCGCGAGAAAAACTCTCTGAATGTTTAAAAGGGATCTACGAGAACTACCGCCAATATACAGAAGTATATCCTGAGGACACTGAAAACTTTAAATTGGTAAAACAGACTTTTGTCACTCAATGTGCTCTGGACATCCAGAGAAAGCTACAAAAACTAGAGAGCATTTATGGAATGCCTATATCCCGGGTGGTGGCGGTTGCTTTGAAGGTCTTTAACAACTGGAATCAAGCACAGGATTGGAAGGAATAAAGAAGAATGAAACAGCAGGCTTCATTCACATCTCGTGGCAGTACTGTCCAGAGATCCAGATACAAACTAATTCATTCCAAAAATAAGACCTGTGGGTCCCAAGGGGACCAACGGTGATCTCTAGAAAGGGACTCCTCCAAAGGGAAACTCTAAAGCAGGTCTGAAACAGTGTGTCTATTGTAAATGAGAAAACCACTGGAAGAAAGGATGGACAGGTTTGACTAAGCAACCTAAAAATCTGAAATTGCTGCTTATGTTTCCATAAGCACTTGATTCTACAAAAGTAAGTCGAAAATATAATCATTTTCACAATTTACCATAACATCATATCATTTTGAAAAAGCAGTCACGTATTTTAGTCCTCTTTGTACATGACAAAAAGCTGTATTTTGACCTCTGGTAACTAATTTTGTGTTCAATTAGACTGGCCTCTCCACCTGCTCAGTGAGTTAGGTTAGTCATGGTAGACAATTCTGATATTCCATGCCTGTTATTGTCAGCGCCCAAGCATGGGGCCCTCTTGTTCAATGATCTGTACCCACCTCTAGAATCTTCGAACTCACCCCTTGCATATGGACATACCAAACATATTGGGACAGACTATAATTGTACGTCATGTAAATGTAATGTAGCTTTCTTCCATGTGCCTCCCTCCAGAGATTACTGGGAAGAAACCTGCTTCAAGTGAAACATCCCTCTCCTTTCTCTACTCCTTTCTCTACTCTACTTCTTTCTGTACTCCACTCAGGACTGTTCAAACTTGGTCACATAGGGCTCCCATGACCCTCCCTCAATGTTCTCTCATTAACCATACTGAAGTAAATCAGACCTCTCCCTAGCTCCCAAATGTTGTGTGGGTTCTGACTGCTCCACTGACTGGCAATTACCCCATCCGTCTCTCTCACCTCAGGCCTCTCTGTTCCCCGAGACACACAATATTGAAATTAGGCTAGTTAATAACCTTACAATGGCCTCCACATGTTCAAGTGAAAGGAAGAATCATATGTTTTCCACTTTAAATCATAAGTTAGAAATAATTAAGCTTAGTAAAGAAAGTGTGTAAAAACCCAGGATAGTTTGAAAAGTAATTCTCTCATGCCAAACAGTTAACCAAACTGTCAATGCAAAAGAAAGTTTCTTGAAGTAAATTTAAAACATCACTCCAGTGAATATGCAATAAGAAAGAAAACCAGCTGTATTGATTTGGAGAAAGTTTTAGTGGTCTGGATAGAAGATCAAACCAGCCACCTCATTCCCTTAAGCCAAATCTAATTAAGAGCAAGACCATGTCTTCAATTCTATGAAGGCTGGAGAGGTGAGGAAGAAAAATTTGAAATTCACAGAGGTGGGTTCTTGAGGTTTAAGAAAAGAAGCCATTTTCATAACATGAAAGTTCAAGGTGAAGCAGCAAATGCTGCTGTGGAAGCTCCAGCAAGTTATGCAGAAGATCTAGCTAAAATAATGGATGAAGATGGCTACACTGAACAACAGATTTTCAATGTAGATGAAATATTTTGACATTGAAAGAAGATGTCATTTAGGATTTTTGCAGCTGTAGAGAGAAATCAATGCCTGATTTCAAAGCTTCAAAGAAAAGATTGATTCTCTTGTTAAGGGTTCATGTAGCTGGTGACTTTACGTTGAAACCAATACTCGTTTACCATTTTGAAAATTTTAGCAACCTAAGAATTTTGCTAAATCTACCCTGCCTGTGCTCTATAAATGGAACAACAAAGCCTGTGTACAACATGGCTTACTAGATATTTTAAGCCCACTGTTGAGACCTAGTGACCACCCCCCCAAAAAAATTCTTTGAAAATATTGCTGCTCATTGACAATGCACCTGGTCACCCAAGAGCTCTGATGGAGATATACACTGCATAATGTTGTTTTCGTGACTATTAACACAACTTCCATTCTGCAGTACATGGATCAAGGAGTAATTCTGACTTTCAAGTCTTATTTAAGAAATGCGTTTTGTAAGGCTACAGCTGCTATAGATCGTGATTCCTCTAATAGAGTTAGGCAAATTGAAAATTCTATGGAATGAATTCATCATTCTAGATGCCATTAGGAATTGTGATTCACAGGCAGAGGTGAAACAAGCAACATTAACAGCAGTGTGGAAAAAGTTGATTTCAACACTCGTGGGTGACTTTGAGGGGTTTATAACTTCAATGGAGGAAGTAACTGAAGATGTGGTGGAAATAGAAAGAGAACTAGAATTAGAAGTGGAGATTGAAGGTGTTACTGAATAGCTGTAATCTCATAATAAAACTTTAATGAAGGAGAAGCTACTTCTTACAATGAGCAAAGAAAATGGTACTTTGAAATGGAATCTACTTCTGGTGAGGATGCTGTAAAGATTGTTGAAATGACCACAAAGGATTTAGAATATTCCATAAACTTATTTGATAAAGGAAAGGCAGGGCATGAGAAGACTGACTCCAATTTGGAAAGAAGTTTTGTAGTAAAATGCTATCAAACAGCATGACATGCCACAGAGAAATTGTTTCTAAGAGGAAGAGTCAATTGCTTCAGCAAACTTTATTGCCTTATGTTAAGAAATTGCCACAGTCACCCCAAACTTAATCAATCATCATACTGACCAGTCAGCAGCCATCAACATTGAGGCGAGACCCTCCACCAGCAAAACGTTAACTCACTGAAGGCTCAGATGACAGTTAGCATCTTTTAGCAATGTATTTTTAATTAAAATATGTACATTTTTCAAACATAATGCTATTGCACACTTAATAGACTACAAGACAGTGTAAAAATAAATTTTATAAGCACTAGAAAACCAAAAACTCTGTGTGACTTGTTTCATTGCAATATTCACTTTATTTTAGTAGTCTAGAATGGAACTCATAATACCTCTGAGGCATGCTGTACTTAAATCTACTAATGAAATGGACACCTCCAAGAATTCATCATGAGAAGAGAGGATGTTCTCTAATAGAACACAGACTAATACTGCAGCCCCCCAAGCATCAGTTAACTTTGGGGCAGCAGTTACTAAAATGTAGGTTTGGAGAATCAGAATCTGAAAGGCATGTGTATTTTGGGGAGCTTGAGAGAGAATCCCTAGAAAAGATTCACTTAATTTCTCTATGGCAGGAAAAAATATTCCTCCACATTATTCACTGCTCTTTTCCAAAATTCCCCCAAATGCCAAGCAGCTTTCTTATTACTAAATTGTCTTTAATGGTATCATACATTTAGCAGGGGGCGGAGTGCATGAGAGGGTGATCAATGGAGCAGTCACTGGAAATAACTCACCTATCCAACATTGCTGAAGAGTATTCTGGATTAAATAACACTCTCATGTAAACCCCAGGATTTGTTGGCAAATCTGCTCTTTTCTAAATGCATCATGGTTTGTAAACCTCTACCAAAATACATCCATCTAAAACACAGATACCCTGGGAGACCTAGAGCAAGCCAGCTTCATCTGTTAGGCTGTCTCTATCACATGTACAAGTTATGATTTCTGAGCCATCAGGAAATTCCTGCTGCTCAAAAACGATTTCACTACTGCCTGTCACAATGAGTGAAATTTTACCATTATGAGTTACAATTTGGCACAATAAACTCTTGTCAAGATTATTGACAGGGTAAATGTGACATGCCTTGTTAAGGTCAGGCTGAAACCTAGCTGATAAGACATGTTCAGTGTGTACTTTGTCTCAATTCGGTAAAGTTCAATGGTGATTACTATTTTGGTGAAGCACAGCTGATTTCTTGTGTGAAATGATTTATGGCTCCAAATAGAGCAGAATAACTGATCATTGCAAATCCTAGAGGGAAGCTTGAAGTGGGCTAAAATTGTAATTTTAGTTCAAGCCTTTGATGATCATAGTTTAAGGATCAAGACATGGGAATTATTAAAACACTGTGTCTATAGGACACGTTAGAGACCATGCAGCACTCTATGTAGGAGGAATAACATTTATAAAGAGGCCTACTGCATGCCAAGGACTCCTGGTCTCCCCGTTGATGCATCTCATGTAAACATTACCATAACATTGGTTGGGGGAAGTCTGTTTCCATTTTAGAAATGGGGAGATCTGGGGCTTAAACAGATTGATTATGAATTCACACTTAGGCCTACATGACATCTAAGTCACCATGTCACATTACCTCATTCAGGACAAAATACACATTTTTGGTGCCACATATATTATTTGGGAGGGAGCCAAAGTTCTACTGATTACTGTACTATGAAAATTATAGTTTTTGCATCTGTGTGGTGTCAGGAAGGAGTAAAGGAAACTAGCTAATTTTGTCAATAACCATAAAAAAGAATTTGATATTTATATAAGCACTAATTGTATTTTTTTTGTTTTGTTTTTTTTACCAAATAACAGTATGTCATCTAGGGAGATAACTATATAACGAAGAAAGTGAACTGGTAAAGACTCAACATCCATAAGGCTGTCCTTCATTTCTCTTACTAATTCCTTTTTTTAGTTAATTATCATAGTTGGGATTAGATTGAATCAGATCAAACTGCATTTAGTGGTGTTTCTCCAAAGCAGGAGCTAGTTCATGCTGCATCCTCCCTTCTCTAACACTAATACTTGTGCAATCAAAGATATGTATTAGAGGATGGGTGGAGGGACTAGAAGGTTTGGGATAGGAACAGACTGCTGAAGTGTCAATTTTCTCTTTTTCTTTAAAACATATACATTTTACATGAAAAGCAACTTACATTGGATCCTATTTCATAATTTATGTGGTTCACTTCAGGCATTATGACTATTAAATTGCAACATTTATATTCCCTCCTTTTGGGAAACTGATGGAGGATGTTAAGTTGTGCACCCCAAACCCTGTTACATATTACCAGTTTATCTCCAAATCCCCAAATAAGTTTTCACATAAGGGAGAAGCTATCAATGTTGGAAAGACTCTGATCTTAAATCATGAGAACATCACACAGTTAAATATTTAAGTAATAGGTCTAAACCACACTGAAAGAACACAGACTAGGAAAACCCCCAGAAGCAAACTTTAATTTTCATTGGGGCATCAGTTACTGGCTGTCAGCAACAACCATAAGACTATTGTGGTTTATCTATCTAAATATTTACACCTCTAACAGAAATAATCTTGTAAATCCAGAGAACATTTTGATCGTTGCAAGATGAGAGGAGAATTGGGTGGATGGGTGAAAAGGGGAAGGGATTAAGTACAAATTGGTAGTTACAAAATAGTCACAGTGTTGTAAAAAACAACAGAAAGAATATAGTCAATAATATTGTAATAACTATGTATGGCATCAGATGGGTGCTATACTTAATGGGGTGAGCACTCCTTGAGTTGTATAAATGTCTAATCACTATTTTATACCCCTGAAACTAATTTAATGTAGCATATCAACAGTAATTGGAAAATTTTTAAAAATTATCAAATAAATATGTATATGTCTATTTCTGTCTCATCTATCTATCATCTATCTTTTCATCCATCTATCCACTCATCCATCCATCTATGTATCATTTATCTAGAATTACAAAACGACATTTGGTTCATGTTTCTTGTAGTTCACATTGTTTCTTTATTTATGACAATTCTCTATTGGTGACATTTATAATGAAAGACCAAGCATTCAAGGAAACCTCAGAATGGATACTCTTTCTGGAGACAACGTTGTAGTCTCTGCCTATCATCCAAAGTCTCCTTTACTCCAGAGTTATTCTACCTACTCAGCTCCATCTTGCATTCTGAAATATCTACTGATGGAAGCTGCTCTCCTTGTCATCTGTCTCCTACTTTCCAGTCACTCCTACCTCTATGGTTTTCTTCTTTCTCCTTATGGATGAAAAAAAAAATCCCTCTCTCTGTCTATCCAGACCTTTGCACCCTTTTTCACGCACCACAGACCCTATTTCCTCCAGAATGTGATGAGTACACAATGAAATTTTAGTTTTCTGAATTCCTACAGCTCTCCAATTCCGATATGGGTATGTAAATACCACACCAATAAAAACCATATTAACATCATTGTCCCAGCTAGAAGTAGCTGGTGCTGCTCTTGGTCACACTCATATACACTAGAATACACTAGAATATACTAGAATACTCACTGTGTAGTGTTGTACTAAGTTTGAGAGGAAGCGTCTCCTAGACAACTGGGTTCTTTCTAACAACACATTTCATATTTCATGTATATAAACTGCTTTAGAAAAGGGGTAGGTAATTTTTTTAAACAGTGCTCTCAGGGCCTGAATCAGAGTGTAATTAATTAACTACTTGCAAAATAATTAAATCGATGGGATTACAACCTCTTTCAATGTTAGAAAGAATAATATAACCATACTTATATTTTATTTGGTATGCAGAAAACATAAAATAAACACTGAGTCAAATTTAATTTACCTGTGTATATTTACATATTAATATTTAATTTTTATTTAGATTATCAATAGTGCAGAAATGAGTCAATACATGTCAAAAGACCTAAAGATGTACCTTCCACCTCTTACCTCCGATATTGCTTTTAATCTGCATATGTCCCTTGTTTGAGGTTTATTACATATACAATTGTAACTACAAAAAGAAAACTAAAAATAACAGGAATTTTTAATAAACAATCATTCTCCAATCAGCAAGTCAGTTATCTTTATGCCTCAACCTCTGAAGCCGTACAGTTATCATGAACAATCATTTGTTGCTTTGTGCACAAACCCTAGTCACTAAAAGTAGAAAACTAGCTGGACAATAAATAAATAAATATACTATGAAATTTCCATAAAAGATGCAGTGTAAGCTTAACACTCCTTATACAGCCCATTGCAACATGCTGCTCTCATCCTATTAGCATTTCCAACTAGTGAGGGTTGAACCAGCTTTTGGACATCTTTATTAATCCCATCATTTTTCTTCTTGGAGGTGGGTAAATTAGGCTTTGAAACAGGTTGGGTGGTAATAATAAAAATAGTAACACATCAGTCAGAGTCTACGATGGGCACTACAAACAACACTTGACATTTTTCTCTTGGAATGCAGAAATGCATGTGACAAAAGCAAGTGAAACTCATACCAGCACCCCGAAGATACTTATGTAAAATCCAAACTCAAATTTCAAATAATTCGCTGACCCCAGAGTTCTACTTAGCAACGTGTTACTTGCTGTCAGGTTACTTGCGGATTTTGTTTTACTTTTCTGAGTATATATCCTCCTTTGCCATTCGTTCTCTTCTCCCACCCATTCGTGCCCTATTTTCTGCCTGAACACCCTCACGCTACACTCTGACTTCACATTTGCAGTGCCTTCCTTTCAAGCTGAAGTGAACGCAATAGCTGGGATCAGCAATGCTTGGAACAGACAACGCACCCTGCTATAATGGATTTATTGCAGTAGAGCATGTTTGTATGTTTTAGACAAACAAAAACACTAAATGTAGTTGAGAGACTGAGAGACAGATCATATTTCTTCATCTTACCACAACAACAGAAACCCACCCCTTTATAAATCTCTTATGTCTTTATGATGCTTTTGTTTCGACAGTCCCTTGACTTGCAGTGACAGAGGACACTGAATTTCAGTTGTGCTGCAGCATTAGGCAGGGATGTTTATAAAGTTGTCTTTTCGTAGATCAGTATATTTACTACACATCATCTCAAGGATATGAATTTTTACAATCTTTAAAATTCAAATAAACTTTCCTTGTCTTTTATATAATTTAACTGTGCTGTCTTTATCCCCATATTTATTTTTAACTACAATAATTATTTTTCTCATCAACTTGACTTGGTTTTAGTTAAGGATCTCTGTTCTCTTACATGCTACTGAGGACCTTTAGTGTAGCACTGCTGACACAATTCTGTGTTTCTTTGTCTCCTAATTTGCCAGAGTGTATCCTGCTTTAGGGCAGTGTATTCCAAGAATTGAGCAGAGTGATTACCATATGCTTAAAGTTTGGTAAATATTTGTTGAACAAATAAATAAATACTAACTTCATAAACCATTTGCAGCATTATAAATGACAATTTATTTTAATTTTTCATCTCCAGATCCTTTCTTTACCTTGCTCTAATTAAGCTGATGTCAGAAACATTGCTTCTTAAAGACACCTCCACATGAAAACTAAGCCTCCTCCATTTTCCTCTATTCCTTATGTCCACTAAATTCAAACCCCATTTCTTATCACTAGAAAGGAAGTGGAGGAGGAATGGTTAGACTATAGCAATATTAAAGATTAAACTCAGGAATCAGTTGTTCTTTTTTCACTTTGAAGTTTAATTGACCATCTTTATTTTTTTACTTTTTAATTTTAATTACAGTTGATAGTCATTATATTAGTTTCAGGTGAATAGTATAGTCGTGAACTTATAAAGTGTTCACAACATAAGTCTAGTACCCATTTAGCACCATACTTATTACAATATTATTGACTGTATTCCCTATGCTGTATTTTACATTCCTATAACTTCTTTTAACTGCCAATTTGTGTTTCTTAATCACTTCACCTTTTTCAGTCACCACCCCCCACCCACAACCCTCTCCCACCTGGCGACCATCAATTTTTTTCTATTGTTCTATGAGTTTGTTTCTGTTTTGATTGTTTGTTTATTTTGTTTTTTTTTAGATTCTCCATATAAGTTAAATCATATGGTATTAGGCATTCTCTATCTGACTTATTTCACTTAGCATAATGTCCTCTAGGTCCATCTGTGTTGTTGCAAATGTTAAGATTACATTCTTTTTTGAGGCCAAGTAACACTCCATTATATATCTATATATAGATATAGATATAGATATAGATATATAGATATAGATATATAGATATAGATATAGATATAGATATAGATATAGATATAGATATAGATATAGATATAGATATAGATATATACCACGTCTTCTTTATGGACACTTAGGTTGCTTCCATATATTGGCTACTGTATATGAAATGTCCTTTTTTGTCTCTTGCTATAGCCTTTGTTTTAAACTCTATTTTTGCATATGTATTTCTTCCCCAGATTTTTTTTTCTCCATTTGCCTGAAATATCTTTTTCCATTCTTTTACTTTCAGTCTGTGTGTGTCTTTCATTCTGTAGTAGGTCTCTTATAGACAGCACATGCATGGGTTTTGTTTTCTTCTCCATTCAGCCACCCTGTATTTTGATTTGGGTATTTAATCCATCAACATTTAAAGTAATTATGATGGGTATGTAATTATTACTATTTTGTTATTCATATTTTTTCTTCTTCTTAAAGAAATCCCTTTAATATTACTTATAATACTTGTTTGGTGGTGATGAACTCTTTTAGCTTTTTCTTGTCTGGGAAGCCCTTTAACTATCCTTCAATTCTAAATTGAAGCCTTGCTGGGTAGAGTAGTCTTGGTTGTAGGTCCTTACTTTTCATCACTTTGAATATTTCCTGCCAATCCCTTTTGGCCTGCAAAGTTTCTGTTGAGAAATCAGCTGACATTCTTATGGGAGCTCCCTTGTAGTTAACTAACTGCTTTTCTCTTGCTACTTTTAAGACTCTCTTTGTCTTTAAGCTTTTGTATTTTATGTATTCTGTGTCTTGGTCTGGGCCTCTTTGGGTTCATATTGTTTAGAGCACTCAATGCTTTCTGACCTTGTATATCTATTTCCTTTGCTAAGTTAGGGAAGTTTTCAGTCATCATTTCTTCAAATAGTTTCAATCCTTTGCTTGCTTTATTCTCCTTCTGGTACCTTTATGATGAAAATGTTAGTACACTTGATATTTTCCCAGAGGCCCCTTCACCTATCTTAATTATTTTTTAATTCTTTTTTTTTCTGTTCTGATTGGGTATTTTCTGATACCATGTCTTCCGAATTATTATTTCAATTATTGCTTCACCTAATTTGCTGTTGATTCTACCTAACATATTCTTCATTAGTTTGTGCTCTGGTATGGTCTGAAACTGGCCACAGGTGTGTTTGTTCTGGGGTCTCTTGGGAGAGGCACTAATGCAGGTTAAGGTCATCCACTGCCTGTGCCCAGCCCAGGGCCACTTTGTAGGAACTACAGTGTAACTTTCCATTGGTAGCTGCCTGTCTTGGAGAGGCTATGCTATGAACTGAAACTGACTGCCCCTAGGAGCAGGGCTGCTTAGCACAAAGTATGGGGCATGCCGAGGCCAGCCATTCTTTTTTGGGGGTTTATGGACCTTTGAGAGATTTTTGGGAAAGTCTTCAGCATGGGCTGGGGCCAGCAGCTTGTGAGGAACAGCCACTGAAAGGTTTGGCCAGGTGTACAAGTTGAGTAGGGCAGTTCTCAGGGAATCACCAGGGTAGGGTGAGTTTGATACAAAGTCAGATTTGGTGCCTGCCTGCACCTGCAGGCTGAGATGGGGAAGGGCTCAACAAAGGAGCATTGATGCCCACCAGTACTTCTGGCCCTGGAAAGTTGCCCCTCCAGTCCTCTCCCTGAAGCCAGAAAATTCAGTTTCTCTCCATTTGTCCCTGGTGCTTTTTGCCTGCCCCAGTGCTGGAGTTCAGAGCCAGTAAGCTTGTCAGTGAGTAAGTCCATGAGTGGGCTCTTCAAGAGGAATGCTTGGAACTCCAGTAGCCCTCCACCTTGCCCAGACATAATCCCCACTGATTTTCACACCCAGGTGTTGTGGGAACACTTCTTCCAGGCACTGGTGGCCCGGGCTGGGGAGCCTGGTGTGGGGCTGGGGCTCCTTGCTCCTCAGTGGGGACCTCCAGAGCTGAGGTATCCCTCCAGATTCTTAACTGCCACATGTGGGTGTGGGACCAGCCTGTTTCCCATCTCCGCTCCTCCTACCTAACTCAGTGTGGATTCTTTTTATATCCTTAGTTATAGGAGTTCTGTTCAGTTAGTCTTCAGCAAGGATGGTTCTATAATTTAGTTGTATTTTTGATGTGGTCATAGGAGAAGGCTAGCACTTAGTTTATCTATCCTGCTATCTTGAATGGAAGTCTTAGGAATCAGTTGTTGATAAGTAGGTGACAAATTGATGTTTGAGTGGGAAAAGAAATATGGATTATTGTGAAAATCTAGTACTGTGCATCTTTAGCTCACTTAATAAAAGGTGGTAATGATTCAATTTGGTTAATAATTTTAGATAAGTAGAATTTTTTTTAAAGATTTTTATTGGGGAATTGGGGGATGGGAACAGCGCTGGGGAATTGGGGGAAGGGGAACAGACAAGTTGCTGTCCTTTTGTTCTTCAGTGTAGTTGTGGAGGACGTTGATTCACTGGCCCAAGTTGGCAACATCATTGCGCTCTTCCTGGGTGAGGCAGATCAGTCGCCGGCTTCTGGATGGCTGCTCACAGCAGCTGCTGGCCGCTCATGCTGGCTGCTGGCTACACACGGTAGCCCATGGCAACCCACTGCAGCAGTGGCTGCAGCCTACACCATCGCCAGCGACTCAAGGCAGCCCAGCTCCAGGTTGAGCTGTTGTTCAGCATCTTAGCTGTGGAGGGCAGTGTCATTGGCCCTCATATGTGGGATCCGAACTGGGGCCCTCTGGCATCCCAAGCCAGCTCTTAACCACTGCGCCACTCGGCCAGCCCTAGAATTTTTTATTAAAATAATGAAGCTCAGGGGAAAAAAAGTCACTATATTGAATAAAAAAATTTATCAAGGTTGAAGGCTTCCCTGACTGGAGTGTTACTCCACCCACCCTTGTGCTAATTACATTTATCAACTAACGTATCAGTCATGACAATAATTTAAAATTTTTGTTAACATGTGTTCCAGTCCAAATATTTCTCTTTCTTCCCCATTGCCCACTCAGAAAATATTAGAAAGTCTCTACATGAAATTCATAGAATATAGTCAACCTTCCATATCCATGGGTACATCCATAGATTCAACCAACCACAGATGGAAGACATTTGAAAAATAAGCTACATTGTTTCTGATGTGTATATGTGGTTAGGTCTACAATGGTTATGTCTGTACAGAACATGTACCTCATTTTTTAGTAATTATTCCATAAACGATATAATATAATGAGTATTTACACAGTATTTACACTGTGTTAAGTATTATAAGCAATTTAGAGATGATTTAAAGTCTATGGGGTGGATGTACATTGTTCATATTCAGATCCTGTGCCACCTTATATAAGGGACATGAACATCCCTGGATTTTGGCATCCATGGGGGGGGGGGGCTGGAACAAATCTCCCATGGGAATCAAGGAGCAGCTGTATTAGAAATAAAAAGAACTTGAAGTTTATTTTATCTATAACTAGTCATCTAATATTCATCCAATCCTTTCTTTAACATTATTCATATTTGATTTTATTGCATTGGTTCAAACCCCCCAAGACTTGGGGAGCTAACTTCATCAGGATATCATATGTGTGCTTGGATGACTCTAAATGCTTCTAAGTTGCTTATATAAAACTTAGCCCTGCCCTTCTTTTCAATGATGCTATTCTACCTCTTAGAGGCTAGAACAACTTGTAATATGTTTTAACATCTGATAATCCTTCTAATATATGGATATGGTTATCATGTGCCCTATAAATTACATCTGCTTTTCATAGTCTAACAATAACCAGACAAAATTTTCCAAACATAATTTTCTTCAAAGAAATCTTTAAAGACCCTATATTTTTTTCTGTGTTACCTTTAAACGGTCAAGTTCAGAAGTGATCATACTATTTCAGATAGATCTAGCTAGTGCATAGTCAATGGCAATGTCATATAAAAATATTTATATAAATAATTTATTTCCTCTTTCTGTGTATCTGAGTAATAAAAACATCATGTCTTTAAAAATTAGTTCCCTATTATTTTTTTCTATTTTTGTATTTTCTCTGTCCAAAACATTTTTGTGTTTTTTCTGTAGAAAATATAAATTACAGATATTTCACAGAGTCAGGCTTTTATTTTATTTTATCCAGTGATTTCCAAATATTATTTCTAAGCCCACAGAATTAGATTGTTGCCCTCATCTCTGGTGGTGAGGGAAGTGGGAGAAAAAAATCTGATTTCCTGAAATTGGTAGAATCTCTCCAAAATCCCTTAAAAATAGTACTTTTTGATACTGTTTTGATTAAATTTTCTGCTCAATTGAGACTATGTATTTTTAAATATATTTCTCTTTGGTAAGCTGCCAGTGGTTTTAAAGGTTTTGTGAGTCCATTTGCCATCTTATCCTGAGAAGCTACAGAAAGACTCAGAAAAGACTAGGTGACAATTTCCAACAAACCAAGTTAATAACTATGACCTTGGGCAAGAAACAAATTTCCCCATGGTTCAGTTTTTCTCATTTGGAAAGTAAGCTGATTTGTTACTATTTTGCAAGAATATTTGCGTAAATGAAAAGAGGTTAAAAAATGCATGAAAGCGATGCAATGCAGGGGCCATATCAAGTTAAATTAAATAATACATTAGCTTTTAAAGTTTTACAGACACTGGGTAAAGTGAAATTAGCAGGATATTTAATGTCGAATAGTTTGTTTCTTGAGTTATTTAAGGAACAAATATTTCAATAGACTATCTCTTGCTTTGCATGAAAATTATTCCTTGTGAATTGTCACATATCTGAAGAAAGAGAGCAACTGTGTAGGTTGGAGGAAAGCATTTAGATGACAAAAAACTTTGATGAAGTCGTTTTGATACTTATGTCTACTTTATGGACATTTTAGAAACTATATGAAAGTTTTAGATTTTTTAGTACCATATGGTATGAGCAACAGATACCTGCACCGTACCTCATTTCTTATTTATCACCACACCACATCCTTTGGTACATTTTCAAGTAGGATAGGGTAGTCTCAGTTAGGGCAATGCTCAAAGATATCACTAGGCTGGATGTCCTGAAAGGTGATGTTAATTTGCCTCTGTGGAGGCACATGTGGAGAATGGAGGTTCAACATCCATCCTGCCATAACAATTGAAAATAATTAAATCAAAGATTTACCACATGACTCAGCCAGAACCTTCTGTTTCACATCTCATGTTCAGAATCATGCTGCAGTTTTCAAAATACTGCAGTAGCGGACTAAAACATATGCTGCTTTTATAGAGATTTTGAGATAATTGAAAGGACAAGTGTGGAGCATCTTTAATCTGCTACTCTTTAAGGGAGCTTGTGTTAGTCTTCTAGGCATGATCTGAATCAATAAAGGTAGATTTCTGAGTCCAGAGATAATGCCTTTTGCCAAAACTGTGAACTCTACTATAATATAGTACAGGATGGCAGAATATGCTACCCAAAATATGCCACTTGGGCATAAGGATTATTTGGAGCAAAAGGCACTCAAAAAGCAGCAGATACAAAAAAGGTATTCTAAGTTCCCTTTTCTTCCTGAAATTGAGATGAAACTCCCATGGAATGTGGCCTCATTCTACCAGAAAAAAAGGAACCATTTTGATAGGAAGTCAAAGCTGAAAAAATTCTGCACAAAGAGATCTTGCTAAATAATTTGACTTTTTCTTTAGCCTTTCTATATATTTTTATTACTTTTCCACAGTTGCTTTTCTTTGTTTAACTTAGTATAAAAGCACTTAGATTTTGCCAATTCTTTGGTCTTCATTTCCTTATGACAGTTCTCATGTAATTTAAATAAATTTGTATGTTTTTCTCCTGCTAATCTGTCTAATGTCAATTTAATTTTCATGCCCAGTCAAGAGCCCAAAGAGAATAGAGGTAAAAATTTTGCCCCCCATACAATAGTCCCTCAGAGTTGAAATTATGTTTTTGCTTCTGCCACTATACTGACCTTGTTCTCTGGCTAATGGGAGCTGAATTTTCCTAGCATTTATTTTTATGATGCCAGGAGAAATTCATTATGTATGTTAGACAGGAAAGACTTTTTTTAATGTCAGGAGATAAGAAGGAATGAATCAAAACGTAGAGTAAATGATATTTACTGAGTATCCTCTTCGTTCCAATGACCACACTAAGTGCCTTACAATTGCTGTCTCACTTAATATTAACAACATTGTTAAAAATAATAATTATTTATCCTTTTAGCAGATGAAGAAACCAAGGCCTTGAAGAGGTTGAATACTTATCAAATTCATAAAGTTATAAAATAAAATAAAATAATTGAAATCAATAATCATATAATTAACTTCAAGTCCCTATGTTTTTAAAGTTGTTGTTTTGCATATATATATATATATATATATATAATCATTTGCTGCATTTCTAAGTAAATTACACTGTGTATTAAAGTAGAGGGACATGAAATACATTTAGAAAGGTTTTCATCAAAAATAATGAAAACTTCGACAGCTCTGTTGCCTAAAATATAAAGCTTTGGTTATCTGAAAAACTAACTTGTATGGAACACATCATTCTCCATCACTGCTAGATAGATGAGGCATTGCTATGGCTGAGAAAGAGAATAAAATGATTGATGAATCACCAAATGTCACATATGAACTTGTTTTTGAAACTTGGGACTATTCTGTGTTTGATAAAGATTCATATCAAGTAGATTTGACATCTGGAAACAGACATTTCAGCTACTTCTAGTTTACAAGGATGAATTCGACAATGACAGCATTGAAAGCATGTTTGTATTCATATAGTTCCACACAGAATTGTATGCTTACTTAGATTCAATTAAAACTAATTGAAACAAAGTCTTTCCCATTACTTACTGAAATCTTACTTGTCAAAATTAACATAGCAGTGTACCTGGAAGATAAATGCAACATGTAATCAAAACTACATATCTGAAGCAGAAATTGTCACATAATAAAGATAATTGAAAACAGATTAACAAAACACAAAGGAAAAAGAGCAAAGTGAGGAATAATTTGGGAAGAAAGTGAAAAAATAACAATTATATATCAACCCTGAATCTGAAATCTCTCTCTTGGTATCTATCTTTCTCCAAATTTTAAGAGCTTAGAAATGCACACAAAATGATGTTTTTTCACATATGGAATGCACATTTAAAATATTCTAATGTGCTTTTGGTGAAAGTATCATTCTCATAGGCTGCTGGTGGTAGTGTAAATTAGAGCAAATATCTGTGATCTAATTTAGATAGATAGATGATTGGTAGATGTGGATATAAATACTTGAATTATTATTCCCCAAAATTCTACTGCTGAAAATCTATGCAAAAGAAACATAATGATTTGAACAAATATTATTTATGATTATAAATATTTAAAACATTCTAAATATTTCACCCATACTCTTTATAAAGAAGATATATAAGCAAGAAGGTTATTAAAACAAGGTGTGACTGTTAATTATATATGTGTACACACACACAACACAGACTAAATAAACTGGACTGAAACATATATAGAAAAAAACTATAAAATTCAACGTAGTGTTAAAATATTGTCATATTGAATAACATTTTTTTTCATTTACATTTTTAGTATCTAAATTTTCTTAAATAAAAATACATTGCTCCTACAGTCAGAAAGAAAAAACTTATTTGCCCCTAATTTCTTTAGTCATCTGATAGTCATTCATTCATTCATTCATTCATTCACACTTATGTATGAGAACTTACTATGTGTTTGTTATTGTATTATGAGCTGGGGTGAATAGGGGACACAAAAGTTAATAACTCTTGTTCTGCAGTGTCTTACCATCTATTCATGATTGTGTTCACAAAATGCAAGAACTTGATATCAATCAGATAAATACAAAATTAAATTAAACTTTTTGACAGAAGGCTGACATTTGCTCCCAGAAATTTAGAATTCAGAAAAAAATATAACAGAAAAAAATATTGGGCTAGTCAACATAAAGTTATCAAGTTTTATTTTGAAATGTAAAAAGATTACAAAAAAATCTTATATATATACTTTTTTTAATTTATTTTTTTATTGTTAGTTTCAGGTGTACAGAACAAT
>NW_017732015.1:816639-823661 GCF_001890085.2 Hipposideros armiger
GTCTTAGCTATTGTGAATAACGCCGCAATGAACATAGGGGTACATATATTTTTTCGGATTAATGTCTTGGGATTTTTTTGATAAATACCTAAGAGTGGTATTGCTGGGTCATGAGGTAGTTCCATTTTCAGATTTTTGAGGTACCTCCATACTGATTTCCATAATGGTTGCACCAGTCTGCAGTCCCACCAGCAGTGTTCAACATCACTTAGCATTAGGGAAATGCAAATTAAAATCACAATGAGATACCACCTCACCCCCGTCAGAATGGCTATCATCAATAAATCAACAAACAACAAATGCTGGCGAAGCTGTGGGGAAAAGGGAACCCTTATATATATATACTTTTAATGCAAATCCATTTATTATCAAATTTCCTTAATTGATACGGATTTTAATAAAATTCTTATCTTTTGGTAAAATTTGTTAGAGATTAATATTTAACATGATACACTAAGAAAAATTCAAATGACTTAATTCTAGTACTTTATTGTGAGCATGTTTATTTACAAAAATCTTGTTTCACATGGAAATAATTACTCAAAAAGAAACAATGTTTTTAAGACTACTACCTTCAATTTGGTGTATTCCGTGCCAGTTGTTTGAGGTCACTTATGCCTAAGTCTGAGCATTTTAGGACCCTGATTACTTATTAAAATAGTTTATTTCTGAAGAGTGTCTATTAAAAAAATGTCATATTCAGATAGTAGTCCTCAGCTTTTGGGAATCATATAACTGCTATCACTCTGCCATCTTTGACCTCATCATCCTCACCATCATCTTCATCACCATCATCATTGTCACCTTCAACATCACCATCATCATGTTTATTGATTTCATTTTTTGTGTCATGAATTATGCTAAAGTGATTTAAATGGGTTTTCTCAATTAATGTTTACTCTAAACTTATGAGATATTCATATACTAATTATCACCACTCACATATAAGGAGCAGAGGCTTGGAGTTATCTAAGGAAAGAACAAATAAATATCAGAAAGCTCCAGAAGGCTGACACTGCACCTGCTTTATTACATGTACTTTAGAGCAATTGGAGCAAGATCTGGTTGAATACATTTTCTACCTCACCTATCTCATGTATCTATTGCGACATTAAAACAAAATAGTCCCCATGAAGCAGTCAACTATACATTAATGTGAAATATAAAGACAATTAAACATATTCTCATTAATTAATTGCTTCAGGGGTAAATTGCTTAAATTTATGTTATGATGGAATGTGTATAAATGTATGTGGAGGGAAGAGTTGAATTGTACAATGCAATTATAAGGCTTTTCTTTTTGAACGCAGACAAATTTTATTAGCTATAATTAAATCACAATACTCTTTTTTTCTTCAAGCTGAGATATAAAGCCTCGTCATTTCCAAAGTCTCCTCAGTGTTTAAAATCCAGCTGGGACTCTGAAATAAGAACAAAAAGCCTTTCTGGGACATTCTTCTTCAGCAAGTCAGGAGTCCAATATCATATCAAGTTTTATCATATAAGCTTATTTGAATATAGTAATGTGAAACTGAAATTTTCACAGTGGCTATGCTACAGCGAAGCATTAGTTCAAGTGTAACTTATTGATTTCTCTTTAGGTTTTATTAGAAAATATAGATCTTTTGTATAAATTCATTTTTTTTTAACTTGGGGAATTGGAGAGGGGGAACAGCCAACTTTTTGTTCTTCAATCTTAGTTGTGGAGGGTGCTGTCGCCATCTGGCTGCCCATTGGCAGCTTATGGCCTCTAAGTTCAAGGTGCTGTGTTCAATCTTAGCTACAAGTAGCCGTAGCCACCATCCCATGCAGGAATCGAACCAGGAGCTTTGTTGTAAAGAGCGCACACTGTATACACTGAGTCATTCAGATGGCAGCTCAGTTCAAGGTGCCGAGTTCAGTCTTAGTTGCAGGCAGGCATAGCTCACCATCAAACAGGCAGTCTTGTTATTAGGAGCACATGCTCTCACCAGCTGAGCCAACCTGCCACCTGTTGGCATCTCAGCGGCAGGCAGCTCAGCTCAAGCACAAAGGCACTGGCCCATGTGGGACTTGAACTGGTAGTCTTGTTGCTCAGAGCTCGGGCTCCTAAGCTAGCTTTTAACCAACTGAGCCACTCAGCTGACCCTGTATAAATTAATTTTAATGTAATAACATTATATACCATGGTATGATTTTTATACATGAAAATTGTAAAAACACATTTTTGTCATGTGTTAGGATACCAATTACTCTTTCTTTGATAGGTACCTCCACACTTTTGGATGTTACCTGAAACTTTCTCCCTTTTTCATTAAACTTTTATTTTTTAAATTGTTCTTTGTTATTTTGTACATATTTTCCACATAAGAAATAGCCCTTTGGGCTAATATAACAGTCATGAAGATTATTTGATGAATGACCACAGTGTTTTTGTTACAAACAGTTTTTTTTTTGAGAACAGATTTTATTCTCATCTATGTATATGAAGGCTAGAACACTTGCCAAGGTGTTTGAAGGTGTTTGGCAAATTATCACTCTATTAAAATGGCTCCATATTTTACAATAGAAATTTTGCTATGATGTAGATACAGTTTTACATACAACAGACTAATAAAATTATTGTTGAGTTAAATATATGGGTCTTAATAATGTATCATTGTCATGGTTTGGATCCATTTTGTCTTATTCTTCATAAATTTCTCTCAAGCTGAGATGAAATGCTTCAGAAATCTTAAAAACAGAAAAGCAAAATGGGCAAATTGCAAGACCTCTTTAGAATCCTTTGGCAAAACATATCCATGCTCCACTACCTAATGTCCAATATCTTTATAACTTAAATTTGTTCAGCAACACATTTTGTCTAACAATCTTCTTATA
Source organism: Hipposideros armiger (assembly GCF_001890085.2). Lineage (NCBI taxonomy): Eukaryota > Metazoa > Chordata > Mammalia > Chiroptera > Hipposideridae > Hipposideros > Hipposideros armiger. Next base: position 819,499 of record NW_017732015.1, read on the forward strand.
GCTTCTTAATAATAATCTCCATAATAATAAAGCCAGTCATGGTAGAGCAGGTTCTCTTCCCTTTTGACAGTTAAGAAAACATATATGCAAGAAATTTATTTACCCCAAATCACAGAGCTAATAAGTTTTAATGCACAAATCCAGTTTCCTTTACTTTACCCCTCTGTGTTTACTGACTAAAATCACTTAGCCCCTGGGACCTATTAATACATATGTTACCTGCCAGTAATAGTCAATTATTGAAGATAATTACTAGATAAAGTTGTTATTATGATCTGTGAATTACACATGCGGAAATGATATGACACATTGGTAAGTTCGCCTCTATTCCCTCTATCATTAGCAATCACTTCTAGGCAGAGGAGTGTTAATTCTATAACAACTGGTATAGTGTTAATGTCAATTGAATAAAGATCAACATTTTATGCCATGGTGGTGGTTAAGCCAATTAATAGAGCTTGTTAACTCTTTAACATAATTATTTTTAAATTAATGTTTATTGGGGTGACAATTGTTAGTTAAGTTACACAGGTTTCAAATGTACAATTCTGTAGTAATTCTTAATCAAGAGAGGACACTATTAGAGAATAGCAATGTTTCTTATTTGAATACAATATTAGGCTCTAGTATTTCCCACTTGCTAAACCCGGTTCATTTAAAACAAAGCAAAACACACAATGGGCTTGTTGTTTCTCTTTGGATTAGGGAAATTCACTTGGGGAAATGGGTTCTGGTTATTATTCTTTTGTTATTCATTTACATTCCTTTAAGGATTCCTGGTGTTTTTGTGCTCAATGTTTGCTATGCTGGAGGTGAAACCCAGCCAATTGTGCAGGAAAGAAGATAAACTTTTTGAACACTGCTATTATATATTTCAAGTAGACAGACAAGCCATTCTCTCAGACATGGAACTGTAGTTAACCTTACACTGTGTATTTTCTTGTGAAGAGATAAAACAATTCCAGAGAATGGCTAGGAGGGAGTTTCTAACAATTCTGAAGCCTGAATTTTTCAGTTGAAAAGTTATTGGAGGCTGTTATACATCTGTTAAGTCACCATATTTTGATGAAATTTACAAAGAGAACAAAGACTCCGCATCACTTATGATGTAGAAACATTTTCTCTCAATTTGCTTCTCCTCCCAACTTTCTTATCTTTAGTTAATTTTCCTCTCATAGCACGATTGTAGGACTGAAATGAACTACTGAGTGCTCCTTCTAACCTCCTATCTTCTAAGAAATGATTTATCTTTCTGTTCTGAACAACAAAACATTTTTCTATATGTCTTCTCTATGGAGCATGATTTATTTCAATGTTTCAAAAACTTCAGTGTACATAAAAATGACTTGAAACCTATGATTACAATGCAACTTACTGAACCTCATGCTCATATTCAGAATCAGGTACAGAATGGTGCTTGGTGACCTTGAACACAGATGATTATCATGTAAAGTTTGTAGTTTAAGTACACTGAATCAATCAGTTTAAAACTGGGTTGAGAAACTATAGCCAGTGATCAAAATCGAGCCTGAAGCTTATTATGTTAAATAAAGGTTTGGTTTTGGGTTTCTTTTTACTCTTTATTATTATTATTATTATTATTATTATTATTATTATTATTATTATTTTGTTGTTGTTGTGAAATACACATTTTTTAGAATTAGTTTCAGCTGTACAACACAGTGCAATAGTTATACTTTTTACCCCTTGAGGTGACAAATACCAATCCCAATCTGCCGCCCAACTTCCCTTCAATGTCATACATATCTATTACAAATCCCTTGACTCCACTCCCACACTATACTCCATGTCCCATGACCATATATATCTATATCCATATCTATATCTATATATTCAATATATATATATATTCAATATATATATTCAATATATATATATTCAATATATATATATATTCTATATATATATATATACATTCTCTCTCTATATATATATATATTCACTTATAGTTGACATACAATATTATACAACATCAGCTTCAGGTGTACAGTACAGTGATCAAGCCTCTACCCCATCCATGATACCGTCTCCCTAGCAAGACATGTGACCATCTGACACCCTACAAAATATTTACAACATTATTCATTATATTCCTCGAACTGTCTTGCATGTCCCTGTGGCAATATTGTAGTTAAGTATTAATGCTGTCTAATCCCTTCCCCTACTCCCTCATCCCCACCCCCTCCCAACTAGCAGCCATCAGTTGTTCCTCTATATCTCTGAGACCACTTCTGTTTACTTTGCTTGTTCATTCAGTTTTTTTAGACTCCACATATAAGTGAAACCATATGGTATTTCCTTTGCTGTGATAATAATAATGGGATTGGTTCAATAAGAGTACATAACCCTAGTAAACATCTATGCACCCAACATAAGAGCTCCTAAATATATAAAACAGATTTTGACAGACATAAAGAGAGAGATCAACAGCAACACTATCGTAGTAGGAGACTTCAACACTCCATTGTTACCAGTGGACAGATCCTCCAGACAGAAAATCAACACGGAAGCAGTGGCCTTAAATGACACTTTAGACCAGCTGAATTTAATTGACATTTTTAGAGCATTTCACCCCAAAGCAACAGAATATACATTCTTCTCAAGTGCACATGGAACATTTTCCAAGATAGACCACATGTTAGGACACAAAACCAGTCTCAATAAATTTAAGAAGATGGAAATCATATCAAGCATCTTCTCTGACCACAATGCTATAAAACTAGAAATCCATTATAAAAAGAAACCTGTAAAGCACACAAATACATGGAGGCTGAATAACATGCTACTAAATAGTGAGTGGATCAAAAATGAGATCAAGGAGGAAATCAAAAGATACCTCGAGACAAACAAACATGAAAACACCACAACCCAAAATCTCTGGGATACAGCAAAAGCAGTCCTAAGAGGAAAATTCATAGCAATGCAGGCCTTTCTAAAGAAACAAGAACAATCTCATATGAACAGACTATCTTTACACCTAAGGGAACTGGAGAAAGAACAGCAAAACAAGCCCAAAGGGAGTACAAGGAAGGAAATTATAAAGACCAGAGCAGAAATAAATGAAGTAGAGACCAAAAAAAAAAATACATAAGATCAATGAAACCAAGAGCTGGTTTTTTTATTAGATAAACAAAATCGACAAACCCTTAGCCAGATTCACCAAGAAAAAGAGAGCGACATCCCAAATTAATAAAATCAGAAATAAAAGATGGGAAGTGACAACAGATGTCACAGAAATATAGGAAATTGTAAGAAAATACTACGAGCAACTATATGCCAACAAATTTGACAATCTGGAAGAAATGGATAAATTTCCAGAAGCATACAATCTACCAAGTCTGAACCAAGAAGAAACAGAAACTCTGAACAGACTGATTACTACCAAAGAAATTGAGTCAATAATCACCAGCTTCCAACAAACAAAAGTCCTGGACCAGGTGGCTTCACAGGTGAATTTTACAAAACATCCAAAAAAGAATTAATACCTATTCTCCTCAAGCTATTCCAAAAAATACAGAAGGTGGGAAGGCTCCCAAGCACATTTTATGAGGCCACTATTATTCTGATCCCAAAATCAGGCAAAGACATTACAAAAAAAGAAAACTACAGGCGATATCCCTAATGAACATAGATGCAAAAATCCTCAACAAAATATTAGCAAACCGAATTCAGCATCACATTAAAAAGATCATACACCACGATCAAGTAGGATTCCTTCCTGGTATGCAAGGTTGGTTCAATATCTGCAAATCAATTAACGTAATACATCACATTAAAATGAAAAATAAAAATCATATGATCATATCAATAGATGCAGGAAAAGCATTTGACAAAACCCAGCAGCCATTTATGATAAAAACTCTTAGCAAAGTGGGAATAGTGGGATCATATGTCAACATCATAAAGGCCATATATGATAAGCCCACACCAAACATCATACTCAATGGGGAAAGTCTAAAAGCTTTCCCCTTAAAATCAGGAACGAGACAAGCCTGCTCACTTTCACCGCTTCTATTCAACATAGTTCTGGAAGTTCAGGCCATAGAAATCAGACAAGAAAATGAAATAAAAGGCATCCAAATTGGAAAGGAGGAAGTAAAATTGTCATTATATGCAGATGACATGATACTATACATAGAGAA
>NW_017732015.1:824014-891991 GCF_001890085.2 Hipposideros armiger
GACATCAAATCATACTACAAGGCTACAGTAATCAAAACAGTATGGCACTGGCATAAAAACAGACACATAGATCAATGGAACAGAATAGAGAGCCCAGAAACAAACCCATCCATATACGGTCATTTAATCTATGACAATGGAAGCAAAAATTTACATAGGAGTAAAGATAATCTATTTAATAAATGATGCTGGGAAAATTGGACTGACACGTGCAAACAAATGAAAATCGACCACATACCTACACCATATATGAGAACAAATTCAAAATGGATTAGACATAAATGTAAGACCCGAAACCATAAAACTCCTAGAAGAAAAAATAGGGAGTAAATTTGCAGACATTACCGGGAGTAATATTTTCTCTGAGATATCCCCTCGGGCAAGGGAAATAAAAGAACAAATTAACATATGGGATTACTTCAAATTCAAAAGTTTTTTCACAGCAAAGGAAATCATCAATAAAACAAAAAGGCAACCTACTGAATGGGAGAAGATATTTGCCAATGACATATCTGATAAGGGGTTAATATCCAAAATTTATAAAACACTCATGCAACTCAACACCAAAAAAATAAACAACCCAACTAAAAACTGGGCAGAGGAAATGAAGATGCATTTCTCTAAAGAGGACATACAGATGGTCAACAGGCATATGAAAAAATGTTCAACCTCACTAATCATTAGAGAAATGCAAATAAAAACCACAATGAGATACCACTTCATCCCAGTCAGAATGGCTATCATCAATGAGTCAACAAAAAACAAGCGCTGGCGAGGCTGTGGAGAAAAGGGAACTCGTGCATTGTTGGTGGGACTGCAGACTGGTGCAGCCATTATGGAAATCAGTATGGAGGTATCTCAAAAAACTGGAAATGGAACTACCTTATGACCCAGCAGTTCCATTCTTGGATATCTATCCAGAGAAACCCAAGATGCTAAGTCGAAAAAATATATGTACCCCTATGTTTAGTGCAGCGCTATTCACAATAGCCAAGACTTGGAAACAACAGAAATGCCCATTGGTAGATGACTGGATTAAGAACTGTGGTACATTTATACAATGGAGTATTACACTACTATAAAGAAGAATGAAGTCGTAACATTTGGGACGATATGGATGGACCTATAAACTATTATGTTAAGTGAAATAAGTCAGTTGGAGAAAGACAAATGCCATATGATCTCACTTATATGTGGAATCTAAAAAACTGAATGAACGAGCAAAGTAAACAGAAGTGGTCTCAGAGATATAGAGGAACAACTGATGGCTGCTAGTTGGGAGAGGGTGGGGATGAGGGAGAAGGGGAAGGGGTTAGACAGCATAAATACATAACTACAATATTGCCACAGGGACATGCAAGACAGTTCGAGGAATATAATTAATAATATGAATATTTTGTAGGGTGTCAGATGGTCACATGTCTTGCTAGGGAGACTGCATCATGGATGGGGTAGAGGCTTGATCACTGCACTGTACACCTGAAGCTGATGTTGTATAATATTGTATGTCAACTATAAGTGTACATATATATATATATATATATATAGTCATAGGACGTGGAGTATAGTGTGTGAGTGGGGTCAAGGGAATTGTAATAGATATGTATGATATTGGGGGAGAAATGGGGCGGCGGATTGGGGGAAGGAAGTTATCACCTCGAGGTGTAAAAAGTATAACTATTGCACTGTGTTGTACAGCTGAAACTAATTCTAAAAAATGTGTATTCACAATAAAAAATAATTTATAATACATACATACATACATACATACATACATACATACATACATACATACATACAACTTATTGGGGACCTCAAAAAGCTTTCGTTTATGTTATAGCTATCCGTAGTTACCATATTAGAAATCTAAAAGTAGAAATTCATTTAAAATAATAGTAAACCTATTCTGTGTTAATCTAAATAACATTTTAAAGAAAAACAAACCATTTTCCAAAAACTGTCATGAGGGCCGGCCGAGTGGCTCAGTTGGTTAAGAGCTCACTCAAGAGTTTGAGCTCTGAGCAACAGCAGTTTGATTCCCGGCTCAAGCTGAACTACTGCTGAGCTGCCAACAGGTGGCAGGATGGCTCAGCTAAAAAAAAAATACTTTCATGAGACTAGTGGCATTGTTTTCCATTTTTGCAAGTGTTTTCAATGCCGGGCTTAAAGGAAGATGGCTGAATTCTCATACCTGTTCCTGCATGCAATCTGTCACACCATCACAAAACCCTTAGCTTCTGGAATACTCCGCTGAACATTTGTGAGAGAATAAAAGTGGAAAAGGCAAACAAAATCTTATTATGAAAATAACCTTGACCATGTGGATTCCCTGAGAGACTTGGGGCCCCTGGGGTCCTCAAGCCACACTTTGTGAACCACTGTCTTAAATTATTTTTGCTTGATATGCCCATGCATAATTTATAATGTCTTCAAGTGGTAGCACACATGAAACAATAGATGATATTAAAAGGAGGCACATACATTGATCATATCTCAGAAAATGGAAATAAGATCAGTATCAGTGGAACAAAATGCCACAGTCCAGGTACTGGATAACACAGCACAGTCCTGCTGAAAACCCCAGGTAGATAATTCAGGTTTTCTCACTTCACCAGTCCCTTTGAATGTTTAAAAAAAATAATAATTTTTGCACAAATATATGCTCACTAACATATATTTTTAAGGAAATATCTATTCTATAAAGCACATTTAATCTCTTTTTTTTTCAGACTTAACATTTCAGATAATGTTTAAGTTGGCTTTTTCAGCACAGACCATGCTACTCAAACAGATTCCAGTGAAATTTTACCATTAAAAGAGTTGAATTCATCTACAGAAAAGCTAGTGCAGGTAAATCTGGGTTTGTTTTGAAACTTCTGATACAACTTTTTAAAGTATTATTTGCCTTTCTGTCTGTTTCCTTGACAGAATTGAAATGATTAAAAATTTTAAAATATTAGCATCTTTTACAAACTGAATTGGATGAGTTGTGCTTTTAAAATTATTACTGTAAACAATTACTTATATTTAAGTCATATTTATGTCTTGTTTATATATTTTAACTTGTTTAGTAAAGTGTTTTGTATCTCTCTTTGGAATTATTTTGACACCTGTGAACATTTTCTATATATGATACTTTTTGGCATGCAGAAGAATGTAGAGAATAACGAAACAAATAACTGTGTTACCCATCATGCAGCTTTGTCAAATCTTGACAGTCTACCATGCATCTTTTGGACCATTTTTTGATGGTAAAGAAACAGAACTATTTCATATTAACAGATATCAAGAGTTATAATTAAACTCCCTAATCAATAAAAACTGTCACACAGGGTAAAATAATACTATAAATACTCTTGTGTACTGTGTTTCTGTATTTTCACTTAACAATAGAACTTAAAAATCATTCCATATTGGTACATAGAGGTTCCTCATCTACTTAAGTACCTCATATCACAAAATGTGCATCATGTATTTAGCTTTCCCCCTTTTGATGGACGTTTTGGTCATTTCAAATCTTTTACTGTGATAAATAATTGTGTCCATCTGTATCAATATATGCTGATAAAAAAAGATAAATACAAGTCATGTTGGACTTCTACAATTACAAGAGGTGCTCAAAGTGGTAGCCATCAGCTTCCAGACACTTCTGATGATGGCGAGCTACTGCTTGGAAAACAGTGACCAAAGTGTTAACATCTCTTAAAATGTGTATACAAATATTTTTGGCACCCTCAGTGGGAATATATATATATATATATATATATATATATGTATATGTATATATATTCAAAAGCACTCAACCAATTGAGTACCTAGAAGAATAAAATAATATTGTCAGCAGCCTTGAAAATAGCAGTTTCACCAATGTTAACAGGAATCTCTACAGGGTAACTGTGGTGAGTAGTTTGCTAGTAGCAGTTAGAGCCAAAAATGTATCAAATATGTCCATGGTGTTTTAATTATTCTTTATTTTAATTCAGTCACAATTGTCCCAATTCTTATTGAAGCAAACTCATTTCTAATATTTGCATCTTATTCCTGGAACAGTTTACTTTTTTATTGCCACTGTTTACATGAAATGTACTGTAATATAAATGACTTTCATAAAAATTGCCAACTTCCAACCACCTGCTGTGTGCTCACAGCAGTGGCAGCAATTCTGCTGCTGCAAAATATTATTGAATTGCAATATCTACTGTCAGATCCACACATCGTTCTCTTAGGTTATGTGGTTTGTTGGAGTAAGATCATATTTACTAATCTTCCTTTGCTGTCTCTCAGTCTTCCCAGCATTACTTGCTTTGATTGATTCCACCAAGGCATGGAACAAACAGAAATGGAATCCTGTTTGGAAACCTCATTTCCCTGCAGTTCATTTAGCAGCAGCAACTGAAAAGTGTAAGGTTTGGAGAGTTTGCAGGTGGAAACAGGCCCATTGATAGAAAGTTCAGTGCAGAGCGGAAATGCCCTTCTGTCAGTTCTGCCTTTCCTGGGCCATTTTACCAGCAATGTGTTGTTGTAGAGCTTGGAATTGTACTGGAATTGATAGACTAGCAAGTCATAAAGAAAGGAAGTACTTGTATGGATGATATATTTTCTTTATATACTGAGACATGTTGCTACCATTTGGAGGCAATGACAAGAAAAGAATAAAGGGTAGGTAGCTTTTTTTTTTTTAAAATTTCAGTGAAATCTCTAAAACACAGATCATTCCCAAGTAACCACATAACAGCAATTAAATTGTGTAGGCCCAAAGGGGCCCAATAATAGCCAATTTCAATGGTTCAAGCCATCCAAGAATATGTGCTTAGCTGTATGTGGGGTGGCCACTGGGAACTGTGGCAACTGGACTGTACTTGCCCTATTTAAAAGATGCCTGTTCTTCTCAGTTCCTGCTCATCATTGTCACAATAACTTGTGAAACCACATTGCCGATACACTGTTTTTTTTTCCAATGACAGGTCAAGAAACTTTAATTTTGTATAAAATATACCAAAATTCCAAGCAAGAGGACAAAGCAACCTGGGTGACACACCTGCAGAGTAGAGTATTCATGGGCACAGAGCAGAAGAGAGACCAACAAAGAACATATTTGCTGGATTGGACAGAGTGGGTCAATCAACATTGCAAAACAGCACATACTACTTTCTTATTTCCTTAAATAATTTAGTGTACTGTTAATATCCACATTACCACATTTCACATTTACTTCTCAGTTCACATCACAATGTCGACCTAGGTGATTACTTCCTTCTGTGGAGTAAACTTTACTTGGATCCTAGAATGTTGCCTGGTCCTGATTTCTTCTAATCCTTTCAGCTGTCATCCTTAGTCAACTATATTGGGTCCCCTCTTCATCAAGATTCAGTTTCATCATTCATATTTTATAACTATCACTCAAGTCTCATGGCCTTAAATATCACCTATATGTGCATAACCAAAATGTATACCTCCTTTCACCATTTATACTCCAAATGCTAAACTGATCATCATATATCTACTCAATAATTCTTTTGGTTATCTCCAATGATAATTTCAAACTTAACATGATCAAAACAAATTTTTTAATTTTTACCCTACGGACTTTTACCCTAGCCTTTAGCATTTTACTAAATGGTACTACTACTACTACTACTACTACTACTGCTACTACTACTACACACACACACACACACACACACACACACACACACACACACACATACATTTTCTGTATTTTTCCACAAGAAGATGAGTTTGTATGAGAGACAGGTAGATTTGTTAAGCCATACCCCTCATTAGTATCTCACACCAAATTACTCCCACCTTATATCATCCTGCCCTGCTGTTTCTGTACATTGCTCAAAATTCAGCTTGGTTTCACCTTTGTTGATGTAAAGTATACTCCTCTCAGAGGTAAATGAATATTTATTTGTTCCTATGCTAAATATATTTCTATCATTGAATGTGAAATTTCTTTGCATTTCTTTATGTTTCTAACCCATCAATATGGCATGCTGGCCTAACCTTTATTAGGCAATCAATGAGTTCTTATTGAAAGAATGCTATTTTAGCTATATGGCTAAAGCATCTGTTGATAACACAAGCAAACACAAAAATCACAGGATAAGAGTTAAAGTCACATGCCAGTTCTGACAAATGGAGAGAGCTACCAAGAAGGCTGTGCATAAGGCAGGACAAATTAAGTAAAAAAGAAAGCAAGGGCTGGTTTGTGGAGTTGCTCCTGGGCCTGAAGATAGAGAACAAAGGCACACATAACAAACCTCTCTACTCCTACACTTGTACCTCCCTCTGGAGTCTCATAACAGAGAAGATCCTTATTTGAGACAAGTGCCCCTTGTAATAACCAGACTACTGAAAATGTTTCTGTATTAATTATTCTTCTCCTAAAATACAACCTAAAGCATATTCCCTGAGTGAGGTCTGTTCATTTCAATATATCAAGATTAACAATGGGACATTAATGCAGTATCATAGAAAAAACATGAGCTTTGGCTGGTAAACTTTGAATTTGAAAAAGGTGATTAAAATCTCTATACCTCAGTTCCCTTTTTATGAAAAGAGGAATAATGATAATTACTGATAGGTTTGCTATGAGAATTAACTAAAATCATGCATGTAAATAGCCTACTCAAGAAAAAAGCACTGCACAATTTAACAAATTAAACCAGCGTTTATTGCTCAGCATGGTCCATAACTGTGTGGATGCTCACCTGGCTTGGCTCCTCCCACAGGTGTAACACTCACTGACCCTCTTGACATGACAGTCTGCTCAGACAGATCTAAGCTATGTATTCCACTGGTATTTGTTATGCACTTATTGAGTGCCAGGTACAAGACCCAGGATGCTGGGAACATGAGAAGAGGCTCGGTCACAACTTTTAAACATCCCTTTATGTGTGAACAACACAGAGAAATATGTATACATAAATATATGATATGCAGTGAAATTAATTTTGTAATTACTGACTGTCATATAAGATAAATGCTATAATACTTAGATGCATCACATAAAATTAATAATATATTTGATTTTATTAATTTCTTTGTACCTGCATTGTGCCAGGCAATATGCTAACAGCTAAGAATGCACAAGACATAAGTACTGGTCTGCAGGAACTGATTTAATGTTCTTCTATAAAGTTGGTAACATTAAAATGTTATCTTTACCTGTGTCTCAATATCCCATTATGATAAAAAAAAAGACATGACTGAAAAGGAAATTAATTGTGGCCAATTCTCATAATGTGGCCAATTAAATAATGGCACTCTCCCCCTAAAGGCATTAAACATTCTAGTCCTTAGAATCTATGGAGATGTTGTACAAAGCAGAAAAGACTTTGCATATGTTTTTAAGTCCGGGATATTCAGATGCATAGACTATCCTGAATTATTAAGGTTGCTCAATGTAATCATAAGAATCCTAATAAGAAGGAGTCATTCATGTCAGAGACAGAGAAAGCAGCATTATGACAGAAAGAGTGATCAGAGAGACAGGCAGAGATTTATAGATGCCAGTCTGTTGAGTTGAAGATTGGGGAAGTGACCACGAGTCAAGGAATGCAGTAGCCTAGAGAAGATGTAAAAGACAAGGACATGGAATGTCCCCTAGAACTTGCAGAAGGAACACAGCTCTATAGGCATCTCAGCTTTAGCCTCTGAAAGTCATTTCAGATTCCTGATCTCCAGAATTGTAAGATAATGCATTGTGTTCACTAAGTTTGTGTTAAGTTATTAAAACAGGAATAAGACACAAATATAGATATATTTGGGGTTCCTCAGTGAATTAGATAGTTTAAAACATTAAACTATTAAAAATATTAAGAAATACACTTATGGGTGAAACGCAGTGAAGAAAACAGCAACTAATATGGGGCTGTATCAAGATGGAACTATATCGTACGTGGGAAACAGAGCAGGCTTCAGAGTAGGTAAGAGTGAGTTGCAATGAAAAGTAAACTAAAACTGTGAGAGTAATTGAAAGTAAGTCTACTAAACAGATAAGAAATAAGTTATTAATAGAAGTAGTTCCCTCAAACTTCCTTACAACATGCAAGAATCAGCATGTAACATAAGAGATAAAAAAAATTTAAAAATCCAACCATACAGCCAACCCTCCACTTCCTTGATTCCCAAGTAGACGTAACTGAATGAGCATAAATGAAGAAACCACAAACAAATTAACACACACACACACACAAAAGAACTTAATTTATATCTCAGAGAAGTTTTTTTTCTTTAATTAAATCAGAACAATTAGAAAATTTAAAGAGGTAAATCTGGAAGAGCATAAATGTATGGAAAAAATCAGTTACTTATATGTAAATTTGGGAAAAACTAAAAAATTAGCAAAGGAAAAGAAGCAAAAAAGGCAAGAATTGTGGAATAATAGTTAAAATACAGATGATCAGGCCAGGAGTCCCAATATACTCTTACAAGGAGTTCCATAGAAAGAAGTCAGAAAAAAGGAAGGAAGTAAATATCAAACAAATAATATAACAGCATTTCCCAAAGCTGAAGAAAAACATGAGGTTTCACATGTAGAGGTCCTACCTATTACCACATGGGATGAATAAAGAATGACTCCTATCTCCACCAAGGTTAACTAGAAGGTCCTACAAATGCCCAGAAAAATCACAACAGGTTAAAAAGAGAGAGACAATAAGTGAAGGAAGGAGGAAGGGAGGGAGGGTGGGTATAAAGAGAAAGGGTTGATGTTAAATTCCTCACTAACAATCTTGGGCGCCAGAAATAAATAAAGTAACCTTCAAAGCTCTTGAGGGAAAATATTTTGAACATAAAATTCAATATCATCACAAAATATTAGAACAAGGTAAAGTCACTTTCAGATTTGTGGGAATTCACAAAATAAATTGTCCATGCATACTTTTTAAAGAAATTGCTAGACACTGGTTAATATTACAACATAACAAAACAACAAAATGTATCAAAACAAAGACAAAGGTAGACATGGAAATTAAAACAGTGGAACTCATCCAAAAGCCCATCTGGAGAGAGGACAGAGTGAAAACTCAGTCAGCAGGCGAAGAAGACAGTCCAAACTGGATCAGGAATCCATTGACCCTGATAAGTAAGTCTCCAGCAAGAATGAAATAGATGGAATTCAAATCTGTAATAAGGATCTGAATGGTCTGCAATGATACAGTAAGAATGACGTAGCAATTCTCTAACAAAATTTGATAAAAAGAAAAATAGAAACTCCAGAAAAAAGCCTAAACCATTCAAGAAATAGACAATCTAAACATAAAGCAAATCATAGCAACCTGTAGAGGAAAAAGACAAGACTTATTATTAAGGATACAGAACAGTCACTCTAAATACACATTAGACAGAATTTGGGAAGATGGGGCAGGGGAGGAAAGTGTAAGGAAGGGTCTGGATTCCTATTATGTTTATGTTGGCAAGTAGTAATCTAAAGATATACTTCAAAGAAAGATATAAAAATCTCTAAAAGAAAAAATATGTTATAGTATATGATTTAAAATTATAATTCTAGAAATTTAAAATGAAACTAAAACTCAATATCTGGAAAGTGATGTGGAAGGGCAATGTAAATGAACTAAATATCCATTCTTTTATTGTATATCAACAAATATTGCTTAAGTTTGAGGAATCAAAAAATAATTATATGCAAATGTGGAATTATACCAGTGATATTCAGATTAAAGGACAGAAATAGTGAAATGTAGTGGCCTCTAAGAGTGGGGTAGGGAGAGAACCGAATTTTTTTCCCATTTTATAAAAGTGCTTATTAAAATGCATATGTATGCATTGAATTGATAAGAATTATTTTCACTATGGGTTCAAATGGCTATTTTCAGTCATTGATGTCATGCGCTCATTTTTCTTGTGCTCTACCTAATATCTTTTCTCTTTACTTCACAGTAAAAAATCCCCTTCCCCCCACCCATTTCTTAAGCCCAATTCAAAACCAAACAAATTATTTTTGCTGGTACTGGCAAATGAGATGTAAGTAAGTTTTATTTGGGGCGGGGAGTGGAACTTCTGTTAACACTCATCAATTGCTCATTGCCATTTCTCTTTTTTCCTGTTGGAAGTACACATCAGAAAGTCCAGATAAAAGTGTCTTCTTGTGACACAGGTAATGCATAGTAAAAAAAAAATATGCAAAATAATCACTGAGCAGAAAAATAGAAGAACCTTGAGCAGCTGAAGGTGTCATGGAATTCTGAATTCCCTTTGCATTTTGCTATATTTATTACTTTAAAAAATAAAGTCTTTACTGTTTAATGCAGATTAACTAAATTTCTTACCTGATAAATGGAATGACAAAGAAAGTTTGCAAAGATCTATTGTACTTTTAAAAACAGAGTGAATCAAATTATTCTTAAAATAATGCCACTCTCACCTGGTTTCTAATAAATTTTTGTACATTGAAAATATGGACTGGCATTTGACCAAGCACAAGGAAATTTTCTATAGTCATAAGAAACACTGACCAATCTTTTATCATCATCAAGTAAGTCACAACAGAAGAAAAAAAATAAAAATAAAAAAGATTGAAGCTTATGTTTTGTCAAAAAGAAATTCTCAAATTGTTCCAAAAAATATTTACATGAAATAGTTTATTCCTTTACTACAGAAACATCTCTAGGAGGAACCATTCCAATGCCATGCAGCCATCTTGGATTGAATGGGATTGCAGAAAGAGAGGACTTGGGGACAAAAGGCACCTCTCAAGTAAAGCAAATGAGAAAAAGATATGGCTGCAAAATGTGAGGGAGGGCAATGCAACAGACTTTGTCCGCTCACTAAGGGGCCTAGTGTAAACTCTGCATGTCAGTTTTCATGCCATTCTATTGTATTATACTTCAAGAATATGATTTCTCCACCTCACTGGTTTACAAAAATTTAAGTGCCCATTCAGAATATGGGGCATGGCTGAGATAGTCTGATGAACGTTGGTATCTGTAAGCTCCAACTGAACCTGACAAAAAAGAGAAACTGGCTGCAGGATCTTCCCAGTGAGTTCATCTTCCAGCACTTGCAGCACATGATAATTCTAATAAGATACACATCTACCCACAACTAAGAAGATGGGGGTATTTATTCCTCTGTATACAATCCAAAAGCCCTTGCTTAGAATTAGAATGTCCAATTTGGTATACTAAACCATCTTTCTCACTTTCTTTCTCACCATTAGCAAACTGATTTTTTTCTCAGTTTAATCAGGATAGTCTCATTATCCTAGAACATCCTATATATTTATATTTATATGTGTCTTTGCTTACAGTGTTACCACCAGCTGGAGTCTTCTTACTTCAACCAAGTTAAGTACTATTTTTCCCTTATGACTTGAATTAAACAACACAAGCTTCATGATAAACTGAGATCAGTCATCATTTTTTTAACACACTACCATTTTGGAACACCGATTAGTATCAGACATTGGGAGACTCAAATAGAAGTAAGTACTTACACTTCCAATCTGATGAATTATTTTATAACACATTAGCTTTCTTACTGAAAACAACTAGACACCCTATAAAAATAATTGTTGAAATTTTGTGAAGTATCAGAGAGCTGTTTCTATATGGGTTTATATTTCCTGACTATAGGGTCTTACTTCAATGATATATGGTATGCTTAATTCATAATAATGGAATCCTACACAAAATCGGATCTAATGAAGGAATGCACTTTACAGGAAAAGACATATGGGATTATGGGACTCGTCAGATCATGACTCAGAATCTGCCATTGGATGGAGTTTTGAACTGGTATACTAAAAATGTAGTTGAAACACTCACTCAGAAGGAAAAGACAGGATGCCATCCTTCAGAACATGATAAAAACATCGAGTCAAAAAACAAAACCAACAACAAAAGCTATCGCTATGTCAATAATATGTTTCTAACAGCTTAATTGAGAAATATTTCACATACTGTAAAATTCAGCTGAGTCTACAATTCAGTAAGTTTTAGTATAGTCATAGAATTCTGCATCCATCATCATACTTAATTTAGAATGTTTTTTTTACACCAAAAAGAAACCCTACACAAGCTAGGCTTTATCTCTAAAACCCTTCATTTTTCCTACTTCTAAGCAACTGTTAATTTGTTCTCAGTTTCTGCAGATTTGTTTATTCTGAATATTTCCTATCAATCAAATCATAAAATATGTGGTTCTTTGTGACTAGCTTCTTTAACTTGACATAAAGTTTTCCAGGTGTGTCCATGTTGTAGTATGTATCAGTACTCCATTTCTTTTATCAAATAGTATTCTTTTTTTCTTTATTGGAAATAAACATTTTTTTAGGTAGTTTCAGTTGTACAACACAGTGCAATAGTTATACCTTTTACTCCTCAAAGTGACAACCCCCTACCCCAATTCACCACCCACTTCCCCCCATATCATACATATCTATTACAATTCAATGACTCCACTCCCACACTATACTCCACGTCCTGTGACTATATACATATATACATATATTATATATAAATATATGTATATATGTATATATTATATATTATATATATATATATATTTCAATTATAGTTAACAAACAATGTTATACAACATCAGCTTCAGGTGTACAGTTCAGCGATTAAGCCTCTACTCCATCCATGAAGTGGTCTCCCTAACAAGACATGTGACCATCTGACACCCTGCAAAATATTTACAACATTATTAATTATATTCCCCAAACTGTTTTTCATATCCCTGTGGCAATATTGCAGTTACCTATTTATGCTGTCTAATCCCTTCCCCTTCCATCTCATCCCCACCCCCTCCCAACTAGCATTCATCAGTTTTTCCTTTATATCTCTGAAACTATTTCTGTTTACTTTGCTTGTTCATTAAGTCTTTTAGATTTCACATATAAGTGAAACAATGTGGTATTTCTCTTTCTCCGACTGACTCATTTCACTTAATATAGTGTTCTCTAGGTCCAACCATATAGTTGCAAAATGTACGATTTCATTCTTCTTTATAGCAGAGTAATATTCCATTGTATAAATGTACCACAGTTTCTTAATCCAGTTGTCTACCAATGGGCATTTCGGTTGTTTCCAAGTCTTGGCTATTGTAAACAGTGCTGCAATAAACATAGGGGTACATATATTTTTTTTCAAATTAGCATCTTGGGTTTCTCTGGATACATACCCAAGAATGGAACTGCTGGGTCATAAGGTAGTTCCATTTCCAATTTTTGAGATACTTCCATGCAGATTTCCATAATGGCTGCACCAATCTGCAGTCCCACCAACAGTGCACCAGGGTTCCCTTTTCTCCACAACCTCGCCAGCATTTGTTGATTATTGATTTATTGATGATAGCCATTTTGATTGGTGTGTGGTGGTATCTCATTGTGGTTTTTATTTGCATTTCTCTAATGATTAGTGAGGTTGAACATTTTTTCATATGCCTGTAGGCCATCTGTATGTGCTCTTTAGAGACATGTCTCCTCATATCCTCTGCCCATTTTTAAATTGGGTTGTTTGTTTTTTTTGATGTTGAGTTGCATGAGTGTTTTATAAATTTGGGTATTAACCCTTATAAGATATATCATTGGCAAATATCTTCTCCCATTCAGTAGGCTACCTTTTGGTTTTATAGATGATTTCTTTTGCTGTGAAAAACTTTTAAGTTTGATGTAATCCCACATGCTTATTTTTTCTTTTATTTCCCTTGCCCGCAGGGATATCTCAGTAAAAATATTACTGAGGGTAATGTCTACAAACTTTATCCCTATGTTTTCTTCTAGGAGTTTTATGGTTTCAGGTTTTACATTTAAGTCTTTAATCCATTTTGAATTTGTTCTCATATATGGTGTAAGTAGGTGGTCCATTTTCATTTTTTGCATGTTTCAGTCCAATTTTCCCAACACCATTTACTAAATAGATTATGTTTACTGCAATGTAAAGTTTTGCTTCCATTGTGCGTCCATTGTGGTGGTTGATTTGAGCTCTTTCTTCTTTTTCAATTATGGACATTTAATATCTATAAATTTACCTCTAAGCACATTCTTAGCTACATCCAATGTGTTATATATGTTTTATCTCCATTTTCATTTATCTCAAAGTATCTTCCTCTGATTTTTTTTTGCTCCACCAGTTATTTAATACTGGGTTGTTAAATTTCCACATATTTGTGAATTTCCAAACTTTTCGATTTTATGGATATGTAAATCCATACTAATTTAATCAGAAAACATTCTTTGTGCAATTTCAGACTTTTAAATATACAAAGTCTTGTTTTTTGGCCTAGTTTATGGTCTAAGCTTGAGAACGTTCCATGTGAGCTCAAGAAAAATGTGTAGCCTACTGTTGTTGGGTGGAATATTCTTTGTATATCTGTTAGGTATACTTTCGTTGTAACTCCCACATTTGATTGATATTTATATCATTAAAAATCAGTCGTTGAGATTACCAACTTTTTTCTTTTTGCTTTATATTAGTTTATTTTGTTTCATATTTGTATAACCACTCTAGGTTTGTTATGGTTGCTATTTGCAAGATATACCTCTGTTCAACCTTTAAAGATAATCCTAACGGTATCTTTGAGTCTGAAGTGTGTATTTTTTGACAGCATGTCTTTTTGTTAAATCAATTTGGCAATCTCACCTTTTGATTGGATTGTTTAATACATTCACGTTTAAAGTTAATTTTAATATGGCTGGATTTGCATCTTCCATTTTTCTTTTGGTTTTCTAAGGATCTTACATCTTTTCTATGCTCTCTTTCCCAACTTCCTTTGCATTAAGTGAAGATTTTGTAGTGTAACACTTTAATTCCTTTAAGATTTTTTCACATTTTTATAGTTATTTTCTTAAAGATTACTCTAGGTCTTATCATACATGTTTTAAGTTACAAGCATCAAGTTCACATTTAGAATAAATTAATTAGAGTGAGGCAGGGAGAGGTAACTCTATATTCCCACTTTTTCTATTAATATCAGTATACATATTGAACCTATACAGCAGCCCCAGTATGTCTTACAAACCCAGCAATACATTGTTTTCACTGTTATGTCATATAATTTCATACTGATTACAGAAGATGAAAAAAGGGATGAGTAAGTATATATTTGTATAATTCATTATATTTACTTCTTATTTATCTTTTTATTGATTTTTTTATCTATATCTGTGGGTTCAAATTATAAAAGCTATAAGTTACTTTCACCAATACAACTTTGCTCCTGTTTATTTCCTTTGTGCAGTTATTGTTAGTATAGACTTTATGATACAATTATGTAATCTTGTTTTTAAAAATTGCTTTAATTTTCAATTGTGGTAAAATATACAAAACATAAAATGCATTATCTTAACCATTTCTAGTGTACAATTCAATAGTTTTAAGTATGTTTAAATTGTTGTACAACCAATCTCCAGTATTAGATTAATCTTTCAAAACTGAAAGTCTATACCATTAAACAACTGTCCATTTCTCTCTCTCCCAAGCTACCATTGGAAACTACCATTCTATTTTTTGTCGCTATAATTTTTTTGAATACTCTTTGTACTCATGTAATTGGAACCATATAACACTTTTCTGTGACTGACTTATTTCACTTCCCATAATGTCCCTAAGATTCATCCATATTGTATCACGTTTTAGAATTTCCTTCTTTTTAAAGGCTGAATAATATTCCATTGTATGTATAGACTACATTCTGTTTATTCATCCATTTGTTGATGAGTACTTGTGTTGCTTTCACCTTTTGGCCACTGTGAATAATGTTGCTATGACCATCAATGTACAAATATCTGTCCAAGACCCTGCTTTCGATTATTATGGGTATAAGCCCAGATAGAGTTGCTGGATCATGTAATAATTCTATTTTTGATTATTTGAGGAAACTCCACACTGTTTTCTAGAGTGGGTACACCATCTTACATTCCCACTAACAGTGCACAAAAATTCCATTTTCTTCACTTCTTTACCAGCATTCTTTATTTCATGGGTTTTTGTTTGTTTTCAATAATAACATTTTAATGTGTATGTGATGGTATCTCATTATAGTTTTAATTTACATTTTCCTAATAATTAGTGATTTTAAACATTCTTTGATGCAATTATTGGCCATTTGAACATCTCTTTTGGATACAGCTCTTTTATTTCACTCTTTTGCTCATTTTTTAATTGGGTTGTGGGTATTTTGTTTTTGAATTAAAAGAATTCTTGAAATATTTTTAATATTAACCCATATCAAATAAATTATTTTAAAACATTTTCTTCATTTCCACAGGATGTCTGCACTTTGTATCATTAAATGTACAGAAGTTTTAACTTTGATAGAGTCTAATTTATCTATTTTTTCCTGTGCTTTTGTGGTTATATCCAATAAATCATTGCCAAATCCAACATTATAAAGGTTTTTCCCTAAATTTCTTTAGAGAAACTTATACTTTTAGGTGTTACATGGAGGGTTTTGATCTATGTTGAGTTAATGTTTGTATATGAGGTAAAGTAAGGTATCAATTTCAAATTTTAAGTTTGAATATCCAGATTTCTCAGTACCATTTGTTGAAAAGACTGTCCTTTTCATATTAAACGTTTTGATGCCCTTGTTAAAGGTCATTTGACCATATATGATAGGATTATATTCTTGCTTTTTAAATCAGTTGAGAAAGAAGAAAAATATGCATTTATACTGTTTTTTCTATTTAAAAAATTACTTTTACTGGTGCTCATTGTTTTTCTTTGTAGGTTCAGATTTCCATCTTGTTTTATTTGTTTTGAGCCTGTAGAATTGTCTTTAGTATTTATTGTAAGGCAGGCCTGCTTACAATGAGTGTTCCTAGTTTTTGATGATCCAGGACAGCCTTTGTTTCAAATACTTTTTTAGCTACTAATCTAGGCATGTCAATGGTCTCTGAACTTCTGAGCTTATCTTTCTCAATGTGGAACCTCTGATGTATGAATGAGTTGGGGGAGGGGCTGGGGTCAGTTTCCCAATATTCTCAGTCAAATGAACCGGAGGTAAAAAATTTCTTCTATGGGCTCAGACTGGGTGGAGAAAGAGAGCCCCTGAACTTTTGGCTACATTCACCAAAAATTTAGCCTTTTCAACTCAGAATGGAGAACATGAGAAATGCTGGTGTCTTACTCTGTCCAGCAACAAGTGAGTTTTAGTAATCCTTGATTAGGAGCTGAAGGAAACCTTATATTCTTGGCTATATTTGTCTAAACTGGAAGAAACTCTATTTTCTTGGATAAATCTGTTTGGACTGGAGCTCCTGTCAAGTTGAGTTGGGCACATGAAGGGGAGGTTGAAAGTGTGTTGTGGTTCGAACACCACAAATTCTTGTTGTTCTTACTAAGTTCTAAGATTTTCTGAATAAATATTACCATTTTGAGAGACTTTATTTTTTTTTAATTAAAATTTATTGGAATGACAATGGTTAGTAAAATTACATAGGTTTCAAGTGTACAATTCTGTAATACATCATCTATATAGCACATTGTGTGTTCACCACCCAGAGTCAGTTCTCCTTCCATTAGCGTAAATTTGACCCCATTTACCCTCATTTACCAAAACTCATAGACACAGACAATAGTTTAGATGTTACCAGAGGGTAAGAGACTTTAAAGGGTTGTTTTATTGAATAATTTCCACCAGCTGATCTTGTTTCACTATGGAGTGGGTCTGCAGAACTCTTCACACTGTCATCCCAGAAGTTGAACTCAGCTGGGCTTTATTATTATTATTATTATTATTAATTATTATTATTATCATTATTGTTATTTAAATACTATTTTTTTTCAAACTAGTATTAAGTTCATAGCAAAATTAAGAGGGTAATGTAGATATTTCCCATGTATCCCTTGCCCCACACATGCATAACTTCCCCTTTTATCAACATCCTTTACCAGAGTGGTACATTGTTATGATTGATAAACCTACATTGATACATCATAATCACCCAAAGTCCATATTTTACATTAGGCTTTACTCTTGGTACTGTACATTCTATATGCTTGGACACATGTATCTCTCATTACAGTATAAAAAGAGTACTTTCACTGCTCTAGAAAAAACTTTGTGTTTCATGAATTCATCACGTCCTCCCTTCAGCCTTTAGCAGCCACTGAACTTGTTATTATTTCTATAGATTTTTCCTTTTCCAGAGCTCCATATACCAAGAACAATACATAGTGTGTCCTTTTCAGATTGGCTTCTTTCACTTAGCAAAATGCATTTAATGTTTCTCCTTCCTTTTCATGGCTTGGTAGCTCCTTTCATTTTAATGTTGAGTAATGGTCCAGTTTTTGTGTGCTATAGTTTATGTATCCATTCACCTACTGAAGGACAGCTTATTTGATTCCAAGTATTGAAAGTTATGAATAAAGCTGCTATAGACATCTTTGTACAGGTTTGTGTGTGTGTGTGTGTGTATGCAGACATAAGTTTTCAACTCTTCGGGGTAAATGCCAAAGAGTGCTATTGCTGGATTGTACGGTAAGAGTATGTATAGTTTGTAAGAAACCACCTAATCATCTTCCAATGTGTTTATATCATTTTACATGCCCACCAGAAGACAATGAGTGCCTCAGCTATTTTTAAATTATAAAGGATTAAATAGAGTTTTATTGTTGTGTTCCCAATAGGAATAATGTTATGTCTCTTGTAGGAAGAATAAAAAGAAGTCATTTATGATAAAAATGTATTCAATATTTTTGGAAGAAGATATTAGAAACACAGTGAACAACATTTTTCAAGGACTGGATATTTAACCACCATAATAGTTACCAGGAAATATAAATATTTCTGTGTGGCTGGAGGGGAAAGTGGGTTTATAAAATAATTTAGAAAGGAGTCTGTGGCTGGGTCATCATTAAGAATTTAGGTTCCATCATGAAGGGGACTAATAGGAATCAATTTATGTCCTAGAAAAGAACTAAACCTGCAACATTATATAATGTGTGAAGCATCCCCAGGTGAGCATGCTAATGTATATAGCTTCATTTGGATCTTCAAGGCATTACACCATCAATAATTTTCATGGATACATAGACTAGTCTAGCTCCTCAGCCTCTTGCCTCTTATATCCATAGGCAATAGGACAAATAGCATGCTTCAACAGAATCTGTTCACTTGAATACTTTTGATATATGACATCCCTGTATGTTCCAGTTCTCAATGATTCTGTGATGGGAAGCCAAATCCTGATCCTTTTCAAAGTTGACTTTCTGCGTGCGCGCGTGCGCGCACACACACACACACACACACACACACACACACACACACACACTAAACCATACAAAATATTACAGTGTACTTGTATGTTTAATAAAATTGTAAGTAAATGATGGTAGCCATTTGTTCAGGATCACAAAGAAATTTGTAGATTTGCATGGACAAGACTGGGCTTTCCAGAGGAGGTGAGAAATGGGACAGAATTGTAAACATAAGACAAAATAATTAATTAAAGGGGAGTAGAATAATTTTCAGGCAAAAGAGAGTCTACAAAGAAAGACTTTGGGTGTGTGGTTGAGTCTGCACAAAGAGGAGATATTGTAATGTTCTTAAGACAGTGCCCAGAACATTGAAAGTGTTCAATAACAGTCATATATTCAAGGTCAATTCTGTTGAGGTTTTGTGTAGTCAAGTGTTATGGGACCTTCTGACCAGTGTAACATGGGAGATAGGTAAAATGCAGATATGGAAACTCCATCAGAAACCAACATCTCTTCTGGTGGAGTCTAGGGGTTCTAATTTTTAAAAGTTATATATATATATATATTATATTTGCTGAAGTTTAATAATCAACTATGATATCTTGGACCAATTCATATTAAAGGCTAATGCATAAAAATGAATTCTCTTATTTCCAGAAATATGAAGTTGATGGTAGAGTAGTATAGTGAAAATACTATGGTTTTGGTGTTGAGTAAACCAAGGCAATTTGATGAATGTCTATCTTTTTTTTCTTATAAAACAAATACAATTTTACTGTTTAAATTAAAGAATACAATAATATCTACCTCTCACCTACTGAATGAAAGTGAAATGAGACACATATCTTGAATATAAATAGATGTTAAATGAGAGTTAATGTTATTTTTGGATATTTTGCTTGAAATAAATGACAAGCAATATTTAGGAACAATGTTAAATTATTACATTATTTAAAGGTCTGCTTTTTTAAAGCTATATACAATCCGTTCCAACTTGCTACATTCTCTGATAAGAAACTACATAATAGCGGATTTAGAGCTTAAAATCCTAAAACTTTCTCAACTGTTGTAATGAAAAGAATCTGTTTCAATTCTTTTTTTTTTTTTTTAGCTGAACCATCCGCCACCTGTTGGCAACTCAGCAGCAGCTCAGCTCGGGCTGGGCATTGAACTGCTGTTGCTCAGAGCTTTCACTCTTGAGTGAATTCTTAACCGACTGAGCCACTCGGCTGGCCCCTCTGTTTCAATTTTTGTACTGGTAAAATTTGATGTTGAGAGTATTTGAAGTACTATCATTTCCATAAAGTAATGGGCAACTTAAAGATATAAACTAATTTTTTTCACAGCAAAGCCCAGATCTACTTTAAGCTAAGAGTACCAGTTTCCTGTGTTGGATTTAATCCCAGCGATGAAAAACAATGAGAGAAAGGGTCTGCATAAAATGCAATATAAAAGAAAATCCTATTACATTTTCACTCTATCCCATTGTCTGTCAGAATATTCTCCATTCTGATCTGTACCATATCTGTTAAGTGTTTAGGTATTTGCTATTCCCCTCTGCCCTTCTTCAGACTTCATCTTTATAAGACCTAAATAACTATTCAATTTTGTTCAAAAACAATGAAAATCAGGGTTGAAAAAGTAAAGCATTACTAACCTGTCTCAGAGAGATGAAAGACCCTACATAACCTAGATGCCTGGAGGTTTCTGAGAACAAAAATGAACTGACTATCAAAATGTTTCTTCAGAGGACCCATGGTAACAGCATACAGGCACTAAAGGGAACAAAAGATTATGAGCTTTTGAAAAAAGAGAAACTGGACAATTCCTCTAATTAGAATCTACATTTACATATCCAGAGAAGACCCATCTGCAAAAATGTTTGAGAAGCCCCCAGAATCTTTAGCTAGGCTGATTGGGGAAAACCATTTCTTGTACAAAGCCAGTACATAAAGACTGAAAGAGGCAACTATTTTTTCAAATGCACAGATGCCAACACAAAATTACAAGGAATGTGAAGCAACTGGAGACAATAGTCCAATTAAAGGAATAAAATAAATCTTCAGACACAAACCCTGAAAAATAAAGAAAGCGTATGAATTATTTTGATAAAGTACACAAACCAACAGTCATAGAAGTGCTCAACGAGCTCAGAAAGTGATGCATAAACAAAATGAGAATAGAAACAAAAAGATGGAAGCCATCAAAAATAACCAACCAAATGTTTGGAGCTGAAGAATGCAGTAACAAAATAAAAAATTATCTAGGGGCTTTAATAACAGTGTTGATAAAACAGAAGAAAGAATCAGTAACATGAATACAATCATTTGACACTATCCAGTAAGAATAGCTAAATAGAAAAGGAATAAAAAGGACTGAAAGAAACCATAATGGACTTATGGGACACCATTAAGAGGATCAATATATGCAGTATGAGAGTCCCAGGAGAAGAGAAAGAAAGGGATAGAAGACTTATTTAAAGAAATTATGGCCCCAAACTTCCCAAATCTGGGAAAGGAAACGGACATCAAGATTTAAGAAGCCTAAATGATTTCAAATAAGATAATCAAAGAAAGCCACACCAAGGCACATTATCAAATTGTCAAAAGCCAAAAACTAAGAAAAAAATTTTAAAGCAGCAAGAAAAATGCAATTCATTATATACAAGGGAATCCTCATAAGACAATAAGTGTAATTCTCAACAGAAACCACATGCGAGAAGGGAGTTGGATGAAATATTCAAAGTATGTAAAGAAAAAAAATCAAGCAGAAATACTATATTTGGTTTCTTTTCAAAATGAAGGAAAGATAAATATGTTTTCAGATAAACAAAAGTAGAGAGAGGGAATCCATCACCACTATGCCTGCCTTACAAGGAATGCTAAAAGAAGTTCTTCAAGTTGAAAGGAAAAAATGCTGAACAGCAACATGAAAGCATATGAAAGTATAAAACTTGCTGTTAAAAATAAATATTTAGGGCCGGCTGAGTGGCGCGATGGTTAAGAACTGGCTTGGGACGCCAGAGGGCCCCAGTTCGGATCCCACATATGAGGGCCAGTGACATTGCCCTCTACAGCTAAGATGCTGAACAACAGCTCAACCTGGAGCTGGGTTGCCGTGAGTCGCCAGCAATGGCGTAGGCTGCAGCCCCTGTGGCAGTGGGTTGTCATGGGCTACCGTGTGTAGCCAGCAGCCAGCGTGAGCGGCCACCAGCCACAGTGAGCAGTCGTCCAGAAGCCGGCGACTGATCTGCCTCGCCAGAGAAGAGCGCAATGATGGTGCCAACTTGGGCCAGTGAAGCAACGTCCTCCACAACTAGATTGAAGAACAAAACGACAGCAACTTGCCTGTTCCCCTTCCCCCAATTCCCCAGCACTGTTCCCATCCCCCCAATTCCCCAATAAAAATCTTTAAAAAAAATATTTAGAGCAATACAGAATATTCTAATATCGTGATGGTGGTGCATAAATCACTTTTAATTCTGGTATAGAAGTTAAAAGACAAAAGTATAAAAACTATAAAATATATTAATACATAAATAATATAAAAACACAATTTGTAACATCAATAAAATAAAGTGTGCATGAGGAGAAGAAGTAAAAATATAGATTTTTAAAAATCTTACTGAAGTTAAGTAGTTATCGTCTTAACATAGATCATTATAACTATATGCTTTACATACATCTCTGAGCAACCACAAAAAAATACATGTAAAAGATTCACAAAAAGAAAATGAGAAAGAACAAAGCACACCACTACAAAAGTCAACAAAACAGAAAGGGAGACAAAAATTGAGAAAAGAATAGAACTACAGACATGTAGAAAAGAACTTAAATATGACAATAGTAGGATTTTCCTTTTTATTCATGAGGAAGACTCAGCCCTGAACAACATGCACTACCCTACATAATTCCTGAGATATAGTAGATGTTCAGCAAATGGTAGTTTTCTGGATTGTCTTGTCTAACTTTTCTACATTTACATGAGGTAAAGAAAGGAGCTGAATCTCATTCATTTTTATATGTGTAGGGTGTAGAACACAGTCTAATAATCAAGAGATACTTCTTGGATTAAAATGAAGAGAAAGGATCCAATATATTAAAATTTTCACATAGATATGGACTAGTTTTGGCCATGATTGTGGAATGAAAGGGAACCAGCTTTGTGAATTCATTTTCTGTGTTGAATTGTTTGTTGGATGCTTTACCAACATTATATTATTTACATATAGTAGATATTAAAGTTTTTCCCATGAGCACTCAGAAAATGTTTGATAAGTGCCCACTTTCACCTAGAATTTGTTTTTTGGACTATATATTTTAATATTATCCTAGAACTTTTTAAATCAATGTATCACGCAAAATTTAGTTCCTATACTGGCAAAGGAATTTGAAATAATTCCTGTAATTTCTCCTTTATTGTTTTTTTACTCTCATATTCTCAAATTTATTCAGTCAACTCTTCTTGAGCATTTCTGTCTAAAGATTTTGCAAACTTGTTTTCCCGACACATCTTGGATAGTGCCCCCAACCCCTGACTTCTTTATGTGCAGCCTTGTTCTCTCATATTCAATATCCACACTTTCCTCACTATGTCTTATATACTACAAATCATCAACAGAACCTCTAAATGGCCCTCTTCCTTTAGGAACATGTACTCTTTTCTGTAGAAATAACTTCCTCTAGATTAGACTTGAGAGCTGTTTGAGAGAAGGAATATTTTTTTAATTGTAGAGATGGTAGTTAAGGTTATATTTGGGGTCTGGAAGCAAATAAAATAAATTTGTGTCTGACTTCAGCCACTCAACCCCACACTAGCTGTGTGATCTTTAAAAAGTTCCAAAATGTCTATGGTTCTCACTGTCCCCCATTATAAATAGAGACAATAGAACCTGGCTGTTGAGAGTTTAGCTAAACTACTCTTTGGTATTGCAGCAATGGCTTCTACTTAGTTTGGTCAAGTTGCCTGCTGGGGACTTAGACTAACTTTGCTACTCATATAAGTGAATGCCTTAGATAACAGCCCACAGAGTCCATGTAAATGTAAGTTCCTGATATGACATACTAACACACCACTTATGATAAGCCTTTCACTGTGTACCTCTTAGATAAGACCTTTATGGAACCTACCAAAACCCTTTTTGAGGGTGGGGTCTTGGGGTGCTGGGTAGAAAATGCGAAGGGATTAAGAAGTACAAATTAGTAGTTACAAAATAATCACAGGGATGTAAAGTACAGCAAAGGGAACACAGTCAATAACATTGTAATAGATGGGTACTAGACTAGTCAGGGAATCACTTCTTAAAATATACAAATGTCTAACCACTATGCTGTACACCTGAAACTAATACATAAAAATATTGAATGACAACTGTGATTGAAAACAAAACAAACAAAACAAAACAAACCTTCTCTTTTTAGTTTGAATTGACCCATCTGGCTTTAGCATGGGAATCTTAAAGCACTTCACCCATAATCTCTTATAAAGTGATGTGAGCCAGGTCCTACAACTCTCTCAGCCCTCCCCTACTTTCACTTCCCCATGTGGCCCCCCAAGGCATGTTGTGTATTTCCTTCAGGATCTGTGAGCAATAAGTGTGTTCCTTCATTCCCTTTATGTTTTTTTTCTGCTGTATTGTGGTTCACCATTTAATCTCAGGGGCTCCTTCATAAATATTAACAAAGTCATAACAGTACATAATACAATTTTAGTACTAATTAAGATGGTTCACATATAACCTTAGCAAGGTGTCTGATATATAATAAAAACAAAATAGGTATTAGCTGTTATACTGTAATTCTGGATAATAAAGAGTGAGTGACACAACTTTGGGATACAATAAGTATATGAAATAATGAGTAAATAATGAATTCAGATATAATACATTTCAAAATAGAAAAAACAATAATCATTTTTACTTTTTCAAGGTACTTAAATACCCCACTACATAACTGTTTTATGATCCTAGAGTAGTTGTCCCCATTTAACCCATGTTTACCTGTCCCTTTATGTGCACCTTTATTCTGTGAAAATCAATGCAAGTGACTCCAAAATAAAAAGATAAGACACTGATTCTTAGAGCACTGAATTACTACTTACTGTTCAGAAGTCTTATTCATGAAGAGCATGATTTACAAAGAATTTTTTCTAATAGTTCAATATTTTTAATTTATTTACTAAATTTAATATCTTGATTTTCTCCAGAAAGAAGAAGGAAAAAAAATCAAGAAGGCTAAGAACTGAAGAATACTAGTGTGGTTAGTGGAAATACATCACAGTGGGAGAGAACCACATAAATCATCAGGATTGCATGCTGACTTCTATTAAGTCTCAAAAATATGATAATTATTAGGTACTTAAAAAAATCATGCCATTCTCATTGTGGGATTGTTTTTGTTCCTATTCCACAAGTATTATCTCTCTGCTCTTTAGCGAGTAAATCAAACCTTTGAGTACTGACTTTGTAATCATTCTCTCTAGAATTTTATTAGATTCACTGTTTTGTACCTGTTCTGAAAATGGTACCTTTTAAAAGCATGCTTCCCATTTACTGAAGATCAAATGCAGCAAAATTCTCTGACCTTTGAAAATGTGGGAGTAATAGATCGAAGAATAGAAATCAAACAAGAGATGGATGAAATAAACTATTTTTATGACAATTGTTGACCTTTTCTGTACATACAAATTCCCAGAAAAGTTTTTCTCCTGATATCCAAGGTCATTAAGAAACAGAATAAAGACAAACTCTATCTGCCATCCTGGGTAAAGATTTTCCATGCATCTGAGAGCTCAGCTATGTGACAGATATGTGACTATGGGAGAACTTCTCTTTCCTCCCTAACATGTGGGACTATTCACCTGCATAATTTAATTTTTCAAGGAGAGTTCTATTTCTAGGGTTATATTTTAGAAGGCGAATTATGTTAAGAATCCCAGGAGTGAATTACAACCTTTTGGAGACTGGGTTTCTATTAGAGAGCAGAAGAAGACATGTAGTGGGTAGAGAAGGTTGATTAATACACATGCAGATATTAGTCTGTGTCTCCCACTCCTACTTCCAGTCCCATTAATTGATTTTATGGTTTGTACATGTTACTTCTTCAAGGAATTTTTAATTATCTTACATGAGCAGAAATGTGTGAAGGATGTTCCTGAGAGGTTCAGAATTGTTCTTATAAAGATGATAAATGACTCCCTAATATGCCCACTCTCCTTCCCTGGGTACAAGCTTCCATGGGGCAGCCCACAACTCAGGTTCCATGGGTCCATGGAGGGGACTGTGGAGATCTGGGTCACTAGTGTGTATTGAGGACAGGGTACAAGTTGCCATGCCGTAGGCCATGACACAAGGTCCATCAAGGGCATTGTGGAGGTCTGGGTCACACTCTATGTTTGAATGGAGGGCATGGTAGGCTGTGCTGAGGTCAAACTAAGAAATGATGATAGTAGAAAAAGGGAAACTGATATGTGCTTTGTAAGCTTAGGGACAGTGCCAGATAGTTGTGGCAAACCCAGAAAAGATGAACTCTAAGTGTTGTAGGTGACATTTGGTCCCAACTATAAGCTTGTAGCTGTGTGATTGCCTGAATGGGCAAAACAGTTGGATGGATATTAACTGAAATTTTATTGATGTAAAATTATCCTTTATTTACCTATAGAAGTTCTCTTTACTTCTGTGAAGAGCATTGTCAGAGAAGTACCCTTGTTTTCCTGAGAGACCACTCATTTAAAATGAAAATTATGTAGCTTGTATTGTACAATCATTTTTATCTTTTACTCTGTATAAGATCAAAACACAGAGTAACTATTTTTGTGGAAAAAAAGACTAGACTTTGGGTAAAAAAATAATAGGTTCTATTAAACGCTAGCTATTTGACATTGGAAAAGTTAATCTATTTCTATTAATTTATACAAAATGGGTAATATATATATATATATATATATATATATATATATATATATATATATGAGAGAAAGCAAGCACTACTATTATGTTTACTAGTACAGCATTTGTATTCAAAATATTAGCTGAAACTCTGAATGGAAGCAGCTATGATTATGTAAAACAGGCATTAGTTGGTAGAGAAAGAGAGAGTGTACTGCTGTAGCTAAGAGTTAAGGAATGCAGGATGACCAGAGAGAGACCAGGAGAAAGTAGGGTAGGTTGTCTTACAAAGAGCAGTTTGAAACTTCTGAAGTCATACCCATTCTGTCATATTTTCTTCCAATTTGATCATGGACCACATCTTCCTCATAGAGTGACCCTGAATAATTGAGTTATGTAATTTCTGATTTAAGACAGAACACCAACCTTTGACATTATGTTAAGAAATTTCCTGTGTGATAGTCTAATAGTCTTATAAAAAAATGTGGTAGTGGGGAAATGCTGGGAGAGGGTTGGTTAGAATGCAATTTCTATCCCTGCACTGACTTCCAGTTTCCCAATTAAGAGTTAAGCTATATACTGTTTTGGAGATTCGATGATAAATTAGGACATAAGAATAAGGTATAGTAGTTAAAGAGAATAAAGTTAATTAGCAATAAGTAATTTCATTCTATGGTTCACTCCTCCATATATCCTTCAAATGCTAATTAACAAAACCCATAGTTTACCTTGCCTGATGAAACAGTTCAATTAAAGTTCAGCTACAGTTATATTGAATGGTTTAAGACTGGTAGATTTTGTGACATAAAATCATCTGAATATTAGAGGAAGACAAATAAAGTACAACCAATTATCTGTCATATTGGGATTGTTTATAATAAATCTTTGAGGAACTTCATTCTCTTTACCTGTACTGTTAGTTAATAGTTTACAAGCATATTTTTCTAAGAGATATTATTGAAATCATTCACTTTCTTCCAATGACATTGAACATTTCCAGGTATTTGAACATAGAATAGTCACAAGAAATAGATAGTAATAGTAATCATTCAAGAGTCAGGTAAAAACATTCAGTATTCAGCAGTCATTTTTCTGTCATTGTGAATATAGATAATAATGCTCCATCCCCAAGAGTTAGTGATAGTGGAGAAAGATAAAATGATAAACAAGAAATAGTGGGGACAACATTTTAAATAGAATGTATATGCATAGAAGATAAAACAGGTGGACGAGGACACATCTCTATTGGAATTTGAGAGATGAAATATAAACATAACTTTGTCAAATGGAAGGCAGGGGATAGGAGTAAGAAAGGAAACTTCAGCAAGAGTGAGAGTGGCTTAGAATACACAACACAGAACATGGCAACAGGCTCAATTCTTGTTCACAAATGAATGGATTGTTTATTCCTGCTTTTGTTTCTTGACAACTTTACTGATACATTGCATGGTTTATGTAAAGCATTTATAAATGAACTTTATTCATTAGGTTATTTCATGTGTAACAGTTCATCATCAAATGGTATCATTGTGAAAATAAATTCAAATTTTATAGTTTTTGAAAATTGAGTAAATATTGATTAGCTTCAATAATTGGCATTATATTCACAATTATTACAATTACGTATCATTGTAAAAGTTTCATGAAATAATGGTTCAAAAAACTAAGGTCTAGTCACATGGTGAAAAACTGGTAAATGTACTGACAGTAGTCCATTGTTGTATTCCACATCCTTCTATGACCACTGTATAGAGAGAGAGAAAGGAGACAAAGAAGGAGAAATGATGTTTGTTTGGCTTGACATGAAGCAAAGTGCTTTCAGAAAAGCACCTATGTTGCTTTGATCTTCATTGTACTGAGTAGAGAGCAATCAATGTAACTCACAAAATTTCTAGATGGAAATTAATGGGATGGACCTATCTTTACATCCATGAATCACAGCAGGGATGACACTGAGACAGCAGGGACCCCATCTGTGCCATGGATTTATGCACTTTGATCACCTTACCTCAATATATATTTCCTATTTATTATTAAAGATAGTTTCTATGGATACTATTTTAATTTTTGCTTTAGATTTTAAAATATTTATAGTTTTATGGGCTCTATTCTAGGCATACATCACTATATAAGGACAACCCAATCAGCTATTTATTTTTTGAAAATCCATATATTAAGGAAAAAGCCAGAAGATCTGAAGAAGTCTTATAATTTTTTATGTGTATGTATGTAGAAAACCTTGTAATAAAAAGGTTTCCTCATTTGCTCCTAATATATATCACCCTTTGACCTCCATTATGTCAATATTTATTCTGATAAGGATACTGCCAAATGTTCTCAATATATCTCAATGAAAATATTTGAAATAATGTCAAATAAAATCTCATTTGAAACATGGATCTAATGAACAATCCATTTTATTCTTCAGGGGTATTTCATAACTACTTATAGATAGCATGCAGCAGAACTCTCTTATCTTCAGTAACCAATGAAGTCTAAAGGTTGCATTTGAACTAGAATTTAGATTTCCCCTCCTCAGAGCATACTTTCAGTTAATGCCAAGGACTGTGTCTTCCTGGTTTGCAAACCACATAAGAATAAAACTATATTTGCTTCTCAGAAGGGTCTCTGGGATTTTTTTGTTATTGTTGATAACAAAATGAATTGATAGTTGTGTTGTGATATTGAAAGCAACAAAACTCTCTTATCACTTCTAGAAATGTATCTGAAGATACTCTTTTGGTTTCTATTATGACAATAAATTATGAATAAAAGTCTATTTTTTTTCTTTTCAGTGCCTTGAAACTTCTTTTTTATGAGTGTACCATGCTTGCTTGAAGATAATTATAACCCATCACAATAGATAGAGATTATTTATCATGGTATTAAAATCTCTACTTTCACTTATTTTTTTCTTCTGATCTAATGAATTTAAACAGATATATTTTAAATTACACAATGTAAAATTATATAGCCACATTTGGCATTTGATTTTTCTATTTCTCACCATATTTCTTCAGGTATTGACTGATGTATAGTAAGTTATAATGTAAGACAAACTATATGTTCATGACTGTTATAACTTTTTGAACAAGTTTTGCTTTTTGAAGTATGTATCATTATTCTTTTTTCCTTATGTTGGCTCATAATAAATTTGCTTATTGCTTTCTTTTGATTCATAGTTACCTGGCATTTTTTCTTTTAACCATTTTTTAGGACAGCTTTAGGTTAACAGCAAGATTGAAAGCAGGGTGTACAGGTTTCCTATATATCCCCTTTCCCCACACATGATAGCCTCCCCTATTATCAATATCAAGCACCAGAGTGGGGCATTTGTTACATACCTGAGGTCATCTAGGATTTTTCCTTTAACATCTTCTAGGAGTTTTACAGTTTTACATTTAAGTCTGTCCCATTTTGTGAAGAATGCAAGTTTTGTGTATAGATTCATTTTGATTTGCATGTAAATGTCCACTTGAATCAGCACCATTTATTGAAAAGACTATCTTTGCTTTATTTTATTGCTTGTGCTATGACTGGGTTCCCCTGAATTTTTAACTCTTAGAGTTGTCCACATTGTGGTTTCAGCAAGCAATGTGTGACAGGAAGCAATCATGATGGAGGATAATTTATGGCACAATTTAAAACACAGCTTTTCTCAACCATAGCTCACACTCGACTGACTGCACTAAACAAGTTGAAACATGTCACCCACTGTTACTAAGGTTTGACTCCCCACTTCCTGTATTGAAGATCCCTGCCTTTCCATTGGATCACACTCGGCAGCAACATTCACCATATTGTTTGATGACAACAGAAATGCTCTGTTTCACACATCACTTCTAGTATGGCAATTTTTGTCAGGTAAAAACATTACAGTGTGTCCTCATCCACCTTATTCACCAGATCTGGCACCATGTGACTTCTGGCTCTTCTCCAAAGTCAAAACAACCATGAAAGGTAAATGTTTTAAATCGATTCAGGACATCGAGGTGGCCAAGGAAGCACAACTAAAGACACTCATGAAAGAGGACTTCCAAAACTGCTCAGAAAGTGGCAAGAATGATGGGATAAGTGTGTGTGAAGTGAAGTATTTTGAGGGGGATTAATGACAATGTGTCTTTTACTGTAATAATTTTTTAAAATTTAAACATTCACTGTATTTTTTTTCTTTTTCTTTTTTCTCACTGCTATTTTTTTATCACACCCCATATGTGCACTTTCTTGTGCAACAATGTTATTTTGGGTTCTTATGCCAATTTTATTCTTATTACATTGTAAAATCTTTCATGTTTCTTTGAATTTTCTGTTTTTCATGGTTATCCTTAAAGTTCACTGATGTGATTTTTATTTTTCATTTTTTTGATGTGGTTTATCATATTAATTAATTTGCGGATATTAAACCAACCTTGCATACTAGGGATGAAACCGACTTGATCATGGTGTATGATCTTAATATATTGCTGAATTCTGTTTGCTAATATTTTGTTGAGGGTTTTTGCATCTATATTCATCAGAGATATCAGCCTGTAGTTTTTTTTTTTTTGTACTGTGTTTGTCTGGTTTTGGAAACAGGGTGAGTACAAAGTTTATATATTTTCTATTTTGTGGAAATATGATTCTATAATTCTAGAGTGATGTGTCTTCTTTTTGTTTTTATGGTTTAAGTAAGCTATGCTTCTGTCTGGAATTTGCAAAGTTTAATATCTATCCTGAATTTGAATGACAGACCATTCTGTTTAACCCTATCTTGATCATATTATTTTCTCTTTTATTTATTGCTAAATTCATTTTGTTTATATATTCTTTAGAATTTTTTTATCCATATATATGAGACCTATAATTTTATTTTGTCAAAATATTCTTGTTATAGTTTTGGAGTCAAGCATTTGATGGTCTTATTTAATAAGTTAGGAGTATTATTTGTTTCTTAAATATTTGGAAAAAAATGCTTTTTGGTAATATCTCCTGGAACTGAAAATGTGAGGAAATTTTTAAATTATATATAAATAAATACATATATAAATATACATATATGTTAGTAGAAATAAAACTACTTATGTTTTAATTTCTTAATTCTACATCCATTCCATCGAAATAATGAATTGTATTTGCATAATATTTATAATATCTTCTCATGATCATTTTAATGTCTGCGAGAAATGCTATTGTGTCCCATTTTGCTCCTGTTTGTTGTTTGTTTGTTTTACTAATTACTGAGAAAGATTTGTTCAAATCTTTGACTCATATTGTGAATTCTATTGTTTCACCACTCAGAGTCCTTCGCTTCTGTGCAACTCAGCTTATGTCAATGCTGTATTCAGTAAAACTTGGCAAGTCTGTGGCCCAAGTTTTACCTTCGCACACATAAATGGCAGGATGTAAGGACAAGGATTTTTAAAGTCCCTAGGAGAAGCCCTTAGCCTATGATAAAAGATAAATACCACAGCTTCCTTACCATTCATTTGGAATTGTGTGAGCTAAATTGTCTTTTGGAGTTCACCAGGAGTACTAAGGTTTAGACGCTCAAGACAGGAACTTTCTTCCCTTCCTGATCTCACTTCCACACTTATGTTTTCTTCAACTCATCTCCCAAATAAACTCCTTGTGCTCAAGTATGTTTCTCATTACTTTTTTCCAAAGAAACCCATCTTAAAGCAATTCTTGCAGCATTTTTCAAATGTTAACTCTTATGGAATAATTCTATTAAAGATTTGCATATTTAGAACTATTGTATGTCTGAATAAACTAAAACATTTGATATTTATGGGGCCAACTTTCATATGTATATGTATATACGTGTGTGTGTGTGTGTGTGTGTGTGTGTGTGTGTGTGGTTTTCTCTCAGATTCTCTTTGTTTTAGGATGAATATAACTTTCTCATTTGTAGTTGTTAACCTAGGAACATTTTCTTTCATTTTTACATTTTCAATATTCTTGTAAATTTATTTTCAAATGCTTTTTGTTAGAAAAATATTGTTGGTTTTTGAAATTCAATCTCAAAACATTTGTGTTTTAATTATAGTACTTCACTAATTTATCTTAAATATAATACTGACATATTTGCATTTAAATATATTATTGTATCCTAACCTTTTACATGGTGGCATATTCTATGGCATTTCTCTTCCTTATTACCATTTTTTAAATAGATTACTTCTATTCAATCATTTTCTTTCTATAAATTTAGAAAGTATTCCTCAAGTTTCTAGTATTTTATTGATTATCCTAAGAATTAAAGCATAAAGCATTTTTATAAATAAATATCTATTTAACATACAACATTGCGTAAATTTAAGGCATACAAGTTAATTTCATACATTTATAAATTGTCATATGAGTGTCATCATAGCACTAATTAGTACTTATATCATGTTACATAATTATCCTTTTTTTTAAGCATTAGAAATAATTAAGTTCTGCTCTCTTAGCAATTTTAATGATTATAATACCATATTGCTGTCAAAATTCACCATTCTATGCATTATGTCTCTAGGGCTTATTTACTATTTCTTGTAAGTTTGTATGCCTAAATGACATCTGTCTTGTCCTCCTGTCCCCATTTCCTGGTAACCACCAATTAATTCACTTTTTTTTTATATTTGGCTTTTTAAAATTCCACATGAACATGATGTCAAACAGTATTTGTCTTGCTCTCTCTGACTTATCTCACTTAGCAAAAAATGCTCAAGCTTCATCCATGTTGTTGCAAATGGCAGGGTGTACACCTACCTTATGGCTGAACAATAGAAATTATATATATATATATATATATCACACCTGTATGTGTCTGTGTGTGTGTGTGTGTGTGTATAAAACATCTTCTTTATCCACTCATCTGTAGATGAACACTTAAACTGTTTCCATAGCTTGGTTATTGTGATTAATAGTGCAATAAACATGGGAGTGCGTATACCTCTTAAAAGTCTCATTTTAATTTCTTTTGGGTTTATGAGGTCTGACAATTAAGTTTGCAAACTTATCCTAGAAAAAGTGCTACAGACCTCATTGCTGAATATCACTATGGTAACATTCGAAGTACTCCCCTTGGGAAGCTATGCACCCATGCCAGCACCTAGTCTACCCTTCAAAGCAATTTTGGAACTCTTTTTCTGGAATGGCCATCAGAGCTGTCATTTTATTACCCTTGATGTCCTGAATGTCATCAAAATATCTTCCTTGCAATATTTCCTTTATCTTCAGGTAAAGAAAGAAGTCATTGGGGGCCAGATCAAGTGAGTAGGGAGGGTGTTCCAATATAGTTATTTATTTACTGGCTAAAAACTTCCTCACAGACAGTGCCGTGTGAGCTGGTGCATTGTCATGATGCAAGAGCCATGAATTGTTGGCAAACGTTCAGGTTATCTAACTTTTTCATGCACTTGCAAATAGTAAACTTGGTTAACTGTTTGTCCATTTTGTACAAATTCATAATAAATAATCCCTCTGATATCAAAAAAGGTTAACATCATTGCAACAAGTTTATAAACTTAAGGGTCAGACCTCGTATACCCAGAAATGGGATTGTTTTGATCATGTGGAAGTTCTATTTTTAAAAATTTAAGTAATTTTTGCTATTATGATGATGATGTGTTTTTTTTGTTTGTTTGTTTGTTTGTTTTTTTAGCTGAGCCATCCTGCTACCTGTTGGCAGCTCAGCGGCTACTCAGCTCGGGCTGGACTCGAACCGCTGTTGCTCAGAGCTCAAACTCTTGAGCATGATGATGTTTATTTAAATTTATTCTCATATTTATTTTGTTTGTTTTTATTTCACGCAGTAATTATGACATTTGATCTGGGATTATTTTGTGTATCCTAGAAGAGTAATTTTTTAGATTGTCTTTTGGTATGGATCTGCTTGTGGTAAATTTTGATTTTGATATTCTTAAATTTTTATACTGTATTCCCATGAAATATTATTGCTGAGTCAGTATAAATCTCTAATCTGGAAAGATTTTTTGTTGTTATCATTTTACTGTTGTTTGTGTCAAATGTTGGTATTTGAGATTTTATCTTCTGGTCAAAATGTTGTTTCTTTGAAAATGATCCATCTTTTGTCTCTATTTCTTTTTTTTTTGAGATGGTATCTTTGCTATGTTTTCTCTAGTTTCAAACTAATGTTTTACATATGGATTTCTTTATACTTTTCTATTTAAGGATTACTGGGCCAAAGAATATTGTGGATTGATGTTTTTCATCTGTTATGCAAAACTTTTATCCATTATATCTTCAAATATTACTAGCTTACCTTTTCTCTATTTTCTTGTGTGACTCCAATTTGACTTATATTAAGCTCTTTTTACTTATTTTTAACTTATTTCAGCTTTATTGAGATATGATCGACACATACAGTCTTATTTGTTTAGCATGTACAACATAATAATTTGATAGATGTATATGTTGTGAAACAATTACCACTATAAGTTTAGTTAACATCCATCACCTTAAATAGTTACAAGTTTTTTATGATAAAAACTTTTAATATCTACTCTCTTAGCAACTTTCAAATATACAACACAGCATTGTTAACTGTACTTCCCATACTGTACATTATATTTCTAAAACTTTTAACTGGAAATTTATACCTTTGACCACCTTCACCCATTTCCCCTACACCCTTACCTCACCACCCTGGTAACCATCAATCTGCTTTCCATTTCTATTAGTTCACTTTTGTTGTTGTTTTTTGGATTCCACATACAAGTGAGATCATACATTATTAAACTTTGACCTATTACACTTTACTGTCATTTGTTTTCTCTTATCTCCTATATTTGATATTTTTTTCTTTCCTTGATTTATTAGAGATGTGTTCTTCTGATCTATATTAGGTTACTAATTCTCTCTTGAATTAGAACTAAGTGGTGAACAAATTGCTTCATTAAATTTTAAATTTTGGGTAATTTATATTTTTAGTTCTATAATACTAATTTTTATTTTCAAACTATAATAGTCATCTCAGTTTTCTGATAGTATTACAATGGTTGTCAGATTTCCAAGAATGCCTTTAAGATTTCCACCTCCTGGTGTACACATACCTCATAATTTCCAGGCTATGAATATGATAGATTTTACTCATG
The DNA here is from genome assembly GCF_001890085.2 of Hipposideros armiger. Lineage (NCBI taxonomy): Eukaryota > Metazoa > Chordata > Mammalia > Chiroptera > Hipposideridae > Hipposideros > Hipposideros armiger. Next base: position 860,155 of record NW_017732015.1, read on the forward strand.
TGGTTAGGTTAGGTTATATGGCACTGTTGACTTTACAAGTGATTATCCAAATGGGCTTGACCTAATGACATAACTTCCTTACATCTGGGTCTAAAAGTAACAAAGCATAAGAGATGTGAAGCATAGAAGGAATTCAACACTAAAGAAATTGTCCTGCTGGCATTGAACTTGGAGGAGTCCACATGAAAAGAACCAGAGAAGCCTATAAGAGCTAGAAATGACATCTGGCTAACAGCCAGCAAAAAACACAAAGATGTCTATATGACAACAGCAAGAAAATAAAATCTGCCAACAATAGAAATTAGTTTGGAAGAAAATTTTAGGCTCTAAATGAAAATGTTGCCTGTCAGTATTTTCATTTTGGCCTTGGGAGACCTTGAGCAAAGAGCCCAACCTGGCAGTGCCTCAACTTCTGACCTTCAAAAGTGAGAAAATAAATGAATGTTGTTTGATGCCACTGAGTTTGTGATCATTTATGAATGATAATTAAAAACAAATATAGCTATTCAGTTTTGCTTTATCTCCCTGAACATAATATGCATAAGTAAATTTGTTTGTTTGTGAGTTTACCATATGTGTCTGATCATTCTGATATTTCTGTTGTGATTAAATTTAAGTAGAAAGTTGAAAGCACTCCTAAGGAAACTTTTCAGCAAAAATTAATTCCTAAATATAATAAGGAAAACAACTTAATTTTTGAGCTAAAATGATTGAGAATCTAGAATTTAATGCAAAGTTAAATGATTAAATGTAAAAGAAAACATAAATACAATGGAATAAAAGAGAAAGTGCAGTTAGATTTAATCTGTTGAGAAATGTAAAATTCATGCAAATGTTTTCTGAGTAAATTATCTGAAAAACTAGAGGGAAAAACTTAGAAAGAACAAATTATGGAATTCTGAATAAGATTGCTAAAACAGGAATGAATACCAGAAGTTAGATTTCCAGTATGCCAGGTATGTAAGATTCATACAGGGCATTCATAAAAACTGAAAGAAATAGTCAAAGGGTTCTCATAGAAAATATCCTGCTAAAAGGGAGATTTGGTGCAAAGATAGTATAAGTAAGAGGATTTAAGACATGATGAAAACATCCACCTTGGGATACAGAAGTGCATTTTGGGGAGCCAGAATGTGGATTGTGGTAGGAAGAATAACAGATCCCAAAGGTAGTCATGTTGTAATCTCTAAAACCTGTTTATATGTTACATACATGGCAGAGGGAATTAATGTTGCAGATGGAATTTAAATTGCTAATCAGTTGATTTAAAGATAAGGTGATAGTCTGGGTTGTCCGGATGGGTTCTTTGTAATCACAATGGTCCATAAAAGCAATAGGAGAGGCAGAAGAGGAGGCTTGAGTGATGCAATACAGGAAGGAATTGACTTGCCTTTGCCAGTTTCATTGATGGAGAAGGGGGCCTATGAGATAAGGAATGTGAGTGGCCTGTAGAGGATGATAAATAAAAGAAAATGAATTTTTTTGAGAACCTACAGAAAGGAATTCATCACTGCCAATGCCTACGTCCTCCCCCAGACTCGTGGTAGTCTTGAAAATCACCAGTTTTACAATGAACAGAGAAGTTGATGAAGTTTGGAACTCCTCAAAAAGGTCAATATATCTTGCAGCTCTTTGGAAAGCCTTATTCTCTGAGCCCTGTAATTTTTGGCCTGGTTCAGAGCTCACTACGTGGGAAAAGTGCTATCCCTAGGGCATTTTCAGAAACAATTAAGAGACAGTTGTTAGCACTGCAGTTTCCTGAGGCTATATCAGTTAGGGAAAATAACATTCTGGTTAAAAAAAAAATCTTACAAGAACTATCTGAGCAATCAGGTGTCTGTAGTGAGTTGAAGAAGTGCTGACATAACCTGGGGGTTCTAGAAAGTCATGTACATTTATAGGACAATGTGCATGCCCAGGTGAGAACTGATACCGCTTTACCTTACACTATCTCCTGACCTTTCTTTCTGACTTTGAGGACTTGCACAAGTATAAAGGGAAGGCTAAAGCAGAACCGTAAATTTTCTGATGTTGAAGATGTGTCTCAGCACATATACAGTGCTCTTCATCAAAAGGTGAAATTTATTGGGTCAAGACACTTAGGGAAAGTTGTCAGCAATGTTTTGTTGATAAGTAAGCTAACCAAGCAGAGACTTCAGTGGCATCATACTATAGAGAATACTAATATAGTAGAATCAAGAAAACAAATATCAGGGCCGGCCGAGTGGCGCGATGGTTAGGAACTCGCTTGGGATGCCGGAGGGCCCCGGTTCGGATCCCACGTGTGAGGGCCAGTGACACTGCCCTCCGCGGCTAGGATGCTGGGCAGCAGCTCAACCTGGAGCTGGGCTGCCGTGGGTCGCTGGCGACGGCGTAGGCTGCAGTCCCTGTGGCAGTGGGTTGCCATGGGCTGCTGTGTGTAGCCAGCAGCCAGCGTGAGCGGCCAGCAGCCGCAGTGAGCGGCCGTCCAGGGGCCGGCGACTGATCTGCCTCACCAGGGAGGAGCGCAATGATGGTGCCAATTTGGGCCGGTGAAGCAGCATCCTCCACAACTGGAATGAAGAACAAAACGACAGCAACTTGTCTGTTCCCCTTCCCCCAATTCCCCAGCACTGTTCCTATTCCCCTAATTCCCCAATAAAAATCTAAAAAAAAAAAAAAGAAAACAAATATCAATAACAACAACAAAAATAAAAACAAGAAACTCTGAGGATTGAGATTTGATTTCCAGAGTCACCATATTAGATTATGTAAAATATCCAGTTTCCAACCAAAAAAATTATGTCACATAAAAAACAAACAAATAAAAAAATAGTCAATATAAACTGTTGCCAAAGGGAGCACATAGGCTGGACTTCATAGACAATTTTAAATCAGCTTTTATGAATAATAAAAAAATTTTTAATTTACAAATATCCAATTTAAAGAACTAAAGAAAGTTATGTCTAAATAATTAAGTGGAATCATGTAAACAATATGTCCCTAAATATGAAGTATGAATAGAAACAAATTATCTAAAATTTCTAAATTGAAAAGTAGAAAACTGAAATAAAAAAATTTACTATTGAGTCTCAGTAGCATATTTAAGCTGGCAGAAGGAAGAATTATCAAACTAGAACATAAGTTAATTGGTATACTACAGTATGAAGAACAGAGACTAAAAAGAAAGAAGAAAAATGAACAGAGCCTCAGAGATATCAGTGACATGATCAAATGTACTTATATACAAATAAAAGGTGTTCTAGGGGGAGGAGAGCGAGAATAAGAAAGGAGAAGAAAAACATAAAGGCCAAATAAATTATAAAATATTAACATGGCAATATTTCTAAAACTGATCTACAGATTCAACATAATCCCTATCAAAAACCCAGTTATCTTTTTTTAAGTGCAAAGATTTACAAGTTTATCCTAAACAGCATAGCCAAAACAATCTTGAAGAGAACAAAGTTGAAAGACTTACATTTCCCAATTTCACAATGTACAATAAAGCTATAGTAGTCAACACACCGTTTGATATTGGCATAAAGGTTGCCATATAGATTGATAATATTAGTGAGAGTCAAGAAATATACCTTACATTTATGGTTAATTCACTTCTAATGAAATTGTGAGGATAATTTAATGGAGAGAAATAGTTTTTGTTCTGTTTTGTTTTTAATGATGCTGGTACAATTGAATATCTACATGCAAAATAATGAAGGTGGACTCTTACCTGATATTATATACACAAATAGATTATGAACCTCAGTGTGAGAGATAAAAGTATAAAATTCACAGGAAAAACTTACGAGTAAATTTTCATGACCTTGTGTATGAAATGTTTTGTTTCATTTGTTTTTATATAACACCAAAATTACAAGCAACAAGAGAAAAAAATAGAAGGAATGATACTATCAAGAAGATGAAAAGAAAATTTACAAACTAAAAAACAAAACTATTTACAAAAATCATATTACTGATAAGGGACATATATCCAGAACATACGAGGTCTGACAATTACATTCACAATGTCATCCTAGAAAAGTTCTATGTACCTCATTGCTAAATATCACTATGATGACCTTTGAAGTCCTCCCCTTGGGAAGCTATGCACCAGACTCGAGTGCCTAGTTTACCCTTCAAAGCAATTTAGGAACTCTTTTTTTGGAATGAGCATCAGAACTGTCATTTTATTACCCTTGATGTCCTGAATGTCATCAAAATATCTTCCTTCCAATATTTCCTTTATCTTTGTGTAAAGAAAGAAGTCATTGGGGGCCAGATCAGGTGAGTAGGGAAGGTGTTCCAATACAATTATTTGTTTACACTAAAAACGCCCTCACAGACAGTGCCGTGTGAGCTGGTGCATTGTCGTGATGCAAAAGCCATGAATTGCTGGTGAAAAGATCAGCTTGTTTTCATCTAACCTTTTCATGCAGCCTTTTCAGCACTTCCAAATAGTAAACTTGGTTAACTTCTTGTCCAGATGGTACAAATTCATAATGAATAATTTCTCTGATATCAAAAAAGTTTAGCAACATCGTTTTGACTCTTGATTGGACTGACAGAACTTTTTGGTCATGGAGAATTGGCTGACTTCCATTGTGCAATTTGACACTTTGTTTCAGGGTCATATTGGTACACCCATGTTTCATCACCAGTGATATCATGTCCCAAAACATTGTCTTACTTCTCCAAAAGGTCTTGTTGGCAAACTTCAAATCTCTATTGCCTTTGTGGGTTGGTGAGCTCCTTTGGGACCATTTTTGCACACACCTTTCTCATGCCAATATTTTCAGTTAGGATTTTCCTAACTGTTTCTCTACCAATGTTTACTTGGTCTACTACGCTTCTTACAGTCAGCTAACAATTTTGATGCACAATTCGAAGAATTTTTGCAATGTATTCATCAGTTCTGCTCACTACTGGCTTCCCTGACCTCTTTTCATCAGGGACACATTCTCTCCCCTCAGAAAAACATTTAATCCATTTGTACACTGCCATTTTCTTAATGGCATTATCCCTATCAACTTGGACTAACATGTCCCTGATTTCACTTGCACTCTTGCCAAGTTCAACAAGAAATTTAATATTTGTTCATTGCTTTAATTCAAGTTCAGACATTCTTGTGATGGCACACAAACCATGCAACAATAATGAATGCCATTCAGCAAGATACCACCACATGTCGACATGAACAGAGCTGGGGGTAACTGATATACTAAAGTTATGAAACCTTACTAAACTGCTTGTACAGTGCTGCCAATGTAAGCACATGGTGGCAAGCTCATGAACTTAGTTGGCAGACCTCGTATAAAGAACCCTTACAATTCAATAATAAAAATGAAAAATAGCCCTGTTAAAACAAAACAAAACAAAACAAAAATTAGGTAAAGGATTTGAATAGATATGTCTTCAAAAAAGATACACAAATGGATAATAATGACAGGAAAAGATGCTCAACATCTTCAATCATTAAGGGAAGTAAACCAAAACTATAATGAGATAACAGTTCACAATCACTAAAAAAACTTTAATCAAAACTACACGTACAGAAAATAACAAGTATCAGTGAGGATGAGAAAATAGAACTCCTGTATATTGCTCATAGGAGTTTAAAATTGTTCAACCACTTACAGAAGATGTTTGACCATTTTTAAAAATTTTACACATAGAGTTACCATTTGATCCATGATTTATATACCCATGATAACTGAAAACATATATCCTCATAAAATTATACACAAATGTTCATAACAGCATTATTCTAAATAAGCAAAAGTGTAAACAAACAAAATTTCAACCAAGGGTTTAATAGATAAACAGAATGTGGTACATACATACAATGCATTATTTTTTTGGCAACAACAACAACAAAGTGAAATACATGCTATAACCTAAAAATGTTATTTGAATGAAAGAAGCCAGTCACAAATGACTAGATATTATATAATTGTATTTATATAGAATTATCAGAATAAATAAGTTATATAGAGATACAAATATTAATGACTGCCTAGCACAGAGGGAGCAAGATGATTAGGGAGTGACTCAATGGAGAATATTTCTGGGGTAGTGATGATATGTTCTATAATTAGATCATGTTGACAGTTGCATAATTCCTTGAGTTTATTAAAAACCCTTTAAATTGTACACATTAATTGTGTCAAACTTATGATATGTAAAGTATATCTGAAGAAAAATTAAGGAAATAAGAGAAAATTTTTAATTATTTAAAACTTATTTATAATTATAGCCAAACTAACAGAACTAAAACTAATACAACTTCCAGAACTTACAAATGTGGGTGACATGGTCTATTTTTTATACTTGGAGATAGGGAATCTAGAAATAATTCTGAGTTGAAAAATCAAGAAAAAAGGAGTATATTACTAATTATTATAGAAAAATCCAAAACGGAAGCAGTCATGAACTGAGACTGCTGGAAGGAATGAATGGAATGAGGCATGGCCCCTTAGTGCTTTCTGCTATTGTTTACTTTAATATCAGTTAATAAATAAATGAATTTTCTTTGTAGACAGATACAAGATTAAAGCAAAAATAAATTAATATATAGTTTTTCTATACTCCAATTTGATGGTCAATTATTGTTTGCTGACTACACATCCATTTTCTATTTTATTGTCTATAGTCCTGAATTATTTTGGTGAATACACTCCTCCTTTGATCTCAGTACATCATGCATTGATTATTGTGCTCCTTTAACTCCTTACAGTATTTGAGATGGAGCCTATGGTCTCATAGAAATGGATTGCTTCACAGTGAGTCAGTGACTTAAGCCCAATCAATCAGAGGAAATATCTAGACATTTCCTAGGAATTCTGAGATAGAATCATTCACCCTAATTCATGCAATTTTAACGTGGAAATATAAAGGCCCAGGACATTCTGGAAGCCATTTTGCTGTCTTTAGGGATAAAAAGACTGCCTGGAATGGTGGTAAAAAAAGAAAAAACAAAAAACTGTAAGCAAACTGAAGAAATGGAAACACAAGAAACTAGATTTAGATAAATATATTCAAAGCCTTGATTACTGTATTTCCTGAAACCATACAACTACTGGCATGTTAAATTATGTGAAACCTTAAATCTTCCCCTTTTTTTTAAACATTTAGAAATCATTGTCATTCTAAATGAAATGAAACTTAGTGATAGAATGATCAATTTCTAGTAGAAAATATTGATGAAAAAAGTCTTCATTTAGAATAATAAAAACAAAGGAAGAAGGGAGAAAATGCAGAAGGAAGGAAAGGAGGCAGAAAGGAAGGAACAAAGGAAGGATAAAAGGAAGGCAGGAAGGAAAGAAGGAAGGAAGTTAGAAAAGAAGGGAGGGGGAAGGAAGGAAGGAAGGGAGAAAGGACTATAAAACACAGAAAAGAAAAAAGTAGCAAAATTGTGCAAACCATTGAGTTGTGCAAAATAAAATATAAAAAAGTTAAGGCAAAAAAAGCACTTCAATTAATGAAAAAAATTACATTGTTCCTAAGTGGAAAAACTTTGTAATAGAAAGATGTTATACCTCCAAGAATCAATCAATGAATTCAACAAAATCTCAATTATAACATCAGAATTCCTAAAGGAATGCAACTTATTTCAAAGGTAGTAAAGAGGAAAAAAAAAAAAAGAAAGGAAAATAAAGAAAAATAAGAATTATTGTACCAGAAATGAAAACCTACTTCTAAACCAGAGAGATTAAAACAGCATAGTGTTTACCCAGAATTAATAAGTAGATCAAAATGGTATTGGGAATCCAGAAATCAAACTATGAATATATAGTAACAATGGCATATGTTAAGTATGGCATTTCAAAATGGTAGGTATGAGGTAGACCAGTCATTAAATATTGTGGGGAAAAAATTAGTATGGATTTAGGGAGAAATAAGTCAGATGCATATATTAATTATATGTTTAGAATTGAGATGGAGTAAAGAACAGTATTTTTTAATTATAAGAAATTATAGAATACAGACATTATTTAGTAAAGAATGGGTTAAATTATGGCATCATGAGAACAACATAAAATCTAGAAACCATAAAGAAAAAAATGATATATATTAATTCCCAAATAAAAAAAAGTGTTATGAAAAATAATAAATAAATGGAAAATAAATAAACAAAATCACACCTGTGTTCATGGAAGGAAGACTTAACACTGTTAAAATACCAATGCTTCTCAAAAAAATCTAAGAGTCAATGCACTGCCAATTAAAATTCCAGCAGCCTCTTCTGCAGAAGTGGACAAACTGATCCACTGTTGAGTTGCCAGGGGCCCCAAATAGCCAAAATATTCTTGAAAAAGAAGAACAAAGTTTGAGGACTCACACTTTTTCACTTCAAAAGTTACTACAAAGCTACAATAATTGAAACAATATGGTACTCATACAAGGACAGACATGTAGACCAATGAAATAGAATAGAAAGCATGGAAATAAACCTTTAAATACATAGTTAATCTATTTTGATTCAGAGTGCCAAGACTATTCAATTGGGGAACAAGATTCTTTTCAACAAATGGTGCTGGTAAAACTGGAGATCCATATGCAAAAGAATGAAATTGGACCCATATTCCATACTATATTAAAAAATTCACTTAAAATGGGTCAAAATCTAAACTTAAGAGATAAAACTGTAAAATAATTAGAAGAAAACAGTGGGGAAAATCTCAAGACATTGGATTTGACAAGTGTTATGGATGTGGCACCAAAATCTTAGGCAACAATAGAAAAGTAAATAAATTGGACTTCAGCAAAAATAAAGACTTTTGCAAGGAGATTTCAAGATGGCAGAATAGGCAAATACTGTGCCTGCCACCTCCCATAACCACTTTAAATTAAAACTAAATGATAGAACAATCAACCTTGAGAATCATTTAAAGCCTAGGTGAACAGAACCCCTATAACTAAAGATATAAGAAACAGGCCACACTGAGACTGGCAGGAGGGACCAAGACACAAAACAGACTAGTGATTTAGCATCAGGAGGGACACCTTGGTGGTGGAGGTCTCCCCTGAAGAATGAAGTGTCCCAGCCCCACACCCGGCTCCCAAGCTCAAGGGTCTTATGCTGGTAAGGGGAGTCCCCGCAACATCTGGTTGTGAAAATCAGCAAGGATTCTGCCCATTCCAGTGAGATGCAAGGTCACTAGAAACCAAGATGTTGCCCTAAATGGCCTGCATACAGATTCATAGGCTTGCAAGCACTCACCCTTGGCTCTGGTGGAGGGGTGGCAATTCAAAAGGTGCCAGAGACATACAGGGAAAGACTGAGATGTGTGGCTGCAAGGCAAGGACTAGAGGGACAGCTGTCATTATCCCTGTTTGGAACCAACCTCATGTACAGCCTTCAGGCAGGCCATTATTCCTGTATTGAGTCATCCCTCACATGGCCAAATCTGAGGCCACATTGGCCTGATGAACTCTACACATGTACTGCCCTGGTGCCTCCCTGGAAACCTACCCTACCTAGCTTGTGCAACATTGCTGGAAGCACTCTCAACTTCTGGACAGCTAGCATACAACACAAGCTCTGCAAGGTTTTCCCAGAAATGGATGGCCTAGGGCAGCCTGTGCAGTCTCCTGGGAAATTTTCGGTGGCAGGCTTTCAGCCCCAGCTGGCAGTACAGCCTTTTTTAGTGGTTCTCATGAATCTGCAGGCCTGAAGTGAGCAATGGCTGGCTGTAGAGTTCTCTGAGTGTTTTGTGGAGTGTTCACAGTTATGACACTGGCACAAGAACTGAATCTGCATTACTTTTGTGAACACCATCTGCCCACCCCAGTGATTTCCTGGAACCTCACCCTGCCCAACTTGGTTGATATCTCCAGGGGCACTGTCAATACCAGGAAAACAAACCTGGCCCTAAAGATGTTCTTTCAATGGCTGAGAAGTATGGGAGCCAACAGATCTAATGGTGCCCTAGACCTTTTGTTAAGCTGCCCCAGGCCTCGTACTGGTAGCAGCTGGCCTTGGTTCATGCCAAGGCTATCCCCACATGCTTCTAGGTCCAGCATACGCAGCAACCAATCACATATAACTTTGTAGCTCCTGCCAGGTAGTCCTAGGCTAGTCACAGGCAAGTCAGAAATTTCTTGCATAGGAGCCCCTCCCAAGAGGCACCAGAAGCAACACACCAAGAGGTCAGCTTCAGATCACGCCAGAGCACCACCCAACTAGCCCCCAAAGTGGCAAACCTAATGGGTGGTCTCAACAAGCACAAGAGCCCCCTCAAGAGAATTCCTCTCTGAGGGGTCAGCCTCCACACAGCAGCTAATACGGTGTGGGTGTAGATAGTCCTCACAACTAGAGAGCCTGAGAGTCAGTCCCAAACACTGATGCACCAAAAGCAATCCATGCTTGAAAACAACAGGACAATATGCACAACATACACAAGAGATACTCCTCAAACACACAGCACAGGTGATCTGGGAGACTACACCACTGGACCACACAGGACACCTATTATATAAAGCCACCTGGCTAAAACTGAAAGACACTGGAGATTTATTTACTACATAGAAACAAAAACATGGGGAAGCCAAAATGAGGAAATGAAGAAACAGGGAAAATCTTTAGAAAAAGAACTAAATGAAATGGAGGCAACCAATCCACCAGAGACAAAGTTCAAAACTCTGGTAATAACAGTGCTTAAGAAACTTAGTGATAACTTCAACAAAGAGATAGTAAGAAAAAGAAGAACATACAAATCATAAAAAAGAACCAAAAAAAAAGAAATAAAATGACACTATAACTCAAATAAATAATACATTAGAAAGACTCAACAGCAGACTAGATGAAGCAGAGGATTGAATCAGTGATTTAGATGACAAGGTAGCACAAAACACTCAATTAGAAAAACAAAAACTAAAAAGAATTGAAAAAAAATGAAGTTAGTTTAAGGAACCTCTGGAGAAACATCAAGCATAACAACATTTATATCATAGAAGTACCAGAAAGAGAAGAGAGGAAGCAATGGATTTAGAACCTATTTGAAGAAATAATGACTGAAAATTTCCTTAACCTGGTGATGGAAATATGAGGTCAGACAATAAAGCTCACAAACTTGCCACAGTGTGCTTACATTGGCAGTACTGTACAAACAAGGTGGTAAGGTTTTATAACCATGGTATATCGGTGTCTCACAGCTGTGTTCCTGTCTACATGTGATGGTGCCTTGCTAAGTGGCATTCATTACCACTGTGTGTTTTTGTGTGCCAATGCGAGAATGTCTGAATTTGAATTAGAGCAATGAACAAATATTAAATTTCTTGTTAAACTTGGCAAGAGTGGAAGTGAAATCAGGGACATGTTAGCCCACATTTATGGGGATAATACCATGAAGAAAACAGGAAATGGTTTAAACATTTTTCTGAGGGGAGACAATGCATCACTGATGAGAGGTCAGGGCAGCCAGTAATGAACAGAACTGATGAAAACATTGCAGAAATGCATCAAATCATGCTTCAAAATCATCAGCTCACTGTGATAAGCATAGCAGACCAAGTGAACATTGATAGAGAAACAGTTAGGAAAATCTTAACCAAAAATCTTGGCATAGGATGAGACCGGGTATGTTCAGGGGTGTAAATGTCTAGCTATTACATTGTTTTCTACACCTGAAACTAAAAAAAGCCAAGGAGAGTCAAAGTTTGCCAAGAACTTTTGGAGAGGCAAGACAATGTTTTGGGCCATGTTATCACACGTGATGAAACATGGGTGTGGCCATACAACCCTGAAACAAAGTGTCAAAGTGCACGATGGAAGTCAGCCAATTCTCCAAGACCAAAAAAGTTCTGTCAGTCCAATCAAGAGTCAAAACAATGTTGTAACCTTTTTTGATATCAGAGAAATTATTCATTATGAATTTCTACCAACTGGACAAGCAGTTAACCAAGTTTACTATTTGGAAGTGCTGAAAAGGCTGTGTGAAAATGTTAGACAGAAACAACCTAAACTTTTTGCCAACTCATGGCTCTTGCATCACGACAATGCTCCAGCTCAAACGGCACTGTCTGTGAGTCAGTTTTAACCAGTCAATAAATAATGGTATTGGAACCCTTCGTACTCACCTGATCTGGCTCCCAGTGACTTCTTTCTTTATCCAAACGTAAAGGAAATACTGAAAGGGAGACATTTTGATGACATTCAGGACATCATGGGTAATATGATGGCAGCTCTGATGGCCATTCCAGAAAAAGGGTTCCAAAATTGCTTTGAAGGTGGACTAGACACTGGTGTCAGTGCATAGCTTCCCATAGCTTCAAAGGCGACTGTAGTGATATTCAACAATGAGGTGCATAGCACTTTTTCTAGGAAGAGTTCGTGAATGTAATTACCAGAACTCATAGACGTATAAGGCCAGGAAACACAGAGTCCAAACAGGATGAACCCAAAGAGGCCCACACCAATACACATAATAATTAAAATGTCAAAATTTAAAAACAAAGACTAATTACTTCCAATGGAGCTCCCATAAGACTGTTATCTGATTTCTCAAAAGAAACTTTGCACACCAGAAGTGAGTGAACTATTCAGTCATGAAAAGAAAGGACTGACATCTAAGACTACTCTACTCAGCAAAGGTATTATTTAAAACTGAAGGAGAGATAAAGAGCTTCCAAGAGAAGAAAAAGCTCAAGGAGTTCATTACCACCAAGTCAGTATTAAAAGAAATGTTACAGAGACTTCTTTAAGAACAAGATGTGGGAAACAAACAAACAAACAAAAAAACAGATAAAAATATGCATAATAAAATGGCAGTAAGTATGTACCTATGAATAAACACTTTAAATGTAAATGGAGTAAATATTCAAAGCATAAGACATAGGGTAGCTGAATGGATAAGAAAACAAGACCCATGCTTATGCTGGCTACAAGAGACATGTTCCCCTCCACCCCACATCAAAAGACACACACAAGCTGAAAGTAAAGTGATGGAAAAAGATATTTCATATAAATGGAAATGAGAAAAAAGCTGAAGTAGCAATACTTATATAAAATAAAATAGACTTTAAAACAAAAACTATAATAAAAGGCAAAGAAAGACATTACCTAATAATAAAGGGATCTATCCAAAAAGAGGTCATAACCCTAGTAAACATCTATGCACCCAACACAGGGGCACCTAAATATGTTAAGCATATATTGATGGACATTAATGGAGAGATCAACGGTAATACAATCATTGTAGAGGACTTTAATAACACACTGACACCAATGGATAGATCTTCCAGACAGAAAATCAACATGGAAACAGTGTCCTTAAATGACACAAAAAACCAATTGATATTTTTAGAGCATTCCACCTCAAAGTAGCAGAATATACATTCTTTTCAAGAACACATTCAACATTTCCCAAGATAGACCACATATTAGGTCATGAAACAACTCTCAATAAATTCAAGAAGGTTAAAAATCATATCAAGACTCCTTTCTTACTGTAATGGTATGAAACTAGAAATTAATTACAAAGAAAACCTAAAAAACACACAAACACAGGGAGGCTAAATAACATGCTACTAAATAATCAGTGGGTCAACAATGAGATCAAAGATGAAATCAAAAGATACCTTGAGACAAATGAAAATGAAAACACAACAACCCAAAATCTATGGGACACAGCAAATCAGTCCTAAGTGAGAAATTCATAGCAACACCGGCTTACATCAAGAAACAAGAAAAATCTCAAATAAGCAATCTACGTTTATGCTTAAGGAAATGGAGAAAAGAATAGCAAACAAAGACCAAAGTAAGTGCAAGGAAGGAAATAGCTATTAAAAATAAATGATATTAATAATTGTTGGCACAAGTGTGGCCAGTTAGCTCAGTTGGTTAGAGCACAGTGCTCACAACACCAAGGTTGCCGGTTCAATCCCCACATAGGCGCTGAGCTGTGCCCTCCACAACTAGATTGAAACAACTACTTGACTTGGAGCTGATGGGTCCTGGAAAAACACACTGTTCCCAGATTAAAAAAATATATTGTTGGCAAAGATGTGGAGAAATTAGAGCACCTGCATTGAGGATGGTAACATAAAATGATACAAATGCTGTGGAATACTATCAGTTCCTCAAAAACTTATACATAGAACTACCATTCATCCAGCAATGCTAGTCTTAGGTATATATCCAAAAGAATTGAAAGCAGGGACTCAACCATATTTTTATACTGTGTTCATAGTAATATTATTTACAATAGCCAAAAAGTAGAAGAAAATCTGAATATCTATCAACAGATGAATGGATAAATCAAATGTAGTGTATAATACAATGTAATATTATTACTCACCCATAATAATAAATGAAATTTGACATATGTTACAACACGGATAAACCTTAGAATCATGCTACATAATGTAGACATATAAGGATGCATATTTTATGATTTCAACTATATGAGGTACATAGAATAGAAAAATTGACAGAGCCATAAAATAGAATAGAATTTGAGGAAGGAGGAAGGGAGAGAAGGGAAGTTGTTTTTTAGTGAGAACAGTGTTTCTATGGAAGATGATGAAAAATTAGGGTATAGATGACAATGGTTACACAACATTGGGAATATATTTAATGGCACTAAATTGTAAACTTACAAATGGGTCAAATGATAAATTATATATTTACCACAATAAAAAGATAAATTTTAAAGATTTAAAAAAATACAACTGACAAATGCAAGAGGATATTTTAAATTTATATACAAGGCTATAATTATTATAAAAAATATATAAATGAAAAATACAAAATTATAAAAATATAAAAAGTATATAAACAAAAATTTTAAAAAAGAAGATATTCCAATGGCCAATAAATATATGAAAAAATGCCCAGTCTCAATATTAATTGAGGTAATGAGAATCAAAACAATGACTTAATTTAAAAAAAAATAATAAATCCAGTATTTTTAAGTGTAGGAGAAATGGTACATTTATAGATGTACCATGATAGTATACATTGTAATAGCACATTTAAGGCAATTTGGCAGTAGTGCTAAAAATAAACAAATAGAAAGGAAGAAAGAAAGGGAGGGAGGGAGGGAGGGAAGGAGGGAGGAAAGGAAGGAGAAAGAAAGAAATCTGACCCTTTGACATAGCAGTTCTAGTTCTGTATTAGAAACATATGTCCACATGAGAAAACTTTACATATTAAAAATGTTTGTTTTAGTATTCCATACAATACAAATACACTGAATACAATCTAAAATTCCTTTGGCAGAAAAAACTGTGAAAGCCTCTGAAATGGGCATAAACAATAACTCCAGGACAGTCTAGCTCACCTTCCATGTTGTCCCTGCCAGTCATTGCCTTTGAAAAACCCTGTAAATTGTAGAGAACTGATAGTAGCTTAAATGATTTATTCACATATAAGTGCAAATGACTTTTGTCCATGGGGGCTGTAAATATTGACCAACTTTGTAATTTTGTATATATCTATAAGTTTATTTTGGCACATTTGACTGTGTGTGTGTGTATGTGTGTGTGTGTGTGTGTGTGTGTGTGTGTGTGTATGTGTCCTGCATTCTTTTAACTAGTTCTCACATCTTAGTGGTATCCTTAATTGATGAGCTAAAGAAAATCTTTGACAATCTTTTACTTTAGTTTTGTACAAGTCATTTATTACCTTTAAAAAATTATCCTTTATCATCATAATTGGGAAATTATTATTTATCTGTATTATAAATTTTGTTCATCTATATTCAGGAATACCACAGGTGTTAAATAGAATGAGTCTGACCATATATTTTGTTATGAAAAGTTCTTTAAGAAATATAATTATTAAAGAATTTGTTTAAATATATATAATAACATATATCTTAAAATTTGCATATGTAAATTATATAAACGCAAATATGTAGAAGAAATACACATTTATATTTTAAACTGTTAACTAAGGTGATTGCATGGTTTTTCATTCAAAATGGTACATTTCTATGAATTGAAAATGTCACCCTTACATTAAGAACTACACCAGATCAGCAGATAGAAATTGGCATGTATGGTCAGTCACTTTCTGAGAATTATTACCTCTAGAAAAGAAAATGGAATTTATATTCTAGTTACCTTAATATTTATAAGAGTGGAGTCATTTAGTACTTCTACATTTTGAAGTAAAATGAAATTCTAAAATATAGTTTTAATTGGTTGACCTTAAAAATACTGTTTGAAATACAGGTTTGATTACATTGTGGTCAATAGTTCAAATCTTTAACAATGGGGATTAATTAAATGAATTATGGCACAAATGTAGGGTAAACTTTGTATAGCTTTTAAAGATGCCTGTTTCAATAATGTTTAATTATAAAGAACATAATTATTGTATAATATAAAATTAAAAAGTTATAGATAAGCAATATGGAAACTAGGTAATTACAAATTCAAATGCATATCCTGGGGAAAAAAGTAGCTGTTAACCAGGACTAAAAAGGAAAATTTTTGCATGCATTTTTTTTTGTGTTTCCCAATATTTTCTCCCTTAGTCATTTATTTCTGTTTCAATCATTAGAAACAAAAACATATTTATATTTGCTATGGATATGACAGCTATTAATTATCTTATTTCTCCAAAAGTTTATTTTGTTCAAATCATTGGCCCCCAAAAAATAATTAACTAACTTGTTTAATCTAAACAAATTTATTAAACAGAAGGATAAATAGGAACATAAATGAAAACACATATTGCATCATCTGGGACAAAGACAAGGAATTTACATACGTCTATGGCAAGGTGTTTACATATATAAGATGTTTACATATACCTTGCAAAAGAAAACTAAAAAAATTTATGGTAAAAGGGAACCATGAGTCATAATGAGTACACTCTGGATTCTAAGAGCCCTAAATTTGATTTTCAGTAACTAGTTGTCCCTTTTGAAACATCCCACTAATTTCATAGAAATATAGACTGCCAAGCTTGAAAACCTTCAAAAACTTTTCTAAGATGTCATTCAATGTCTGAACAACTTTATTGATGGGGAGCTCATTGCCTTTGATATGGTTTTTTTTTTTTAAGTTGCTACAGAAATGTAGAGCTAAATGGGAATAGGTTAATCCAATTTTAAATAATTGAAAAGAGACATGATGTAAAATGTTTTCCATTTGTGGCCAAGTGTCTTCTTCTGTCCAAGCTAAATACCCTCCATTCTACATAAGAATACTTGGTTCATTCTACATCCTCATCCAGAAATACCTTCATTTTCCAAGATGGTCCATTTGTAGTGATTCTGTGAGGAGAATGCCCTTGATGCTCATGTACCATCCAGATCCAACATTATTTACTCACATAGCATCCAGCACTTACTTTTTTCATAGCATTTTCCATGTTGTGTTATTTTTGTAAGTAACTTTCAGGTTTCTAACTGTGGGGTCCTAAAGGGCAATAACCATGGTTTTTCTTTTATATTTTCAGTGCAAAAATACCTCACATTGGTTTTAATTTCCAGTGTTGAATTGAATGGACCTTTGAAACAGATAGCAAACCTTGAAAAACAAACCATGAAAAAAATTTAATCCCCCAGTGAAAGTAATGTGACTTTCCTTCTGGAAATACCTACCTCTAAAAGACAGCATTTAATAATTAAGATTTTCTCTCACCCTTCCAAATTATGTCTCCCTACTGTGCAAAGTTGGCATTGAGCTTTAGAGACCACGACCTATCATTGCAGCTTTACTTCCCAAGCCTGCCACTCCAGAACAAGGTAAATTTCCTAGACTCTTTGGATTTCTTTGTCCTGAATATTCTGATGAGTCTGCATTTCACCTCCTATATATACCAATAACCAAAGTGAAAGTGGGTTTCTGTAGTCCATTGTTTCTGTTCTGGTTGTATTGTTCAGCTTTGGTGTAAAATACTTCAAAGCTTCAACATTCTTTGTGACATGCTGCAAGGAAAATATTGAAAATTACTTTTCAGGTGAAAGTAGTTCTAAAACAGGCTTAAAGAAGAAAAATCTCATTTTGGAACTCAAAAGAAATATGAGTGATGCCAATTATAGATGTTGGTTTATATTCAAGACTTTAGACTAGAATGTTCATATTCTGAGATTCTTCTGAGATTTAGCATTTGCACTTTCGCAGAGATCCTCATTTAGGAAGATGCCATAGGGAGAGGTTGGTATGAATTCTCAGCATGCCTGGGGGGAAATGCATTCAGTTATGGGGCTTTTATATCTGTGCTTGTGATTTACCAATACAGCCTAATCAAATGCTTTATTAATTCAGAAGGTGTCATGAATTTAATTTATTTTATATATTTTACTGCTCAGGCCAAATACTTTACTAATCATCACATGCATTTCAACAACTGAGGCATACATTTAAAATACTTGACATGCTGCCCATTAATATACACATTGCAGCCCACTGTGAAATTTGCTGATGGAATTTCACATTTTATAGACTTGTCTTTGAATTTTGATGATTTGGTTCAATATTGTTAGCAGAGAAGTTGCTTTCTTGGGGAATGTATTGCCCATTAAAAGTGACATGCTGGGGTGATTGAGATGTGTTTTGATTTAATAATCGAGTTTATAATTGTGTATTCTCCACTAATCACAAGGCTTTCTCTGTTGAAAGGGACTGCAGCTCTTGTGTGTTTATGTTGTAAATGATCTTTCTTTCTTCCATTTTTAGACCCCCACACTAAAACAAAATCTTCTTGAAGCCCAAATGAATAATCTTTACATAACCTCTGGAACACATTTTTTCCTTTTAAAAAATATAACATGTCAAATCTTACCATACTATGCTACATAAATTAGTCTTCAGAAACTGGAAGCCATTAAAAAAAGGAAAAGCTCAGAATAAAATCATTGGAACAGGTTGTAGAAGATTGTAGGTGCTGGATTTGCACCATTATTGATATTAATAATATGAGTTACCTTCACTATATTGCCAGGTAAATTCAGGAATTACACAACAACCAAAAAAAAAATGAACAGCCTTATTAGACTTTTTGTTCTATTGTGATACCTATTAAATTTTGAATTTTTCCTCAGTTATTTTAGTCTGGAATCAATGCAGCCTTAACCTTGCATAGCAAGCATTCAGGGAATGTCCTCCATAGTGTGAGTAAACATGTATTCAACATGTATTTCTTGAGCTCCCTGCTATGTATTAATCATTTGGTAGGATACACTGCCCTTAAGGCACTGGTTGAAAGACACACACAAAGTTGAGAAACATTAAACGATCTATCAGAAGTCAGAGTATGAATTTTTCAACAAATTTAGTGTAGTGGAAAAGACAGCACATACCTTGAGGTAAATTACCATCAGCAAAGAAAGGGTTACTGACTGTATCAACTGTAGACACAGAGTTAAGGTTTAGCTGAACTCTAATCTCAGCCCTGGAATTACAGAACTATGTGACCACAGAAAGTTTTAAAATCTCTCCATACCTTAGTTTCCTCATCTGTGCATGGGATCACTAATGTTGAGCTCATAGATTGTTGTGAAGAGTAAAGGATAAGGGAGATATCATGTATGTCTTTAATTATTAAGTGCCTAAGAGTAACTCTAATAATAAACATGTGATTTTATTAATATTATTATTAAAAGATTGTAGAGAAAGGAAAGTGTGTAGTACATCTTTACAGCTAAATGAAGTTCTATGGAAAAGATGGACCAGTTTAGGCCTTGAGTAAACAGATTACTTAGTGAAATAAAGGTAAGTATGCCCAAATGGGTAAAAAATCATAAATGGAGGCATGGAAGTAAGACAGTGCATAATGTATGGGCAATAGACTGTGCACATGTTCATTGGGAGCATCTGGACTCTCTCTCTCTCTCTCTCTCTCTCTCTCTCTCTCTCTCTCTCTCTCTGTGTGTGTGTGTGTGTGTGTGTGTGTGTACAAACAATATAATACAGGAGACTTATTCTAATAATGTCCAACATATAGGGGATCTAAGCAGCACAGATTCAGTATTGTAGATTATCATTTCTCAAATTTAGGTTCAGAACATTCTGGTATCTTTTCAGGTTTTAGATGAATTACAAACCTTTAATTGCTAAAAACAGTTAATATACTGACATTTTTTGATGAGTCACTTAAAAATTGAGAGAATTATGATCAATATGCCAGACTTTGTCATATAAACTTAACAATTATTATTGAAATTAGAGCAGAGGAAATAAAAAGAAATAAGTCAATAACATATATTTGAATGTAGTTGACTTTAAACAGACAGATTGGGAGCATGGAAGTGTGGGCATGGGACTACTGTTTTTATTATTAAAAATTATGTTTTATTTGACTGTCAAGTGAATATATATTTTTATAAAAAGATAGATGATGATAGATAGATAGGTAATAGATAGATGATAGATAAACAGGTTTTCTTCATAATCATTTCACTCTCAGAAATGTATACATGGATATGGTTTCTTTGAAGAAGAGTGATAGCCCATTATGAGATATAATTCATAAACCTGAATGTGCCCATGGAAGAGAATCTTACTTTTGTTCATTATTTCCTGTGTGTTACAGAAGAAAAAGAAGACAACCAAGACTCTGGTTTATAGCAACATCCCATATAGTCAGCATTTATAGTGAAGGCATGAAAAATGCATTTTCTTTAGTATACAAAGATTTTCCATCATAGCCATGAAACGTATTAGGTAAGGATATTCTTGGCAGGAAAAAATCCAGACTTCATAATCTTATCTTGTTTCTTAAGAACAGAGTCATTTATTTGTGACTATTTTTAGGTCCTTGAAAGTTATTCTCCTTTCATACTCTTCTAAATCCATAACATGATGTAAGTGAATACCTACCTACCTACACACACACACACACACACACACACACACACACACACACACTATTTTAAATAAAACCTAAACCTAACTCCCTGAAATTACAAAGACAGCCTTACTGTTTTACCATACATTTCAGACCATGGCTTCATAAACTGTGTACAAATAATGTGTGACTTCTTAAGTAATCTAGTGAATTGATAAGCATGTTAAAAATCTGTAAGTGGTTGCCTAATTTTACATCTTGACCAGATGTAATTTTACATCTGGCCCCATCTATGACCAGATATGGTTGATTACAGACCATAAAGAACACTTCTCAGCTTAAAATCCAACAGTTTACTTGGGATGAGGAGTTACACATTCATACAGAAAGCCATCCTTTCCCCCTTCCCAATACCACTGCTTATGTGCTGATGCCATAGCCAGACTCAGTCTCAGTCTATCCCAGTACAGCCCATTGTGCAAAACTTCTTAACAAAAATTTGGTCAGTCCCTTGTTCAAAACCATAAATCAATCAGGGTTCTTAATTTCATGAATCTGGCAAGCTTAAACAACAAATAATTGAATATAAGTATTAGCTACGTTATACAATAAATGGAGGAGACTGAAGAAAGATGGATAGAAAAATGGGTGTAACCCAAAATACTCTGCAGCAAAAAAAAAGCAGGCAGTGTCATACATACTTTATTTTATAGGTATGGAAATAGATATACATGCAATTGGTATGTACATCACCACATTACCTGCTATAAATGGAGTAGACCTGGCGGGAGAGCTATGCCACTGAGACCTGAGCCTTCTGAGCCCAGTTCACAGGGCACAATTTCCTGACTGGTGTCTCAGGACAGAGTAACTCTTTTTCCCCAACCTTTGAAGATTGGGTGAATAATCTGTGGCTAGGGAGAGATGCCCATCTTCTCAGGGTTTCCTGGAGTATCTGAGGCAGAGGTGGTTATGGTAGAGGAACTGAAATGCAATATTTCCAAGATGATGTTCTAAAGGCAGTAAATCAAATGCCTTTTGATGAGGGGTTGCTCTGATGACTCCAAGACTAGACTCTAGCTCAGCTGGCATTTGCTCATCCCAAGGATTTCTAATACAATATCTGTCAGAGCACCCAGCAGGCTCTACAAAGCCTATTGCTCAGCAGCTATCTTCTGCTCTTGGCTCCTTACAGAACATGGACACTTAGGTAAATTTCACCAGGCCAGATGGACTTCTGAAGAAGCCAGAGGTACTGCACCTAGTGCTGGAGACATGTTAGATTAACTATTTGCACCTCTAGTCACCTCTGAATTAGCATACCAAAGGTAAGATGAAGAACTTTCTGCATGCTTTCCATACATAGCTATCTTCACTGTTCCATTGGCAGCAAAAGTTGCAGAACAAGGTTTGCTAGCTAACTCTGTCTCTGCCCCTGGATCACCATCGCTGAGGTCTTGCAAGGGCTCAGCTGCCTATGCTGTATATAACAAGTAACCATCCACACATCTTTGGGGATATGTTTAGGATCTTTTTTTCAGGCTTTTCTTGGCTGAGTTTCCAGTAGCCAGTATGTCACCACTGCTATTTTACAACCTAGATGCAACCAATATTTGTGACACAGTGGCTTTGTATCCCAAATATCCCAATACCTTTGTGTCCTTCTATTGACAATCAAAGCCCTAGTCTGGTGGATCTGATTAGTCAAGCCAAGGAGGATCTCATTGCATTAACTACTTTTCTTGCCTGATGTGGGCAGTGGTTTCCACCAATACTATTCATAATGGGGAAGAAGTCCCCAACCAGGAGGAGCTGCTAAATGATAGAAACCTGAATGAAAAAATTCATTCATTCATTCATTCATCCACTTACTCTCCAGTGTTTCATTGATGTACAAATGGATTTATGACTCTCCAGTGCTTAGTCAGGTTCATAAGGTTCATAATTATGTTAAGCTTTGTTGCCTGGCCTTTAATGCTATTCCTGTTATAATCACTACTAATCTCTCCATTCTATGTCTCCCCAAGTACATGAAATTCCAAATTCCAGTATCAAATAATAATTCCAGAAGCAAATAATTAAATTAATAAATAATTTAATTCTGAGAGGTGGACTTCCTTCTAAGTTTTGTTGGGGACACATTTCACTTCTGCTCCCACAAACCAAACACTGACATTCTGAAAACCTTTGCCATACATAGTTATGTTAAGCTGTTTGTCAAGATAAATATCTCTCAAACTCTCCAGCTCTTGTAACCAAAGTCAGCTAATTTTGTCCTCAAATAGTTTTAAAGTTCTAACTACTGTTTAAACTTCATTTCACATTAAAAGGCATTTTAAGTTCACCATTAGACTATAGAACTGACTATATTTTAGAATGATGTACTCAATGAAAATTATTGGACAGTGATATATGTTTTTCACCTTTAAGCAATATCTTTAATATTTTACTGATCATACTACTTAATTTTCCTTTTAAGAATATCAGTGAATTTTTTATATAGAGAACTTGGTACAGACTTTAATGAACATGAACCCAGAAATGAATGGAGATTTTTTCCAAAGCAGTAAAATGATTGGTATCAGCAAACTGTTCTTTCCTACCTGGCAGAAATTCAAGTGGGGCTTGAACATGATGAGGTCAAAGTGAAGTGAAGACTTCATTTAATTTAGTAAAAAAACATGAGGGCCAAAGACATGTTGGAAAGCATGAGGACTAACATCCAGTTCTTAATTAACTCTCAGTAAAATTAATTAAGAGACATTTTACTAGGTAGAATAAGTCATGACTGTATAGAATGCTATTTTTTAGTTCCAAGGAAGCATTCCAAGTTTGGAGCTCAAGGAGCAAAGATGTTTAGAATAAGAATCAATTTCCTATTCGTTATTGCCATGATTTGTTCTGAGCTATTTTATTTCCAAACTCAAGTAAGGGACTTTGAAAAGTTCTGGTGTTTGCAACCTACATTTTCTTAGATTCACTAAGTGCACATTCTTCTGTCATCTCACACTTTCCTGTCTACCTCTATTAATTTCATTTATTTTCTTTGGCTTTGAAACATAGTTATTGAAATTCTCACCCTACCATATGTTTTCAGTATTTTCTTCTCTAAATGTAGGTAGTGGTACTAACTTAATCGAGTTTCAGTGAGATCGATTTTGATGCTGTATGTAAAGCACTAGGCACACTGCCTTGCTCAGTTAGAAGCCAAGGATTCTATATCCACAAATTTACCTCCTATTTTATTCTTTTATGAAGATACCCTCTTTATTGAAGATACAAAATCATGTGAGGCCCTCTGTCCATTGCAGGAATATGAACAATATCTTGCTGATTGAAGGAATTTAATAAACAAAAAATTTGAGGCCCAAATTCATAAACTGACAGGTCTAAAATGACTCAACAGCCAAGTCCTGGATGTGTGTTTTTCTAGCATCTAAGTAATTATTTTAATTAATGAATGAGTTTATTAAAAATGTTAATAAATGTGATGAATATTCTTTCTTTGTTGTCTTAGTAATATTCTTGTAAGCATAGCAGTATTCTAGTTCCTGACCAGGAATTATTAGTTACCTTAGGAATACTCATAGGTCCTATCAAGTGATGAAGCCCTTTTTCCTGCCATCCACTGGTTGACTAGTTAGAATTCTTATTTCTACTATTCATACCTAAGTGATACTTTCAGAAATAATGAATCATTATTGGTATTTAGTAGGAAGGCATAAAATTACCTTATCTTGACAGTGTTATATAATTAAATATTGTTTCTGTTGATACTTTTCAACTAATAACCCAGGTCAAGTTTATGGAATTATTTTTACCTTCCTTGAACAAGATTATTTAAACATCTTGGAGTTTCAATGTCTTTATCTGCACCTGCAAAACAGACTTATCATAATTCCATCAGATGGTTTTAAAGGAAAATTTTTAAATAATGAATTTTAAAACTCTGAAACATGATATACAGTGCTCATGATATACATTATCATAGAGCACTGTACATGCTCTGTTGACAGTCATGTCCTTCTTTTTCCTATATAAGCTTCATTAGGCTGAGGTTTTCTGTCATTAGAGGAAGGTTGGAAGACTTAAGGTCTAAGGTGCAAAGTAATTACAACTCAAAAACTCACTTCCTAATTAGCAACAAACCAAAATAATTATTTTTCTAGAGTAGGTATTATCTGTATAATATGAGGTCTGACAATTGAGTTTATAAACCTGTTGCAATGATGTTGCTAACTTTTTTTGATATCAGAGGGGTTATTCATTATGAATTTGTACCAACTAGACAAGCAGTTAACCAAGTTTACTATTTGGAAGTGCTGGAAATGTTGCGTGAAAAAGTTAAACGACCTAAACTTTTCACCAACAATTCATGGCTCTTCCATCATGACAATGCTTCACCTCACACAGCATTGTCTATGAGGAAGTTTTTAGCCAGTAAACGAACAACTGTATTGGAACACCCTCCTTACTCACTTGATCTGGCCCCCAATGACTTCTTTCTTTATGCAAAGATAAAGGAAATATTGAAAGGAAGACTTTTTGGTGACATTCAGAACATCAGTGGTAATATGAGTACAGCTCTGATGGCTATTCCTGAAAAAGAGTTCCAAAATTGCTTTGAAGGGTGGACTAGGCACTGGCATCAGTGCATAGCTTCCCAAAGGGAGTACTTCAAAGGTGGCCATAGTTATATTCAGCAACGAGGTATGTAGCACTTTTTCTAGGATGAGTTCACAGACTTAATTGTCCAACCTTGTATTCACACACCTCGCATAAACTAACTTCTCTAGGGCACATATCTGCCTTTTCTGTTTCTATCCACAGAGTCTATCCAGCACTATGTTGTGTCCAAGGGACACATACAATAAATATTTCTGGATGTAATTTTATCCTGATCATTTTACCTGGTACATTATCAAAAAGAAAAGGGGGAAAAATCACAATTAACTTTAGAATAATGGGTCAATTTTGTAAAGTCAAGAATAAAAATTGATTTTACTAGTAAACAAATGAAGGGTGTATGGAGACAATTGTGCCAATGAGATCAAAGGCATAGAAACCTTTTTATTCTAGGGTGGTCTTTGTCAATTCTATGAAAACATCTATAGAGCTAGCTTTAAAAGACTTACAGACAAATGACAGAGCCCTGGCTAAAAACATGCAAGAGCCTAACAGTTCTACACTAAGGTATCTAGGAAATTCATCTGCCAAAATAAAATTCCAAACATATCAATGTCTGTGTTATATGAATTAACAGGATTTATCACTGCACTTACTGGTTGGTATAAGTGTCACAGACCTGGATGTCCCATGCTGAAGTGTGACTTGCTGTGGTCTGTCAAATGTTTGGCTGGTGGAAGAATGGAGATGAAATAATTAGGTTACATTTCACCCTGTAAAGAGTCTATGATTACTTGTGAGGGGCTTGGAGATGAACAGGGTCTCCCTGTACAAGTGGAAGTGAAAGTAGAACTACTCAGTTTGTACCTCTCTTAAAAATGCCATGATTTCCTTTTAAAGGATGATCTTTTTAAGCTATAAATTTATTTTTCTACACAGTCCTATTTCGCTCTAGCAAGCATTTAATAGGAAAATAAATCTGTTTTTTATAATATGCACATTGAAATTTTTGGGAAAAAACTTAAATATCTTGAAAAAATGTACCAACTAAGCAAAATGATGGCTTGCCCATTCAAAGGTAGATTATAAAGCACTGGAAAGCTGAGATGAAAACAGCACCAATCGTGAAAAATAATAATGCTAAGAACAGTAATTACAACAACTAACATATTTGAGAATCCCTCTGTGCCAGGTATTATTCCAAATACCTCATGTATTACCTCATTTATTACTCTTATTCTGTCTATTTCAAGAAGAAGAAACTGAAACACAGGGTTGCAATTTGGACCCAAGGATGCATACATTCAGACTCTACAAAAATTGGGTTGGGTTTTCTGTTTTATTTATTGAAATTAAAAAAAAAAATAAGTTCACTTTCACATTGCCACACAAGCAGGGCACTCTCAGGATCTTGAGTTGGTTGTCTATCTCACATCTTCATCAAAAGCAAACTCAGTTGCATTTGGTACTGCTCATAGTTAAAACTTTTGTGCAAAGAAAAGTAAATAAATAAAACAAAGCAAAGTCACTTCAATGGGCTTGATGTAAAAGAAGCTGTTTGCTTTTAGCCTGTCAAATAGCCTTCAAAAGAGCTAAACCCCTCCCTGTAAGCAAGAAATTAAGACATTTACTTCTGCCTCGCACATTGAACCAAATAGTTTGCCCCCTTAGTATCATTTCTGAAACCAAAACATTTTGCATTAAAATCATCTCTAGTATAACCATGACTCGAAAAAACAGTGGCACAAAATATGTGATGGCCATGAGTCAACAAAGCAATGGTACAGGATATGTGGAATGTTTTTGAAATGAACGGAACTTCCTTAAGGGCTCTTTTTCAGATTCCTGACGGGGAAAGTTCCCTGTGAAGTGATGAACAAAGAATCTCTGGGAGCTCATTACCTAACAAGATGCCCCATGCTGTTTTAAGAGGTGTTTGCTTTCAGGTCCAGCACAGCTGGAGGCAGAGTTCTTGCACTGAGCAGGACTGCAGTGCTAAGGCAGGCAACTGTGTGGGTCCAGACTCATTTCTTAATGGTTATGTTTGAGGGAAAATGGATGCCTTCCTTCCCAAGCTGATAAGCTCTTCAACATGTTATTATCATAATATTTGTGAAGAGTAAAATAAGAATTTTTAATGGTGGAAGTGATTAAACAACCTTACCATTAAATTTCCATTCTGATGTAATGACTATTCAATTATAGAGTGGAAAATGTGCTTCTGATAGCAATAGGAATAGCCCAAAGGCTTTTCTGTAAAATATCTCTCCTAGGGCTTGAGAATCTGTGCTTTGAGTAAGATTCAATTCAAGGCATACATACCACTTCCTGAATCCAGCCCAAGGTGTGAATACCACTGAACTGTTTCTGTCTTCAGTAATGCCCCCTCCATCTCGTCACTCTTTTTCTTCTATTCCTGCTTAACCACACATCTCATTTTGTTTTCTCCAGAAAGCAATCCACCATCTCCCATATACTAGATTTGACAGAGTAGGTAGGAAGGTAGACATGAGCAGGACGAAGAGGAAGTAGGAAGCCCCCACAGGTAGCCGGTAGTGTGGTAGTGTCATCAGCATCCTGTTACAGACCCACTGCAGCAGAGAAGCCAGAACAGAGATTTGGGCTAATGCAAACATACTAGGATGAAGGAGAGGTGCAGAAAGAGGAGAAAAACTGGAAAAAGGAGGGATGCAGATAGCTTAATCTACAGGAGAGAAGGCCAGAGTCCAGACTCCTTGGCCTGTTACCCACTTTGGGTTAGCCCTCTTCATACTCAGAGTGTACTTGCTTTGCACATAAACTTTGCTGTCTGCTGCTTGCTTGACTCCTGTTTCTTGGAGGATTTCTTCAATTGGACAAGAACCGAGCAAAATTGTTGTTGCTGTTGACTGACTGAGGGCTTCTTTAACTCAAGAAAAAAAAAAGTAATAACTGTTTTTCATCTCTGTAATTCCACAATAAATAGCTGGGGCTTGGTACATGTCCATGGAATGATGGAACGAATTGTTCTTTCTTTACTTCCCAATATTTATTGCTTCATCACTGTAAAAGAGCAGCTGGGAAGAACATATCACAGTAAGCAAAGCTTAGGATTCCAGTACGTACCACAGCTTTATATCCATTTTTCTCACTTTGAACAAGTTACATAATTTAAGCTTGGGTTTACTCACCTACATAAATGACCTAATAATTTTTACTTCACAGTTTAAATTTGAGAACTCAAGATATTTAAAACAAGAGAACACTACAGGATATTCTCTCATATCCATTATTTTATTTGTATGTTTTTCATAATAATACTCTATGTCAAGTATCATTACTCCTTTTTTAAAGATGAAGAGGGTGAGGTCCTTAGAATTAAGTAATTTATTCAGAGTCATCATACCAATAAAAGACATAATTGGGCTTTGATTCTAAAGCCTATTCCCTTTTCCTTTGCAAGTATGCCTCATTTTCTGAGCTGGTTGGGCAAATAAATACACAAGAAATGTTATTTGCTTAAGAGCCTTAATGAATACATATGTGCTATGTTTATCTAAAGCTGGACCTGTGCCTTCTTTGGGTTTTCTTCTTTTGATCTTTTAGCTGCCTTCAACTTTTCTCAATGGAGAATTAAGAATGAAGAGGAGCCCTGTATGACAAAGCATGATTCATTCCAGATACACTATGAATTCCTAGAGAACAGGTACTAAAGCAATGCCTATAGCAAGTGTTTGGTTGAAGCATTATAATCACAGAACTCACCATCTGGTCAGAGGAGGTAAATTATAAGGCATTCAAAGATACTCCTTGGACAGAGTTCAAGAGGTCAATTAAATTACATTTAATTAAAATTTAGTCAACTTTAATTGTTGCAGGCATTATGCTAGGCATTAAAGATACAAAATGAGTGTGATACAACAAATCCTGCTAGTGAAAAGCTCAATATTATCAGAGGGAGTTTAAGGAAAGGAATATTGAGTAATCCCTGAAGCAGTCCTCTAAGAACATGTAACTTCTGAGGCTAATACTAGTTGCTACTGGAAGCAGAGAAAGTCCAGAAAAACTTATCCAATTATGGGCCTTCTGATCAAAATTCAGGAGGTTCTGCTTACATCCTCCAAACATGCTTCTTCCCTCCCACTTCATCTAAGGAAGCAACTTATATTTCACCTTCTCTTTTGTACCCAAGTACATAAAGAGAACAGTAAAGAAAACAAGTGTCCAAGAAAACCTCTATAGAAATCCCTAAATTATAGTCAAGTATACAAATACTTGGCATTATCTAAACCTATTCTGTCTATGATAGTGAAATGACTAAAGTTGAATGTGTTTGATGGGGGCCATTTCTAATTATAACTCTTCACTAGAAGAAAAAAATTAAACAACAAATGGATTATTGCTGTAGAAGTGCTATTAGAAAAAAAACTGCACATAAATATTGAAACATATATATTTTATATATTATATATATCATCTGAATTAACAAAGATTAATATTAAAAAATAAAGATAAATATAATGAAATAAATGATTTAATAGCAATCTTCAATTCAAAGACCTTTGCAGGTGAGTTGCATCTTTTGATCTAAAAAAATATACTTCCACATATGACATATTTCTTTATAAACATGTTCCTAATAGGGCATAAAATGTTAAATTAATAATATTCATCATCATTATATTGACATGCCAAGATTAATTTGAAAATGTGTTTGATCACAAAAATGAAAAATCTAACAAATTTCTCTCTGTTTTCCATGATGAATTTAAATATGAATTTCATAAAGTATATAGCTAAAAGGGAGGAAAAATTATGCATGCTTTATTTGAAAGTACAATAAAAACAAGCTGAATAAACTGTATATTAATCAAGAAATCCTTTATAATTTCTTATTTCTTCCATAATATTAATATTGTTCTGTTTGTAAAATAAAACTCTTGTTATTACATAATTAAATATATAATTTATATTATATTAATAAATAATTCTATTTATTAAGTATATAATATAAATTATATTAATAAACAATTCTATTTATTAAATGAAACACAAAAATTTAGTCACCTTTTTATATTCACCTGAATCTAAGCTCTACAATATATAGCTCAATGTCAATTACTTTGGGCTGGGGAGAGACAGAGGTTGGTGGGACAATTGCATAAATATTAATATTTACTAAGTCAACCAGGAAGCCATAATCAGTATGGGACTATTTAATCATCACCTCATCTGCTCAGATAGCTTCCAAGCACAGAACAAAATCCAAATAGCTAGTTCATCTATGGATATGTTTGGTTGAGATTACTATGGTGCAATGGTTATTCTTAAGTTTTATTGCTTAAAAATCACATGATTTTTGAAAACACACTCAATTCTTTACAGATATTTATAAAATCATACAACCATAGAATGCCAGACTAGGAGAATGTGTACTGACATAATGAGTAGTGAATCCATTTGATTAAGGTCTTCAGAGAATTAAGAATTTGCCCCAAAACATAAGATGGCTATTGTCAATGATATTGATCATGCATTCAAATGTCTTCCTTCTAATTCTGCAAAGAGAGGATGACTTTTCTTGTTTCATCTTTCTAGGAGAGCTCACTGTCTTCTCTATTTAAAACCATATGTAAAAATTAATTAATCCTCATGAACAAGTGAAAATTGAAATAAAAAACACAATACCATTTTCATTAGCACCCTAAACATGTAATGTTTTTGTATAAATATAACAAAATATATACAATATCTATATGAGGAAAACTATAATGCTCCAATAAAATATTAAAGAACCAAATAAAGTAATTTTTCATGTTTATGAGTAGGAAGACTGAATATTCTCAAGATGTCAGTTTTTCACAACTTGATTTATAAATTCCATGCAATCTTAATCAAAATCCCAGTAAATTATCTTGTGGATATAAACAAACTTATCCCAAAGGTTACATGGAAAGCAAAAGCCCAAATAAGCAACACAATATTGAAATAGAAAAACAAAGTTGAAATACTACTCTACCTTACTTTAAGACTTTTTTTTAAAGTTATGGTATCAAGACAATGTGGTACTGAGAAGAAAAAAAAAAGATGAATTACAAATAATTCAATGGCATAGAATAGACAGCCCAAAATAGATACACTAAAATGTAGTTAATTATTTTTGACAAAGAGGGTAATAAAAGGGCAATAAAATGAAGAACATATAGTTAGTTTGTCTTTTTTAATGGTACTGGAATAACTACTAGATATTACATGAAAAAAAGGGAATCTAGACAAAGACCTTACATCACTCATAGAAATTAACTCAAAATTGATCACAGACCTAAATGTAAAATTCAAAAATGTAAAACTTGGGCCGGCCCAGTGGCGCGGTGGTTAAGAACTGGCTTGGGATGCCAGAGGGCCCCCCATTAGGATCCCACATATGAGGGCCAGTGACACTGCCCTCTACAGCTAAGATGCTGAACAACAGCTCAACCTGGAGCTGGGCTGCTGTGAGTCATCGGC
>NW_017732015.1:892062-910300 GCF_001890085.2 Hipposideros armiger
AGGCTTTGTTGGCTATCATTTAGCGGCCGTCCAGAAGCCGGCGACTAATCTGCCTCGCCCGGAAAGAGATAAATGATGGTGCCAACTTGGGCCAGTTAAGCAACGTCCTCCACAACTAGACTGAAGAACAAAAGGACAGCAACTTGTCTGTTCCCCTTTCCCCAATTCCTCAGTGCTGTTCCCATCACCCAATTCACCAATAAAAATCTTAAAAAAAAAAAGTGTAAAACTCATAGAAAATAACATAGGAGAAAATCTAGATGACCCTGGTTTTGGTGATGGCTTTTTAGATACAACACCAAAGGCAAAATTCATGAAAGAAATAAAAGATAAGTTGGACTTTATTAAAATTAAAAATTTCTACACTGCAAAAGCACTGTCAAGAAAGTGAAAAGATAAACCACAGACTGGGAGAAAATATTTGCAAAAGACATATCTGATAAAAGTTTATTTTCCAAAATATGCAAAAACTTGTAAATCTCAACATAAGAAAATGAACAAACTATTAGCAAACCTAATTCAGCAATACATAAAAGGATCATACACCATGACTAAGTGAGGTTGATTCATAAAATGCAAGGATGGTTTAACATCCACAAATCAATAAATGTGATGCACTACATTAAAAAAATGAAGGATAAAAATCATGTGATTATTCAATAGATGTGGAAAAAAAAGAATTTGACAAAGTTCAATGTACATTTATGATAAAAACTCTCGACAGAGTGGGTAAAGAGGGAACATACCTCAACATAATAAAGGTCTACATGACAAACCCACAGCTAACATCATATTCAGTGGTGAAAAGTTGAAAACGTTTCCTCTAAGATCAGGTAAAAGACAAGGATTCCAACTTCAACATAGTATTGCAAGTCTTAGCCAGAGTATTCAGGCAAGAAAAACAAATAAACAACATGCAAATTGCAAAGGAAAATGTAAAACTGTCACTATTTGCAGATTATTATATGTAGAAAACACTAGACTCCACACAAAAAAAATTCCCAAAAAATTGCTAGAAATTCAGTAAAGTTGCAGAATACACAGTTATAAAAATGTGTTCAATTTCTATACAGTAAAATTCAGCTGTCAGAAAGATAAATTAATAAAACAATTCCATTTACAATTATATCAAAAGTACTTTAAAAGCATATGAATACATTTCACCAAGGAGGTAAAAGATTTTTACTTTTAAAACTATATGACACTGATGAAAGAAATTATCAAGGCACAAGTAAATATAAAGACATTTCATTCTTATGGATTAGAAGTATTAACATTGTCAAAATAGCTATACTACCAAAAACAACATACAGATTTAATACAATCCTTATTAAAATTGCAATGGCATTTTATAAAGAAATAAATAGGTCAAACAATTATAAAATTTGTATGGAACCACAAAAGTACTCAAATAGCCAAAACAATCTTGAAGAAAAAAAAGAGCAAAGCTGGAGGCATCACCCTCCCTGATTTCAAACTATATTACACACCTATAGCAATCAAAACAGTATGGTATTAGCCTAAAACCAAACCAATCAGTGAAACAAAATAGAGAGCTCAGAAATAAACCCAAGCATATATGCTAAGTTAATTTACAACAAAAGTGCTAAGAATATATAATAAGAAGAGGATTGTCTCTTCAACAAATGATGTTGGGAAACCTGTATAGTCACATCAAAAGAATAAAACTGGGCCACTATTTGGTACTATACACAGAAATCAACTTAAAATGGATTGCAGATGTAAGACCTGAAATCATAAAACTCCTGTAAGAAAACATAGGCAGTAAGCTCCTTGACATCAGTCTTGGTAATGATTTTTTGGGTTTTACACCAAAAGGAAATATACCAAAAGAAAAAATAAGCAAGATGGGTTACATTAAACTAAAGGGCTTCTGCAGAGCAAAGGAAACCATCAACAAAATGAAAATGCAAACTATTGAATGGAAGAAAATATTTTCAAATCATATATCTGATAAGGAATTAATATAAAAATATATAAAGAACTCATACAAATCAATAGAAAAATCCAATTAAAAATGAGCAGAAGATCTGAATAGATAATTCCAAAGAAGACTTACAGATGATGAACAGGTACATGAAAAAGTGCTCAACATCACTAATGATCATGGAAATGCAAATCAAATCCACAATAAGATATCAACTCATATCTGTTAGAGGGGCTATTCTCTAAATGACAAAGAATAACAAATGTTGGTAAGGATGTGAGAAAAGGTAACTCCTGTTTACTGTTGGTGAAAATGGTATTTGGTGTAGCCAATATGGACAACGTATGCAGTTACCTCAAATAATTAAAACTAAGCTACCATATGGTTCAACAGTTCCAGTTCTGGGTATTTATTTGAAGTAAAAAGAAACACTAATTTGAAAAGATATTCACCCCAATGTTCACTGAAGCATTACTTACAATAGCCATGGTATGTAAACGATCTAAGCGTCCATCAATGGATTGATATATGTACGTGAACCATAAGAAAGAACACGATCTTGCCATTTGCAACAACATGGCTGTATCTTCAGGGCATAGTGCTCAGTGAAATACATGAAATACATCAGGCAGAGATAGGCAAATGCTTTATTGTCTCACTTATATTTATATATAAAATCAAAAACAAATTTAAAAAAAGTCATAGATTCAGAGAACAGATGAACAGAATAGAATGGTGGTTGCCAAAAGTGGGGCATGGAGGGAAGGGAGGTGGGTGAAACAAGTGAAAGGGGACAAAATATACAAAATTCCAGTTATAAATTGAACAACTATGGTAATATAATATAAACAAAATAATAATAACACTGTATTGTATATTTAAAAATTTCTAAAAGAGTTGATTTTAAATGTTTTTATTACAATGAGAACATTTATAACTCTGTGTGGTGATGGATATTAACTCGACTTATTTTGGTGATTTTACATATATATATATATATATATATATATATATATATATATATAATCATTATGTTGTACACCTGAAACTAATATAATTGTATATGTCAATTATGTCTTAATTTTTAAAAAATCATAGTCTGGTGTTCCCTTCTAACTGGATCTAAACATTCAAAAAGGAGTATACCTATACAATAAATATAGATATATGACTATATTAAATATCTTACCAAAATTTGACAGGTAAATGCCTGACAAATTTTATGTTTTAGACCAATATTTTCCTTGAGTATCAGACACAAGTCTGCTTCTGTGCAGAGTAATGCTCTTTATGACTCATGGGGAAATTCAGCAGGAAAAAAACATTAGTATATTTGCCACTTTAGTTGTTCTTTATTTAGCATTCATTCTGTATGCAGGGGATGATTTCTACAGAGTTTCAAGGTAACCTAAAAGGCAGTTAATAACTCATTAACAGAAACTTGAGAAATCTGTTACCCTTCAGAAGTTAATATACTTCATGGATATAACTCAAGATTATATTACATACGTGTATGTTGTCCCAGGTTTATACAGAGCACAGAAACTCATTTCACCAATCTAGTGGAAGACGGAGCATGTGCCTTTAACATCAGTCTTTTTAGTTATGGCAAATGTTTGACCATCAGAAAATTTTACCTTAAGAAAAACATTTAAATCCTTAGCAAAGATGTTGAATATGAAAATATTTAAAATTATCCCTATTTCCCTGTAGATAATACACCATTATTGATGTTAAATATCAGTTATAGACCAAGGTTAAAAGCTCAAAATTGATTTCCCATTATATACTCCTCTCATAAGAGGCAACGCCAATGAAAATGATCTTCTGACTAAACAAAGAAAGAAATAGAAAACAAACAACCTGATTTAAAAATGAGTAAAAAATGTGAACAGAACCACATCAAAAGATACAGAGAAGGAAAATAAGCATAAGAAAAGATGCTGCACTTAATATGCCATCAGGGAAATGCGAATTAAAACAACATTGAGATACCAATACACAACTATTAGAATGACAAAAATCTGAACACTGATAATGCCAAATGTTAGCAAGAAAGGGGAGCAACAAGAACTCTCATGCATTGCTAGTAGGAATGCAAAATGCGCAGCCCTTCTGGAAGAAACTGGTAGTTTCTTACAAAACTAAACATAATCTTGGTGTATGATCCAGCAATAGAACTCTTTCATTTTTATCCGAAAGAGTTGAAAACTTATGTCCATACAAAAACCTGCACATGGATAATTATATAGTTGTTTTATTCATAATCCCTAACAGTTGGAAGCAACCAAGATGCCATTTAGTAGGCGAATGGATAAACCAAGAACACCATGAGCTGAACCGCTGAGTTATTAAGTCCTTAGGCTGGGGGTTGGATCACTCAAGACATTCACTTGGGTCCTCATGTGATGTAATAAAATGATGCATTAGTAGACCCATCGGGTATGAACACACAGTATTCTGTTTGGATATGGCACAGGTGCCTCTTTGTGAAGCAGTAATAATGGGCAGAGTCATCCTATTTTGGAGGGCAGCATTTCTCATTAAAGACATTTCAGTGTTCAGTAAAGACAGGCTTTGTTGGCTATCATTTAAGATTTCCTGGGTGAATTTAGTAAAGGCAGTATGTGTGTTATAATGACATTCAGATCAATGAAGGGGAGATAGAAGGTGACCATATGTTTCTACCAATGGAAAACACAATGTGTCCATCTGGAGTTGAGGAGAAGGAGGTTGATAGCTTTAGGGAACTTGACCTGGTTGTGTGAAGCATACACATTGGTCATGGGAGGCAGCACTGTCAGGCATCAGGAGATGGACTTGGGGTGAGATATGCTTGACTCAAACTCCCAAATTCCCCCCTCTGTTAACAGTGCCTGTTTTATTTCAGGCATAGTACATTTCAACAGGTCTAGCTTGCAGCAGGACAACAGGATTCCAGTGGAGATTGAATAGTTTCTCTTCACCCAGGGGTGCAAAGTAACTCATCCATTCTGATGGGACATCTTATTGCCAATTCTGGTAGATAACACATTTCCCAGACATGATGAGACTTGGTGTTCTCAGCAGCCTAGCACACTACCCACAGTGAGAATTGGGGAATGGCTGTTCTTTATGATTTCCAACCTTTACATGTTTGGGTGTCTCAGTAAGGGTCCCATGTCTGGTTTATGGGGCAACAGGCCCTAGTGGTTGATCATTCAAATGTGTTAAATCCTGGGACAGCATCAGTCCACCTTTCCAAGGTGGTTTTACCAGTTGGTAATTTAATCTGCTCCTTTAATATTCCATGTTTTATTTCTACCAACCCTGCTGATTACGGGTTATAGGGGAGACACAAATTCCACCCAATGTCATGTTCTTTAGCCAGAATTGCATATTATGATCTTT
Source organism: Hipposideros armiger (assembly GCF_001890085.2). Classification (NCBI taxonomy): domain Eukaryota; kingdom Metazoa; phylum Chordata; class Mammalia; order Chiroptera; family Hipposideridae; genus Hipposideros; species Hipposideros armiger. The sequence continues at coordinate 897,401 of NW_017732015.1, forward strand.
GAAATGTGACACCTGATCACTGTCTATTCAACGAGGGTATATGTACATGGTTCTCAGCTTCTCTAGTCTCCTTATAGTGACAGCCCAGTTTGTGTAGTGACAGGGGAAACAGTGAGTCATGTCAGATGCAATGTCTACACAAACCAAGACATATTTAGAACCTTCACTCAGAGGGAAGGGGCCAATATATTCAATTTGCCACTCTTTATCACTCGGGATTTCCTATGGATGGCCCAAGACTCCTTTGGTAGTTGTATTGGGCACTATTTAGGACATGCTGCTACTGCATTAACCAAGCCACTATATTTCAAGGACAATCATAATCAAGGACAATCATGCCATCCTGTTTGGATGCTATGGTGGCCACTCCTCCTATGCCTCAATCTGCTGCAACCTCTGAGGGGTCAGTTGCTAGAACATACACCTGAGCTAGGACATCAGCTTTCTGATTGTTGGAGGGTGTCAATGCTTTATGAGCCAGACATGAAAATCAGTAAGGACTGCCTCAGGCTCTTGCAGGCAAACCCAAATGGCTTTCCCATATCCTGACCCCAACAAGGTCTTATTCATGATAATCCACCCCTTGGTTTCCCATTATCCAAACCAGTGAGTTAATCCCTTTAGAACAGCCCAAACTGTTAATGCAAACAATTAAGGGCCAGGGCTCATGAGTGATCATCAACCAAACTGTTCTGAGTTGAGCCCAATGGCTGCTGTGGTTTCCTCCCATTTTCAGGAATCTACATATCAGACATTAGCATGAATGTCCCTGGACTCCCTCTCTATGAGCCACAGGGACACCCCAGTGATAGGGACAGGATATTTGTAGGATCTACATACTGCATTGCTAGACACAATGGGTTGGCCACCAGGGTGCTCCTCTGTTGCAAATAAGCATGCCACTTAAGTGGGAATTTGAGCCATGGCAGAGATGAATTGATGGAACCTATTCTCAACCCAGTCCTTGACAGCAAGGACAATTCCTACCATATATTCTGTTCCTTCATAAGAGGCTCTACCCAGAGGAATACTGTATTCCCTGCAAGAACTATTGCTCTATGGGGGAATACTGGGTTTTTTCCCCCTTCCAGAACTGGGACCAAAATCCTAGGGGTACTATCTTCTTCTGTTTTTGCCGCAGCATCCAACCCATACCTTCCCAAATCACAGACACATCTAACTGAAATTGTAGCCCTGTGTGTGAAATACCCAGAGACTTAATCTGCTTTACTAGTATTTTTTTACCTTCTTCATGCAGCTTGCTTCTTTAATCTCCAGTCCCACATGTGTACTGTCTTTACCAGGCCATATAAATGAGGCAGGATAGGTAGTCTAGGAAATTGACAACTCCCTCCAGGATACAAGGTGCTTCACTGGTTACAGAAGTAACAAGTGACTATATCCAGTACCTGCAGCTGGAGAAGAGGAACCAGTTTCATCCAGCCAAGGCTAATCTCCTTGACTGGGAGCTGACCTTTTAGCTAATTATAATGTTATTATAATCTCATTATTATTGCAGTTACTACCACTCCAGCATGCATCTGATGCTATGACAGTTCCAGAAGTGCCAAGTAAGGAAGAAAGAGTGGTAAAATGAGGATCCCACCTCCTGGGAGGAAACTGAGGAGCCCCCTCAATGGGACGTTACCAGAACCTGCCCCCACGAGGCATAAATACCTCTGGTCAGAACTTCCTTTACGAGACTCAATCTCAGTTCACCTGCACTTCTCTCTCAAGTGTGTACTTCTGTTTCAATAATCTTCCTGTGCTTTCCTGCATCGTTTCACTCTTTAATTCTTTCTCATGCAAAACAAGGACCTGGTCACCTTGTTCCAGGTTGAGTCCTGTCTTGGACATCCCTATGAGCCTCTGGTGACATAAGGGATGGACTAATAGTTTCTCCAAAACCCCCAAATCTCTACAAAGTCTTGCAGCTCTTGCACATTCTTAGGAGTTGGATAGACTTTCACCTTATCAATTACAGCTTCTGGAACAAAGTATATATTACACAACCAAATGACTCCCCAAAACACTATGGTGATGCCTAGGCCTTAAATTTATGTGAAGTCACTGACTATCCTCTCCCTTGCAGATGTTCCAGCAAAGTCTACACAGTGTCCTGCAGCAGAGGCAAGTCTTCACATGTCAACATTATATCATGAATGTATTTGGCCCATTTTATTTACATGGGGAAAGAGAACAGAGACAGATCTCAGGCTCCCATGCCAAGATATATTGTAGGGCTATGCAGGTAGTCTTGGGGAAGCACTTGAAAATCCACTTTTGTCCCTCTTGCAGGAAGAAATAAATGACCTTAGTTATCAGAAACCTGTACATATCAGAGTCACTATATGAATGTCCTTCAGGATAAAACACTTGTGCACAAACATTTTTGTAAAAGCACCAGAACAAAACAATAACTGTCTATAAAAGACAAAAGACTTAAAAATGGCCATAATTAAAGACCTGATGAGAGTTCATTATAATGCAATTGACAAGAGAATTTGTTGTTTCTGTGACATACATACATTTTAAAATAATAACTAGAATTATGACCGATACCATTACACCAGTACATATCAGATTTCAGAAATCTCATACAAATATACCCTAAAAAACGTCACTTCTTACTTGACAATGTTTCCCATGTAATTTAACATATAAAATAAGCTAATTACTTTAATATCTCTCTTTTATAAGGAGACATAACAAATCTTTTCAGATGTTCTAGGGACCCTCTGGAAAATCACAAAATTAATTCAAGGTCAACAAGACTTCCTTTAAAATTTGCTTTTAGGATAGTTTGTCAAAATATCAAAAGGTTTTAAAATATTTGATTAATAGGATCTCACATCATTTTGAAACAATACTTAATTATCTATTTAACCAAAGTGACGATTAAAGACTTCAAAGACAAATATAGGAAGTTACATAGTTGTAAAACCAATTAACTGTTGTAAGAGAAAAAGGTCACTTTTTTTTAAGTAATCAAAGGCTTGATAAAGACAACATAAAGTACAGAAAATTATTTTGATAAAATGCACAATATTTGTTTTCTAGGCATAGTACACAAAAGGTTTCTGACACTCTGGACAACAATTTTCACAACCTCGTAGTTGAAAATAAATCTTGGACATGACATATTAATTCTACTCCTAAGAGAAATTCTTGTATATGTATAAAGTAGATGTGTGCAAAAAATGTTTATCCCATCATTCTTTTTAAGGGTAGCAAATGTTTTGCTGGGATACTATTTGTCTCTTAAATACATTTCTTAAAGAAAAAACGTGACAGTATGTTGCACAATTTTTAAAAATTTCTCAGTGAGAATAGTATAACCCTCTTGCCTTAGTTCCTATGGCATGATATTTCTCTTTTGTCATCTTACCCAAAAAATGGAAAACTAAAATCACCCATAATTTGCTCTGTAAGAACTGATCTCTGTCACAATGGTACTTAACTGTGCCTAAATTTGGAATCACCTGCAACCTTTGTTAAAAAGTCAAATTTCAAGGGCCGGCCGAGTGGCTTAGTTGGTTAAGAGCTCGCTCAAGAGTTTGAGCTCTGAGCAACAGCGGCTCGATTCCTGGCCCGAGCTGAGCAGCCGCTGAGCTGCTAACAGGTGGCAGGATGGCTCAGCTTAAAAAACAAACAAACAAAAAGTAAAATTTCACATCCATTGTTAATACAGCATCAGTGATTCTTGGTTGGGACTTAAATAAGCAGTTCAGGTAACTCTCTTGACTGGTTTCTTTGATTACTTTAGACTTTGTCTTTTTTCGATGGGTATCAACCCTAAGTGGTGAATATTCTATGGAAGCCCATCAATTAATTTTCTGGCTCACAGTCACACTTCCCCCTGATTTCAGACCTGCCTACCAAGTTGTGGTGATGATGATATAGTGAAAGCGTCAAGCACCTGAAAATGTAACAAGAGAAGAGCCACCAAAATATTAGAACCCCACTCTCTGCTGTTAACTGAGACAGAAAAAAAGGAAATAGCCCAAGTCAATGAATCAAGGCCAGAAGAGCGGTGCTGGAAAAACAAGGCTTGGAAAACATGTAATACTGAAAGAAACGTTGAGGAGACTACCTCCTTTATGGTTTTGTAATGGAGCGGCATATTTTTTTTCCATTAAAGGCAATTCAACAGTTTATTTTACATCCAAGTCACAGCCCATTTCCTACGTATTTAATTTCCTCCTTTATGTTATTCCACTTAAAGGCAAAACTATTCATTATCTTTATAAAGTGTATGATCGGTGCTATTTTTTAAAAGTATTTTAAATATGCCTGAGGCCAAGGGCCTTCATGCTTCATTTAGTGAGCAGGCTGTCAGGACAAGAACTACAAAAAACAACCTTCTTAATTTCATGGTGATGAAGACAGAAATCCACACAACAACAACAACAACAACAACAAAATATGCACCCGATAGCTGAGAATAATTTGAGGGGCCATGTCAGGATTGGCCACACACACACCGCTCTTTGAAATCAGCTCATTAATTAAATGTCTTGTCAGACATAAAGAAGGTTACTTTCTGCAGTGAACAGATACTTTTCAAAAATTACCAATGTTCTGAGGCAGAAATAGACTTTGCATCCCTAAAGAAATATGTTCAATCCCTAAAGAAATATGTTCAAGCCCTAAAGAAATATGTTCAAGCCCCAGGTGCACCTCTTTTGGATGCTGTAGTCTTGGACAAGTCAGCTGAATACCTCTTCACAATTTTTCTATGTGGGTATGTACATCATAGAATGGTTATAAAAATTGGAGTCATTGAATGTAAATTATTTAGCCTGGTTCTAAGGGGGCATTCTGTAAATAGAAGATGTTATTATCATGGAATGGAAACGATGCCAGTCCAAAAATGACAAGAATTGAATATCTGTCCTTATCTTGTTTTATATATGTCCTTGGAGTATGTCTGGTCCCTGACATATTTTCCCTCTTAGAAAAGAAGAATGGCCTAGGTATATGCTTACAAAAGCCAGTGTGCCAAACAACCAGGAAATCCTGGCTACAGAAGAACCACCTAGGGGAAGGGGACTTTAAAAATAGTAGAAATTTGGCCATTGGGCACCTGTTTTGCTGCTCAGCTTTAGAGTGTCTTTTAGACATTTAAGTATTCCTGTCTTGGCAGAAGCCATTCATTGCCTAACAATGAGCCAATCCCCTGCCTTTTTCTCTAGAGACTCAGACAGGATTCTCCTAAAATAGTGGCACCCTCCATGTTAGAGAAGGTGGCTCCAGCCCAAACCCAGAAGGAAACATTAAAGATGTATTGCCACAAAGGCACTTCCATTACATTTATCCAGTGATTGATTTAGGAAATAGCATGTAAGTCAGCTTTGGACGATTAGATGTCAGGTGAAATTTTTGAATGGGGGTGGTAGGGAGAGAAAGTTCTGGGAAATATTTTCATCTCAAAAAATGAAGGCTTCTGAGGAGAACGTCTAGAGCCACCTTTTCTTCTTGTCTCAAGATCAATCAATTGGTATTGGTGTGGAAAGATGTTGCCTGGAGCATGGCAGGCACATGACCAAAAAGTGGCAAACTGAAATATGGCATCATAATAAAATAGAGAGAATTGCTGTACCAAACTCAGATTCTACATTTAGGCTTATTATGTGTTTGAGATAATCTACCATATACTTGTGCTATAGAATCAAAGAAGGACTGATAATCAGTTTTCTAAGCTTCCTTATCTGTTTAAGGGATAGACACATAGCTGAGTCTCAGCCACCAGCCAGATGCAGCCACTGGGAGCCTGAATCTGGAAGAGTGGCACAAAGAAGCAGGGAAGGGAGGATTCATGAGGTCTTCAATGCTGGCAAGAACTGTATCTGCACCCTTTTGGGCAGCAAAACTGCACCACCATTGGAGTTTCAGGAACAGTGCTTCCCAGGCTGGTGCAAGGGGGTTCCCTGTTGTCCTGTTCCCTGCTCCATGTCACTGCTTGCTTCCCAAACTTTGTTCTTCAGTATATCTGCAGCATCTAAGACCTTCCCTTTATCCTTTCAATATATTCCTTTCTGCTAAAGTCTGCCAAAGTCAGTTTCAATCACTTGGAATGTAGAGTCATAGTCGATACAAAAATATCCTTGTGCCCCATTCAGCAATATTCAGTGGAACTCAGGAGCATGAATTCTGAAAAGATTCCCCTAGTGGTTCAGGGCATCAGCTAAATTTGGAACTTACTGGACAGATGACCTCTCGAGGCATTTTCAGTATTGAAGTTGTTTCAGTGTCTGTTTCACGCTTCTTAAATTCAGATGAGATGACCATTTTCAAGCTCCCGAATGCATCGATATTTGACACCAATAAATGCAAATCTCCAGAAAAGCTCCTATGTTTCTTAATCATAGGATATCATTCTTGGAAAGGAGCTGAAATGTTTCTTGATTACCCTCTCACTCATTTAAAAGTTTGTTATTGTTTTTATAAAGAAGTTGCCAACTAGTAAGTCTGTCCTCTGCATAAACATTATTACATATGTCATTTCTTTATACTCGCACAATAATGTTGTGAGGTAAGTGGTAGTTAGACATTATTCAAAGGAGAGCCCCAAGCTTCAGAGGTTTGTAATTAGTTTATGATTATACAACTCATTGGTATAAGAGTTGAAATTAAAACTCATGCCCTCAAACCAATTGCTTTCTATTACCCCTTGCTATCACATTTTAACAGCAGAAAAATTCAGGAGGTACCCCAGGGAATTGTGAGTTTCATAGAATTGGAGATTTGTAAGTAGAGGCCCCTGTCTTCATCTATTTAATGATCTGCTTTCCAGCTGAGAAAGTAAACCTGTTATTGAGGATCAGGACTGTAACTGGATTTTGGAAAGACACCCTAGTCCTCTGGCAGAGCATTAGGAGACCCCCCCCAGGTACATGCATACACATTGTTTCTTGCTGTGATGAGTGTGTAGAGGGATTAAAGATAGGACTGCATCTTATTCATTTTATTCATTTGTTTTCCAAAATACATCACAGTGCCTGACACAGAGACACTGATCTGTAAATATTTGTGGAGTTTCTCACAGCCAAAGGCAAAATTCCAAATAAAGACAATAAAACTGTGATAGTGCTGTGGTAATACCTTCCTGTCCTGTGTTATTCCCTATCTGAAAGAATGTATATCAGTGCAGATCTTTCACCTGCAGAATTGCAACTGTGTTGTATTTTCTGGTTCAGCCTTAGGAGATATGTAGAGTTTTTCAGATTGAACACTACTTAAATAAAGTTAGAAATTAGGAAGGAAATCATCTCATTCCCTCCCCTTTACCTAAAGCAATAGCTGACAATCCTTGAAGAGTTGAGAAATTCTTGCAACCCAATATATTGAAGTGAGATATTAGGAAGTTACTCTATTCTGAATCCTTTTGACTTGGTGAACAATTAAATTTCATTCTTTACAATTCCAGAAGTGAGTGAATCTAATTGACCTAAGCTTCCTTCTTTAGAGTATCTTCTAAGACAATAATTTAGTAGGCAAGTATTTGTATTTATTGTTGGAAAAATTCTGCCATTGTGAATTATCAATCTTTTGTGAAACATTAATTATTGTAGGTAACAAAGAACATTTTGTGAAAACAATAAAGACCATTTATAGAGTGAATTCCTTTGAGAAGGAACACAGGCTTTGAAGATTGGCAAACCTTGGTTCAAATCTTCACTGACAAGCTAGGTGGTCTTTTCAGGCAGTCAAATCTTTCTGCATCTTATTTTCTGCATACATGAAATTATGATAATGGTATTTACCTCACCAATATGCTACAAATATGAAATGAAGGTATGTGCAAATACAGTTGCTAGTATAATTCCAAGGACATATGCAATCTTGACCAACATTGCTTCTTCACATTGTTAAATAAAAGAACATCAATTTGTTGATGGTACTCTGTGGTTAGATAGAGATCAGACAACAGAAGGGGTACCTACTGTACTGTGTGACCTTGAGAAGATCACTTAATCTCTTAGAACCTTAGGTGTATCATATGTTAATAACAAGAATAGTTACAGATTTTCATGGTTATTAAGAAAATAAGTGTTAGGTGTCACTAACCCAGACCCTGATACACAGAAGGCATGCAACTGCTCTTAGCTGGCTAACAGTGATGTTAAAGATGTCACTGGTGACACTAAGAAGATCACTTTGAAATGTATCAGGTATTTCTGAGAAAGCAACAATAGTCTAATGGAAAGGGTCCTGTTTAAGAAGCCAGATTTTTTTTCCTGGCCATTTTGACTCTGTTCAGGCTATAGTCATCCCACTAGACATATGTTTATTTAGTGTGGCTTATTAAAAATTTCAAAACTAGGCAGTTATCTCTCTTGGAAATTTAAGAATCTTCATGTGTCTAACTTGTGTAACCTCTTCAGTCATATTCTGTGTTATATTCTACCATCACATGAAGATTTTTGAATTAAGAAACTCTTTTCATAGCATAACTAAATTACCAGTTTTTAATTTATTGCAAAAGCCAAAAAAAAAATGGAAGAAGCACTGAATGGTGGCTGCCCTATAATTCTCTGTTCAAAGAGTGGGAACTGAGTTAATACCGCTCTTAAAGTGACCATCTGCATAAACTTCCACCCTATTTCTTTCAAGGTACATATAGGTTGCAACTAAGAGTCTTGATCACAATTAATGGCTCCAAATGATTATCATAATAATAGCTTCTAGTGTAAGAGTGTTGAGAGTTTATAAAAATAGTAACATAGAACCGTGGTGCTTTACAAATATAAAAATGAACACACGAGGTTTTATGTTTTTTAAATATGAGAAACATTGCAAAATGGCACAGTAGTAGTTACAACCAAGCATTCTAACTAAACTCTAGTCTAGTGTGGACAAAGTGCATTGTTTAGCTCTTTTTTTGTTTGTTTGCCTGTTTAGTTAATCAAGCTTGGATCCAGCCATACTTCCAGATATGGAAGACAAGCAAGTAGCATAGCAGTTATAAGCATAGGTTTCAGTGTCAGACGGGTATAACCTGAAATCTTGACTTGTCACCTGCAAACTGTATAACTTGAGCAATTTCTTATCCTTTGAAACCTCAGATTCTCTATCTGTAAAATCAGGATAACAGTGATTATTGAAGAGGGGTTCTGTGTGTATCAAATGAGATAATATATTTAGTATTTCTAGCTCAGTGCTACAATATAATAACTGTCCAACTGATGGTATTTTAGTGTTATTACCATGTTATTATGAAGTTTATCATTATGAAGAAGGAATTGAAAGTGGGAAGGAAAGAAAGAAGATAAATCTATAGTTAATTCAGCCAATTTATAATTCATTCAATCTCCTGAAACAAATATTAATATAAGTAATAGAATATAATATTACAAGGCTTGCTAAAGCCTTATGTATATGAGACCTTATTGAGACTGTGACAGACACACCAAATGAAACAATTACATTTACCCTGTGCAATGTAACCTGTGAAAAGCATTTGGGAGGAAGTTATGGTTTGTATTTCTGCTATGCAGCTGTATTATGGAGCTGGAAATTCTGGTGTCCGTCTCCACTATATGCAAGTAATCAATTTTTTCCTTCATGCTAAAGATGCTTTTATGTTGTTCTCAAATCTTTGAATTTCATTGGTATCATAAATATCAGATAACAAAAGGCAATATACCTAAATAAACTTTGTAGACTAACTCCTTTAAATCCTACTACAATTGCTCAAAGAAGGGCTACCTTCTCAAAATGTTGACTACCTCACCAATCACAGGTGGGGATGCCTTGGGGAACTGTGTCCTGTTTACCTGGCTGTCATGAATAAACTGTTGAACAGGTTTTGAGAACAAAAGGAAGGATAAATCTTCAATTAGAAAACATATATGAGGAACTTGGATTTTGAAGAATGTAATTACTCAAGTTGGAAAAGAGCTAAGTTATCAAGGTTAACAATTATGCCTGAAGAAACCATATAGTACTTGAGACATTTTTTTGGATTACTGTTTTTTTCAGAATATCAGCATCTACTTTCAATTCCCCAGAGCAGGAAGCACTACATAGAAAGAGTCATTCCAAACTAATTTGGGGAGATCTGCGTGAAGGTGACAGGTGGCTGACATACTTAAAGGACAGAGATACTTTGTTTTTAAGGACCATGATATGTGCAAGAAAAAAAAAACACTTCACAACTCAGCAATAAAGCACCTTCTGGAAACTTACTCTCAAGTGTCCAGATAATGTTACTGGTCATTTTCACTATTACCAATATGTCCAGAAAAATGGTGTGTGATTTCTCCTTTGTGCCTCCCAGGGTAGCCTGGGAAGGTGAGCATATTGAAGAAAAGCCAGTCTGTCAGGGTCTGCTGTGCATTCATGTGATTCCAGAGGGACCTCCCTTTTGCACCCTGTCACCTTGTCATGTAGGTCATATGATAAGACTTTAAAAGACCACCTTGAGGAATAAGGGGTGTTTATCATAAGCCCTATGTGAAGAGTCCCATAGAACAGAAGCAAATTTCCTTAGGGAAATCAGGGACCAAATAGAAAGTTATAATTAATCAGGAAAGAGGATTAGTAGGTACATTTCACCAGAAAAATTGTACGATGTGAGGATTATTCTTGGCAAATCATGACATTATAATCTTTGCAAGGCACAGAGTTGCAGCTGTGTGATTTCAGATGACCTTATTTATGATTGCAGAAGGAAAGTAATGAGCCTCACCTACTGCTAGACAAAAGAACAGGAAAAATACATAGTGTTTGCATTGATTATGTATATTGATTCATGCAAAGTATTCATAATTTTATTCCCAAATCCTTAATGAAGGGTTGTGTTAGGTAGTGTAAGATATGGGATCCCATAGTGCTGAATATTCACAGAGGAACTTCCACTGAGACAAGGAAAGATGTGAAGTTTGGGAAATAGTGAACTCGAGATTGTGTACCATGTTGTGTACACAAATCTCCAGGGAGGGTTAGAATGTAAGCAAATTCAGAGGGGTTGAAGCAGACATCACATCCTTGTATGGAGATCCAGAAACTGCACTCTGGAGACATGACAATGGACAAGTTGGCACCATGTGGGAATGGCACAGACTGGTCCTGAGGGGGACTTGCCTCTGAGAACCACAAGGCTACTTGAAGACATCTTTTCAGGGATGGCAGGAGTGTAAATTGTGGGCACTTCAACTTGGCTTAATGTTAGATCCCAAGGATAAAATAAAATAACTGCCTTCTTGGCCCAGTCTGTGATAGGTAAGCAGATAGTAATTATTTGCTAAGTAAGTGTTTTCTAACATTCATTTTTCATATATTGCATTATGTTTAAATTTTCTAATTCTTGAAACAACAAAAAAAAAATCCAACATCAAAAAATATGAACATTTTGTTAGAAGGAAATGAAAGAAAAATGTATTCAAGAGTTCTCAGACAATTGCAAAGAAGGTAGGAGATTTCATCATCTCCAACCCCCAAATTATTTCAAAGCTCTCACATTTTCATTTCCCTGTAATATACAAATATTACTTATACATGCTTTTAAAATCATCATAATCATCATCATCTAAAAGAAAATCTCAGATACCAAATGAGCCAGACATCTAATTTTTAAATTCAACATTTTCTTATATTACAAATGGTCACACATTTGGCTCCAAGAAAAAAATTTTTGGATTGCCTTCTCATCCATGGATATTCATATCCATTCTCTTCTCTGCTTTATATCTGGATCTGTATTATGCCAGAATCTGGCTCCAATTAAGATTTAACTCTCTGTGTAGTCCATTCAAGTAGATAGATTGGTTTGGCAATAGATCCATTTACAGAAATTAGAATTAACCTAAAGAAGGAATATTTTGGATTTTTCTCTTTAACTCCATGTGAAGATAAAGGACAAGTTATATTTTAAATTCCAACTAGATACCAGTCTTGACCAAGAGTTAGGACAGATGCATAAATTGATGTCATGCAGAATAATATCATTGTACATAGAATAATGCTGATGATATTAGTTATAATGCGAATTATAAGGACAGAATATTACAAATACTATGTAGTGTTAATTATATAAATATCCTATAAATAACATCAAGTGTTAATAATGGTTGATAGTGATTTTTTTCATATTAATTTCTAGTTTAACTATTTTTTTTACTATTATAGTAACAGAGAGCAAAATTTCAATTTATAAAAAATAATAAATTGTGAAAATACTTTGGCCATAAACAGTTGATCTTTAAGTAATATATAAGGCTATTAGATCTCAGAATTCTCAGATTAACTAAATAATTTATAAAGGGGGCACAACACATAATATGAATACAATATGTCCTTGATTACTGCCTATTATGTTATAGTTGCATACTTAAAATATTAATAAAGCATTTCAAAATACCCAAATGGTAATTAGACATATTCTTGTAATTTACTCAATTTTTTGGAGTTACAAGAGAATAAAAGTTCTCAAGTCACCATCTTCCTTTTTCATAATCTAGACTCTAGAGTGCTCAGCATATATTCAGAAAGTATTTTGGAACACTAGGAAATAAAAATAAAAACTACAGCAAATATCTACTAGAGTCAGGCTGACACATTTTTAAGTGCTAATGAAAGCTGTATGCAGTTAATTTGGAATTCACATCTACTTAAAACTTTATTTAGATAATTGAAATAAACTTAAATGTGAACTGTGAAACTAACTGACAACTAGATAAAAAATGAGGAGTATTCCAACTATTTATAGACCATATATATTTACTTAGATAGTAATGTAATATACTCATTGCTAAAAGTTTGAATGTTACCACGAAATGTTCTTTAAGAAGTGTGTTGTCTCACTAACCCAAAAAATGGCCCACAATAATAAACAAATAGCAGTTGCTTCCTCTGTTGACATTTCCACATATCAGTTTACCTAATTGTCTTATTAGT
>NW_017732015.1:913855-918372 GCF_001890085.2 Hipposideros armiger
TATGAGCAACTATTATGCCACAAATTAGACAATCTGAAAGAAATGGATAAATTTCTAGAAGCATACAATCTACCAAGTCTAAACCAAGAAGAAACAGAAACTCCTAACAGACTGATTACTACCAAACGAATCAGTAATCAACAAGCCTCCAACACAAAAAAGTCCTGGACCAGATGGCTTCAGAGATGAGTCTTTGAAACATTCAAAAAAGAATTAGCACCTATCCTCCTCAAAATATTCCAAAAAATATAGAAGGAGGGAAGGCTCCCAAGCACATTTTATGCTGCCACTATTACTCTGATCCCAAAATCACACAGAGACGTTACAAAAAAAGAAAACTACAGGCTGATATCCCTAATGAACATAGACTCAAAAAATCCTCAACAAAAACTAGCAAACAGAATTCAGCAATACATGAAAAAGATCATACATCACAATCAAGTGGGATTCATTCCCGGTATGAAAGGGTGGTTCAATATCTGCAAATCAATTAATGTAATACACCACATTAACAAAGTGAAATCTAAAAATCATATAAACATATGAATAGATGCAGAAAAAACATTTGACAAAATCCAGCAGCCATTTATGTTAAAAACTCTTAGCAAAGTGGGAATAGTGGGATCATATCTCAACATAATAAAGGCCATATATGATAAGCCCACAGCTAACATCATACTCAATGGGGGAAAGGCTAGCACCTTTTCCCTTAAGATCAGGAACAAGACAAGCTGCCCACTTTCCATTCAGCATAGTTCTGGAAGTTCTAGCCACAGCAAACATGCAAGAAAATGAAATAAAAGGCATCCAAATTGGAAAGGAGAAGTGAAATTGTCATTATGTGCAGATGACATGATACTATATAGAGAGAATCCCAAAGATTCCACAAAAAATTGTTAGAACTGATAAATGAATTTACTAAAGTAGCAGGATACAAAATTAATGTTCAGAAATAAGTTGTGTTTGTGTACGCCGATAATAAAGTATCAGAAGAAGAAATAAAAAAGTCAATCCCATTTACAATTGCTTCAAAAACAATAACATACTTGGAATAAATTTAACTAAAGAAGTAAAAGATCTGTACTCAGAAAATTAGAAGACACTGAAGAGAGAAATCAAAGAAGATACAAATAAATGAAAATACATACCATGTTAATGGATAAAAAGAATTAATATAGTTAAAATGTCAATGTTACCTAAAGCAATGTACAGATTCAATGCAATTCCTATCAAACTACCAATGACATTTTTCTCAGAAATAGAACATACAATCCTAAAATTTATATGAAACCATAAAAGACCCTGAATAGCCATAGCAATCTTGAGAAATAAGAACAAAATGGGAGGTATCATGCTATCCAACATCAAATCATACCAAGGCTATAATAATCAAAACAATTATGGTAATGGCATAAAAACAGACACATAAATCAATGGAACAGAATAGAGAGCCCAGAAATAAATCATTCATATATGGTCATTTAATCTATGACAATGGAAGCAAGAATTTACATTGGGGTAAAGATAATTTATTTAAACACATGGTGCTGGGAAAATTGGACTGAATGACACATGCCAAAAAATGATACTGGACCACTTCCTTATGCTATATATAAGAACAAATTCAAAATGGATTAAAGACTTACATGTAAGACCTGAAACCATAAAACTCCTAGAATAAAATATAGGATGTAAATTTGCAGACATTACCCTGAGTAATAGTTTTGCAGACATATCCTCTCAGGCATGGGAATTGAAAGAAAATATAAACATACGAGATTCATCAAAAGTATTTTTACAGCAAAGGAAACCATCAATAAAACAAAAGGTTATTCCACTAAATGGGAGAAAATATTTGTCAATGATATATCTGATTAGGGGTTAATATCCAAAATTTATAAAATACTCATTCAACTCAACACCAAAAAACCAAACAACCCAATTAAAATATGGGCAGAGGATAAAAAGAGACATTTCTCTAAAGAGGACATACAAATGGCCGACAGGCATATGAAAAAATGCTCAACATCACTAGTCATTAGAGAAATGCAAATAAAAACCACAATGAGATACCACCTCACTCTGGTCAGAATGGCTATCATCAATAAATCAACAAACAACAATTGCTGGTGAGGTTGTGGGGAAAAGGGAACCCTGGTGCATTGCTGGTGGGACTGCAGATTGGTGCAGCCATTATGGAAATCCATATGGAGGTTTCTCAAAAATNCAAAAAATGGCCCACAATAATAAACAAATAGCAGTTGCTTCCTCTGTTGACATTTCCACATATCAGTTTACCTAATTGTCTTATTAGTGAGCTACTGGTGCATTAGCAAATGCATTAAATATTCACTGAACTCTTGTGTGTGTGTGTGTGTGTGTGTGTGCGCACCTAATGTTGTGAACTGTTTAGGATACAGAAGTACAAGACACAATTACTAACATTATACACTTTCAATCTAATTAAAGTGATAAAATGATCAACCTCGGTAGACTCATCAGTGTGAGAATGGGAAGGGGCATTAGAGATCATTTTCTAGTTCACAATTGCCAAAGGTTGGTGTGACAGCTTGTATGAAGCTTGGGTTATTTCTTTGAGTATCACCTGGAATGCTAACTGAAAATACTGATTACTATACTTAAACACCCTGATATTCATTTTAATGAAGAAATCACTGATGTTATCATTTGAAACCCTAGAATTATCTTTGAGGCTTGCAATTAACTGAGACATTAAATTTCCATTTTCATCTAAGCCAGTTTTATCTATCTATCTATTTATTTATTTATATTAAATTTATTGGGGTGACATTGGTTAATAACATTTAATGTTTCAAGTGTACAATTCTATTATACATCATTTGTATATTGCATTATGTGCTCATCACCCATAGTCCAGTCTCCCAACGTCACCATATATTTGACCCTCTTTATACTCTTCTTTTTCCCCCAACACCCATTCCCCCCTGGTCACCTTTATACTGTTGTTTGAGTCTTAGTTTTCTTGTTTGTCCACTTGTTGCTTTCTGTTTTATACTCCATATAGGAGTGACACTGTATAACTCTTGTCCTTTTCTGTATAACTTAGTTTGCTTAGTATGATACTCTTAAGTTCTGTTCACATTGTTGCAGATAACAGTATTTCATCCTTTCTTATGGCAGGGTAGTATTCTATTGTGCATATGTACCACATCTTTTTTATCCAATCATCTATTGAGAGACACTGAGATATTTACTATATCTTGGCTACCATAAGTAAGCTGCAATGGATGTAGGGGTACAGATATTTTTATGAATAAATATTTTCAATTTTTTGGGGTAGAAACAGACAAGACTGAAACGGCTCTGAGTGGGGGCCCTGCCCAAGAGACACCAGAACCAAATACAACCAGTGTCCTGTGTTAGACCCAACCAGAGTATGACCTGGCTGAACCTACAAGTGGCACTGTCAAAGGAAATTTTCCACAGGCACAAGAGCCCACAGCTGCCAAGCCTCCTCTGAGGGGGTCAACCTCCACACAGCAGCTTGTACACTGCGAAGACAGCTAATTCTCCCAGATAATAAGCCAGAGGTTAATCCAACCCTTTGACAAGCCAAAAACAAATAAGATCAACTTCAACAGTGGCACATCTGGAACACTCAGGGCAGGAGAATATGGAGATTGTGCAATCTGAATATAAAGGACACATACTATATAAGACAACCAAACAATGACTGAGAGATATAGGTGATCTACCTAATACATTGAAGCAATCACAGAGCGACAGCCAGAATGAGGAAACAAATAAACATTTCCCAAATAAAAGATCAGAAGGAACCTCTAGAAATGGAACTAAATGAAACAGAGGTATCCAACTTATCAGAGACAGAGTTTAGAACACTGATGATAAGAATGTTTAAGGAACTTAGTGAAGACATAAAGAAAGACAGAGAAATCATAAAAAACAACAAGTTAGAACTAAAGAAATGAAGAACACACTTGAAGGAATCACCATAGATTAAATGAAGCAGCTGATAGGATCAGTGATTTAGAAGACAAAATAGCTGAAATCACAAAATCAGAACAACAAAAAGAAAAAAAGAATTAAAAAACATGAAAATTGTTTAAAAAACCTGTGAGACAACATCAAGCACAACAACTATTGACATCATTGGCATACCAGTATGAGAAGAGAAAGAGCTAAGGACCAAGAAAATATTTGAAAAAATAATGACTGAAAACTTCCCTACCCTGGTGAAGGAAATCAACATACAAGCCCAGGAAGTGCGGAGAGTTCCAAACAAGGTGAATCAACCAAGCCCACACTAAGAAACATATAGTTAAAATGACAAAGTTTAAAGACAAAGATAGAATCCTAAATGCAGCAAGAGAAAGACAGCGAGTGGATTACATACAAAGGAACTCCTATAAGACCAATAGCTGACTTTTCTACAGAAATTCTGCAGTCCAGAAGAGAGTGGTAGGAAATATTCAAAGTGATGAAAAACAAAGGCCTACAACCAAGATTGCTCTACT
>NW_017732015.1:918822-921747 GCF_001890085.2 Hipposideros armiger
TAAGCTAAAGGAATTCATTACCACCAAATCAGCATTGCAGGAAATGTTAAAAGGGCTATTTTAAACAGAAGAAAGGGGAAAATAACTAACCAAAGAAGACCAGAAATACAAATAACAAAATGGCAATAAATATGTACCTATCAATAATCACTTTAAATGTGAATGGGCTAAGAGCTCCAATCAAAAGACATAGAGTGGCTCAGTGCACAAGAAAACAGGACCCATGCATATGCTGTTTACAAGAGACCCATCTCAGATCAAAAGACACACACAGACTGAAAACAAAGGGATGGAATAAGATATTTCACACAAATGGAAACAAGAAAAATCAGGACTACACTAAAAGACAAAGGGCACTACATAATAACAAAGGGATCAATCCAACAACGGGACATAACCATAGTAAACATCTATACATCCTACAAAGGAGCTCCTAAATATATAAAACAGATTTTGACAGACATAAAGACAGAGATCAACAGTAACACTATCATAGTAAGGAACTTCAACACCCTGTTGTCACCAATGGCCAGATCTTCCAGACAAAAAGTAACATGGAAACAGTGGCCTTAAATGACACTTTAGACCAGCTGCATTTAATTGATATTGTTAGAGCATGTCACGTCAACACAACAGAATATACATTCTTCTCAAGTGCACATGGGACATTTTCCAAGACAAACAACATGTCAGGCAACAAAACAAGTCTCAATAAATTTAAGAAGATTAAAATCATATCAAGCATCTTCTCCAACCACAATGCTATGAAACTAGAAATCAATTATAAGAAGAAATCCAGAAAACACACAAATACGTAGAGGCTCAATAACATGTTACTAAATAGTGAGTAGACCAACAATGATATCAAGGAAGAAATCAAAAGATACCTTGAGACAAATGAAAATGAAAACAGAACAACCCAAAATCTATGGGATGCAGCAAAAGCAGTCCTAAGAGGGANATATTCCTCAACTATATGTTATTATGAAGGTTTTATGACAATTAAATGGTAATGTATGTAGGCCATCCATCATAGTGCAGAGTATATGGTAAATGATCTATTTTTAAAAGTTATTGCTATTAATGTTGATTCTCATCTACTCTTTATATGTTGTTACTTGCCTCACAATGTACCCCAGCACTGATTCTTTATGTATTCATCTCTCATTCAACAAATGCTTTAAGAATTTGCTGACTGACAGGCACTCAGCCAGGCAT
Source organism: Hipposideros armiger (assembly GCF_001890085.2). NCBI lineage: Eukaryota > Metazoa > Chordata > Mammalia > Chiroptera > Hipposideridae > Hipposideros > Hipposideros armiger. The sequence goes on from NW_017732015.1 coordinate 920,041, forward strand.
CACTGATATTGAATAAATTAAGCACCCTACCACCATAAAGCTCCCAGGTGAGTAGAAGAGATAGATTTACAAAGCATCAGTTATGAAAGCATATGATACAGAAGGAAAAGAAACTGTCCTCTTCTCATCAAGAGAAATTAATACTGAATGTTAAGCCTTCAACATAATTATCAACAATTTTAAAAGAAGCCAATGTAACAAATAGAACTATTTCAAAGATGGTACATATTAATCCAGTTGTACAAATAATCACTTTAAATGACAATTGTCTAAACATACCAATTAAAAGGCAGAGATTATCAGAGTATATTAAAAATAAGATTAACCACATGCTGTCTGTAAGAAATTGGTGACATTAAATATAACAACTCAGTGTTAGGTCTTCTTGTTATATTGTCCCCTTTATCATTATGAAATGTCCATCTTTGTCTCTTATTACCTTTTTTTATCCCAAAGTCTGTTTTGTCAGATATAAGTATGACTACACCCACTTTTCTTTGAATAGCTTTTGCTCNGGGATAGTGGATTGGGAGAGGAGGTTTGTCACTTTGTGAGGGGTGAATAGTGTAACTATTGCATTGTTTTGTACACCTGAAACTTATAAAAAAATAAAATAAATTAAAACAAATTCTGACAAAATCAAATATTAAGAAAGCTGTATAATAATAAAAAAAACCCATTCACTTCTGTGGGAATTCAAATTCGTTCGACTTCGACAATTAGACATCATTATATAATTTAATTAAATATACATATGCTCTATAAGACAACTATTCAATTGCTAAGTAATATTCTAAAGAACTTATGAGACTGCACATGAAGATATATACACAAAAATGTTCATAGTACATAGTGTCCAGAGCTTGAAACAATTTGTCTGCAAATCCTTTAGGAACACAATGGATAAATTGTGATGTATACATAAAATGACAATATAAATAAATAAAAAAAGAATCAAAGCTAGTTGTAAGAACATGGATGGATCTTACCAATATAATAAAAAACAAGACACAGAAACATATGCAATATTTACATAAAGATAACAAATATGTGTATGTAAGTTCTATTATGTAAAGGTGGACAAATAAATGAAATAACTACAAGGAAAAGCAAGGAAATAATCAAGTCAATGATGAGAAACTATTTCTTTAGCACATCTGTTTCATCATGTCTTAAAATAAACGATATATCTGCTGTGGAACTCTGTTTCTTGTTTGTGAAATTCTTTAATTCTCTGTGAATTTTTCCAGCCTGATCTTATGTTTTAGAAGAAATATCTTCCAATATAAGATTGTATACCAATTATACTTAAATTTTAAAAAATATGCAGTTGTTTTCAGATTAATAGTGTGTACATAATATATATATATATATATGTATGTATATATGTATATATACATATATATATTAAAGTGACAAGGGCAATCAATGAATCAACTGAAAACAATAATACTAGGATTCATGTGTTATATAGTTATAGAATAGTATTATAAAATAGTACTTTATAATAATCTTATATTATAGTGTTTCTCATTTAAAACCATGTGTCAATAAGGATTTTTAAATGTTAACCACCAAGAAATAGACTAATTGGGGGAATCACTTCATAAATTATATAAATGTCTATCCACAATGGTGTACACTTGAAACTAATATAAAATAATTTTGCATGTCAACTGTAATTGAAAAATAAAAAATAAATTAGTT
>NW_017732015.1:925557-926648 GCF_001890085.2 Hipposideros armiger
AATGCAATATATAGGAGATGTATTATAGAATTGTATACTTGAAACCTATACAATTTTACTAAGCAATGTCATCCCAATACATTTAATTTTATAAAAAACTCAGGTAAGGTAAAAGTAAATGGAAGATAAAGAAACCATGTTAATACTAATCAAAAGAAAGCTTGAGTAATTATATTAATTTCATATGAAGCATGTGTCAGAACAAAAAACGTTATAAGGAATGAAGAGAGGGATTACAGAATGATAAATAAAGTTAATTCTCCAAGAGGGTATAAGAACCCTAAACGTGTATGCAGCTCACAGGAGAGTATTAAAATATATTAGAAAAAAGAATGGTAGAACTAAAAGGAGAAATATGTAAATCTACTATTATAGTCGGAGACTCAACACATCTCTGTCAGTAATTGACAGATTAAACAAGCAGAAAATTGGTAAAATGTTGTAGATAACCTGAAGAACACTATCAATGAACTGGACCAAATTGACATCTATAGAATACTCCATCCAAAACCAGCAGAATACACTGTTTTCTCAAGCTCACATGGACCACTCATTAAGATCACATTCTGGGACATAAAACACACCTTAACATATACAAAAGAAAAGATAATCATACAAAGTATGTCATCAGACCACAGTGGAATTAAACTAGAAATAAATAACAGAAAATAGTTAGAAAATCTTCAATTATTTGGAAATAGACAAATTCTAAATAACCCAATGGTCAAAGAAGAGTCTCAGGAGAAATTTAAATAATATTTTGAACTAAATTAAAATAAAATACAGTTTACCAAAATTGAGGTATTCATCTAAAGCAGTGCTTAGATAGAAATTTATAGCATTAAATACACATATTAAAAAATAAGGAAGTTCTAAAGTAAAAATTTAAGCTTTTATCTTAGAAAACTAAAGAAATAACAAATCAAACCTATATATCAAGCAGAAGAACTAAGGGAATAAAAATAATAGAGCAGAAATTGATGGACTTGAAAACAATAGAGAAAATGAATGAAATAACATCTGGTGCTTGAAAAGATAAAAAAATTAATAAAACCTTAAGAAGTTTACCTAAGAATAAAAAAGACAAAATG
>NW_017732015.1:927288-928241 GCF_001890085.2 Hipposideros armiger
AATGGGCCTCTTTGGTCTGGGATTTACTTTTCACAGAAAAATATTACTAGATAATTACTAGATAATTATTCTAGTAAGGATTTGGCTTTCTTAGATAGAGAACCTCAGCCATCCTCACTATCAGGGCTGACAAATTTTATTAAATTCCACATAACATAGCTACTGATCAAGGGACCCATTTTCACAGTGAAGGAGCTTTAGGATTGGGTCAATAGGTATAGGTTCAACTGATTGCATTGCATAGCACATCATTAAAAAGCAGTCTGAGAGATTCTTGGAATGGTCTATGGAAGCCATAGTTGAGAGGACAGCTAAGAGGCAATACTTTTTGAGGATGGGGTAGCATCTTCCAGGATGCAATATACTCTATATGGCACTGTGACCCAATGGGAAAAGTGGATGTGTCTAGGAACCAAGTGGCTGGAAGCACTATTTACCATCACTGCCAATGACCCAGGGGGTATTTTTGCTTTCATAGCCACAACTCTGGGTTCTGCAGAGTTCAGGACTCTAGTCTTTCAAGGAAGTGCACTCATGCAAGGGGACACAAACAGAGTCTCATAGAACTATGAAGGGCAGCTGACAGGACACTTTGAACTCCTTTTGTCCAGCAGGCAAGAAGAAGTATCCCCTTATGACAGGGTAATTGACCTTGATTAGCCGAAGGAAGTAGTGCTACTGTTACACAAAGGGAGCAAGAAGAAGTATATGTGGTCCTCAGGTCACCCACTTGAGGGGCCCTTGCATTTCTGTTGCCCAACTGTGAAATGAACTAGTGTTGAAACACTAGCTTGAGAAGGAAATGGTTACCAGGGACTCAAACTGGCCCCATAGTTGGATATGGGACACACCACTAGGCAATCCTCCAAGACCAACAGAGGCAAGATGTAAGGGCAAGGGGAATTTAGAGTGGAGTGTAGGGAAGGAAATGAATGAGGACCAGTTAAGACTCC
>NW_017737627.1:0-1167 GCF_001890085.2 Hipposideros armiger
TAGAATTAGAAATGGACAACATGAACAGTTCCTGACTTCAGATAACTTTACCCCACCCCACCCTCACCAGATTTGGCATTCATATAAAGCAAAATACCCTACAGTCTACAGTTGAGATAGTTACTTCCATCATCTGTTACCTTGGGCAAGTTACTAGCATTCTCTAGGTCTCATTTTCCCTATTTGTAAAGTGAAGAATTTAAGGACCCTTTCAGCCCTAAAAATTTTGATCCCAACCTTTGTTTTCCCTTTGCGAGTGCAATATGGAGCATAACAAATTATTTGAAATGGTGCTAATGATAGTTTATTTTCAGATTTTTTTAAAAATAAAAATTTTAACTACCATTTGAATCTTAACTCTGTTGGGAGTTTTGGCTTTTCAGGCAATCAAGTAAAACTCTTAAAATACCCAGCTGTATATTCTTGAAAAGAGATCAAGTGAGTCAGAGATGAAATAGCTGGATTTATTTGGGGTCAACAGTGTAATATTTGTCTTCATAGTCATGGTTTTTTATCAATCTGAAACTGTCTGAGAACACAGACTCCTGGGCTGTCACTAGCCTGTGTGGCACTTTTATGCCCGTTACAAAAAAGGCTCTCCTTTCTTCAGGTGCATTCAGCCCTGTATAGAGGCGCCAGGCATGGAAAGTGGAGCCCAGTTCCCATTTACTTCCTCAGCCTGGGGCCCTTACACAGTGCTTCCATGCTATGTGATTTCATTGCTAATGCTTTTCATAATGTCCTTTTCAGGTAGGACTCAATTTTGCTTGTTTTCCTAGCTCTTTAAATTTGAGTTTCCCAATCGGATCTTATCACTGCCATCACTGACTCATTCTCAGCTGAAGCATCCTTTGAGGTTGCAATGCAGTCTTTGTGTTTTTCTTCCTCACATTCTTACCTTTTGCTGGCTATACCATATTTTTGATTCTAGGTCCCATGATCTCTGTCTACTTTTTGGTTGACTTTTAAAAATTATCTTATTCATTTTGGTGGCTGAAGTCTCTCACCTGTACGCACAGAGAATTTAGTGTCTGTTTTCCTATCATTAGTATATATGGGGGTGACTCAGGAATATTTTGCATACTTCCTTACCCAAGGGATTTATTACTTAACAGCCATACAAATAGGTCCTCACCCACATGCCAAATACCATATTGGGAGCTCCAC
>NW_017737628.1:0-1167 GCF_001890085.2 Hipposideros armiger
CTGGGCACCAGAGCCAGTATTCTGTCCCCACCTGGCCCGGTCTCTGAGGGACCAGAGCTGCTGTGTCTGGGTGTCTTCTGGAGAACCGCCTCTAGAGTTGTCGATGCCTCAGCCATGCCCAGCAGGCAAGTGTGCAGGTGGAGGCCCGCACAGGAGAGCACAGACTAAGAAGGGCCTTGGGAAGTCTCTGGCACAGATTCCAAGGCAGAAGGGAAATTCTTCCCTGGGTTCCATCTTCCCACACCTCCCAGAAATTCAAGAACAGGGGCCAGGAATTGGAGGCTGGAGCTGTTCATCTGAATCCAGCTGTCTAGTGCTTCCTCTTCTAATCCAGGCAAGTGAGGCCCCTATCCTGGAAGCTGACATCAAAGCATACTTGTTAAAGTCAGTGTGTGGCAGTCCACACCCCCACCCCCAACCACAGGAGTTTATAATCTGACTGCAGAAAGCACAGATGAGTTCTAGACAGGTGATAAACATAAACATAATAAATCTGTGTGTTTGTGTGTATGTGTGTGTATATGTCCATGCGTGTGTGTGAGTGCAAGCATGTGTTGGGATACAGGGAATGAAAAGGTGGGAAACTTACACATTTTAATTTGATTTTATCTCCTAATCATTGTGAAAAAGAATGAGGATGGGACTTGGAGAGAATGAATACAAAGGACACACACACACAAGATTTAAGTAAATTTTGTCAGTTTGAGGAGGCATTTATTGCCTAACATTTTATCTTAGAGCTTGTCATACAAATACACATTTACTTCAGAAAACACTGGTGACAAGACCCCCCCTTGATAATCTAGTCGGGCATCTTTTTAATTCTGCCTAATGTCTCACCTGAATCAATCTGCAGCTGTATTGGGTTGTCGGCAAAATCATGACACATTTTTGCAACGAAAAACACAGAAAAAATACGTCATGACTTTTCTGACAGCCCAATATCAAATGCCTACTGTATGAATTGTCCTATAAAAGACTTTCCAGGAGATACAAAGTCTGAGGTTATTTTTTTTTCTCTGCAGCTATGATCAACCACAAAGCTCTACTGATTTGCTTTGCTAAATTTATCTCTGATCTGCCACCCACCCCTCGCCCCCGTCCCCATTGCCCCATCATCTTTTTCCCCCAACCTCCAACTGGTCAGCTCAGGTGCCAGGCCCTCTA
>NW_017737630.1:0-1137 GCF_001890085.2 Hipposideros armiger
TTTTATTATACAGTTTGTCCTCCATGCCTTTCTTTTTCTTGCCTTTTACTTTTTTTTTTTTTTTTTTACAAAAACCAGGCCATTTAATCAGTAGTGTCCCCACCTTCTGGATTTTGACCATTGCAAATTCAAGGTGAACTCAATTCCTCTGCTCAGCTGCCAATTGACAGCTGGATTCAGAGGTGGATTCAAATCCATGGGCTACCCCTTCGGCAAGACTGCAAACGGCATTGTGTTCTTTCACCAGGAGCTACATAATATATTAGGGTTTTGCTCTCTAGTGATGTTAACAGTCATTGGTAAGCAACGATTATTGGTGGGATATTACGGACTGAATGTCTGTGCCTCCTCCCCCACCAAATTCATATGTTGAAACCCTGCCCCTTTCCACGCGATGGTACTAGGAGGTGAGGCCTTTGGGAGGTGATTAGGGTAAGATGAGCTCATGAGGGTGGAGCCCTCAAGAATGGAACCAGGGACCTTATAAAAGTCCCAAGAGAGCTTTCATTCTTTCTCTGCTTTCTGCTCTGTGAAGATACAACGAGAAGTTGGCAGTCTGCAGCCCGGAAGAGGATTCTCACTAGATCCCAGGGGTGCTGGCACCCTCTGGCCTCCAGAAGAGCGAGACATGAATTGCTTTGTTCACAAGCCACCCTGTCTATGGTGTTTTTGTCATAGCATCGTGAGCTGATTAAGACATAGGGGTCACAAAATGGTGATCTTCTAATTCTTATCCTTTCCTTTTCACTTATTACTTGAGAAAATTTCATAAAGAGAGATTTTCACTCACCTGTTATTTTGTTATCCTGTTTATGGTTCATAAAGACATACAGGATCGATTCTTAATGCTTTCATGTATCTTATTTTCAATATTATGAATTTGTTCCCTATTATCATTAGAAGATGGCCAATTATTTTTTCTTTTGCATATGATTATGACTCTCTGAACTCATTCATATTTGATTGATTTTAAGCCATCACATTTTTTTTTATCTTTACTGAAGTTCGAATTGTCCAGTCTTTGGCCAGTGTAAGCTTCACTAAATTGGCCCCTAAATTCTTTTGACATGATCCTTGTAATCTCTGAGAACGTTCTTTGTAAGCCTGGTATGCAAAGAATGTTCCAGGTCTACCTGT
>NW_017737632.1:0-1166 GCF_001890085.2 Hipposideros armiger
GACAAGATTAATAAAATTGACAAATCCTTGGCTAGACTCACTATGATAAAAAGAGAAAACACAAATTTAAAAAATCAGAAATGAAAGAGGGAAAGTTACCACCGAAGCCACAAAAATACAAACCATCATCCAAGAATACTAAGGACTATATGCCACCAAATTCAAAAATCTAGAGGAAATGGACATGTTCTTAGAAACATATAGCCTCCTTACACTGAATCTCAAAGAATGGGAAAATCTAAATAGACCGACCAACAGTAAGAAACTAAATCGGTCATTTGAAACCGCCCCAAAAGCAAAAATTCACGACCAGATGACTTTACTAGTGAATTCTACAAAACATTCCAAAAATGTCTAATACCTGTGCTACTCAAACTCTTTCAAAAAATTGAAGAGGAGACAATACTCCCTAACTTATTTTATGAAGTGAACATTACCCTGATACCAAAACATTGTAAGGATAACACACAAAAAAGAAAATTACAGTCCAGTATCTCTGATGAATAAAGACACAATAATTATAAACAAAATTCTAGCAAATCAAATACAACAATGCATTAAAAAGATTAGCATCACAGACAAGTGGGATTCATCCCAGGGGCACAAGTATCGTTCAACATATGCAAATTGATGAATGTGATACACCACATAAACAAAATAAAGGACAGAAATCATATGATTCTATCAATAGATACAGAAAAAGCGTTTGACAAGATACAATATTCATATATGATTAAAACACTTAAAAATGGATATAGAAGGAAAATACTTGAGCATAACAAGGCTATATATGACAAACCTTCAGCTAATATCATAATTAATGGTGAAAAACTGAAGCTTTTTGCTCTATGTTCAGGAGCATGACAGGGCTATCCCCTATCACCTCTACTTTTGAACATAGTATTGGAAATCCTGACCAGAACAATCAATTAAGAGAAAGAAATAAAAGGCATCTAAATAGAGGATGAAGAAGTTAAATTGTCACCTTCTGCAGATGACATGATGCTATATATAGAAAACCCTCACAGTGAGCGACCGTCCAGAAGCCGGCGACTGATCTGCCTCACCGGGGAAGAGCACAATGATGGTGCCAACTTGGGCCAGTGAAGCAACGTCCTCCACAACTAGACTGAAGAACAAAAGGACAGCAACTTCTCTGTTCCCCT
>NW_017737633.1:0-1166 GCF_001890085.2 Hipposideros armiger
GCAAAATTACAGTTATAGAGTAGCAACGAAAATAATTTTATGGTTGGGGTCACCACAACATGAGGAACTGTATTAAGGGGTCGCGGCATTAGGAAGGTTGAGAACCGCTGCCCTAAAGCCTAGTGAGGCCCGTGGCTGCATCAGAATGCCCTGGGAAACCTCTGAGAAATCCAGTGCCAGGACGCCACTCCCAGAGATTCTGGTTGGAACCTGAGAATTCAGGAACCCATGGGGAACACTGCATCTGGGACACACCTGAACCATAATTCCGTCCTAGGAGACCCTAGGAAAAATGGAGCCATTCCAAGTACAGATGCAAGAGCACACGTTACAAATTCACCTACATAAATAAGGAAGCACATCTGTCTCTTTCCTGAGGGAAGTGGCCGGAAGCTCTCTGGGACCCACATGCATCAGTTCACACCTAGCTCGCGACCACTTCTGCTTCAGTGACTTTCGGCATGTTTCCTAATTTCGGACAACACTGGAATAGTAATAGTACCTATTTCACAGGGAGGAGTAATAAAGTAACACGGAACCCTTAGAATTTAACCCCTCATACTCCACCGGGCACATGGTAATATGTGAGCTCATGATATACACTGCAAGATAATGTTTGAAACCATAATCTTCCTTTAGGGGATTTGATGCCTAAATACATGTTTGAACACATACATATAGGATGATGGAAATGTTGCATTCATTTGTCAGTTATGCCATTTCTTCAAGCTATTCATTCATTCATTCATTCATTCATTCATAAAATCACCTCCCCTGCCCCTCCCAACAAGTCCTTTAGTATGAATAAATGACCCTCCCAATGCAACCAAGGAAAATGCAATGTTTAGACAATCTGAAAGGTGCACATACACTTTCTATTTTACAGACTGCTGGCCAGCCTCCTTGTATAATTAATGTTAGCACATCACACACAGCAGCACATGTCTAATACTGAAAAGCACACTTAGATGCAACTGAGGCTTGGGAATTAAGAGTTCTCCAGGGCCAGCCAAGTGGTGCGTTGGTTAAGAGCTGGCTTGGGAAGCCAGAGGGCCCTGGTTCGGATCTCACATATGAGGGCCAGTGACACTGCCCTCCACAGCTAAGATGCTGAACAACAGCTCGACCTGGAGCTGGGCTGCTGTGAGTCGCCAGCGATGGCGTAG
>NW_017737635.1:0-1133 GCF_001890085.2 Hipposideros armiger
AGATTTCATCTAGAGAAAGAGAAAGAAGAATGGGTTTAAAGCAAAAGCTGTGAAAAATAGTGAAGGTGCTGTCTGCTTGCATCTGAGTAAGTTTTGATTACCCAATGAGTTATACATGCACACCAAAACAATTGCTTCATTAGTATTTATACCCAAGGGATGTGTGTGCGGGTGTACTTCTGCATGGAATCTGTGTGTGTGCATAAATTTTCCTTATTTCTTCCCCTTGTTACTAGTGAGAATTAATCAGTAGTACACATCATGCTTGAGAAATTATACAGTTCCTTAGGCAAGGAGTTTGGGAGAGGGGAACTATTTATTAATGTTATATGCAATTTATTTTCTACTCCTGAGAAAGTGATTCCTTAAAAAATGAGAAAATAAAGTGATCCTTAGTTACAAGTAAATGCTAGATCATTTAAGCTTTAATTGAGGAAACTACAGAGCTCAATAAGCATTGAGACCCTTCATGACACACAAGCATTATCGTTTTTCATGGATAGGGAAGGGCAGAAAGGACTCATTCTGAAGATGATTTGCACCAAATTCTCAGTCATCTTCAATAGAAATAAAATCCATGGTTTCTTTGGCTCTGAAAAATGTGCTTCAAACAGAAATGCGAACACTTTCCTTTAATACAAGTTTAATAAAATGTTTAGGTTCAGGTTTGATATTCAGTTGTCAGGTTCTCTTGGGCATCTTTGTTTTGTTAAAGAGCTTCAATTCCCTTTCCCCATCAGATTTAGCTATCTGCATACATGTCTCTCTCGCTGGAACAGGCTCCTGTCACTTCCATTTTGTAGTCACCTTCCTGTGAGTGCTCAAAGAATTCCAACATGAAAGATTCCCCTTTTCTGCAAGGAGAAACTAGAAAAATTTGTTTAGAGATTAACAAGGAAAGCTCTAATTATTTCTGTAGAAACTAACCAAAGAAGCAAGCCCTGGTGATAGAGAAAAAAAAAATCCCACCTTTTTTGCTAAATCTTGAAATTGATGATTGATAAAATGGCTCTTGATGTAGACTTTCACTTGGGTTTATCTGCAAGACCCTATTGATGTCAATATTGACTAGTAAGCAAGGGCAGCCATCCTACAGATTAAGGTAATGCTGATTTACTTTCTTCAAAACAATA
>NW_017737636.1:0-2024 GCF_001890085.2 Hipposideros armiger
CACATCATTGAGCTCAGACGCTTACATTTTAATCAACTCCAAGGCCCCTAAATAGCTTCCAACAAAGTGTAGTCTTCCGTCAGTTGCTCCTGTGACCACACCCCCCTTACTCCTGGGTCTCAAGTAACTGCAGGTGCTTCTGTCTTCAGGAAGGAAGGAACACGCTGGGGATGTGCTTCCCAAGCGCCCAGCCCGTCGTGGGCTCGTGGGTTCCGGCCGGCACCCTCCTGGGGTGGTTTAGCTGTAGAAGTTGGTCAGACGGGCCTCACAGCCTGACCTTTCAGTCTGCTGCTGGGATGGGGGTGAGACTTCTGCGAGCTCCTAAGATTCCCTCCAGTGTGTCCAAGAAACAGCAGAAATCTGGAGGCAGGTATCCCTGTGTGCTGTCCTGGGAGTGCGGCACTGGGCACTTCGGGGGCCCTTTGCACGACGTGGAAACCACCAGCTCCTGCTTGGAGAGTTTCTCAGCTGTTTGCATCTGTTGGGATGAGCACGCTGACACAGAAGAAACGTCAGCATCTCTTAGGGTGGGCGTGTGAGTCCCCCTCTTTTACTCTCGTTTGTGCGTTACACACATGGCTGAGGTCCCTATGGACTGTACACATTAGAAACGTGCATAAAAATAGAAAAATCTTAAAGGCTCAGGTAAAGGTGAGATGGTGGCTTTATTCTATATCATTCGCTACTATCTCAAGGCATGGCATACAGTCAGGGCGAGGTTTGTCACTAATAACATAGATGTGATTATTATAGTGAAAGCCTTAATCCAAATACCCTTCACATTTTCTAACATTTGGACAACTTTCCTGGAAAGGTCATCGTTGGTCGTCCGTGTGGCCTGGCTGAGAGAGTTTGTGCCAGGCACGGAAGCGTGGGCCCTGCTGTGTGCTGCTTTGTATGACCTTTGGGTGCCCTCTTCAGCCCTTGGGTGGGGGCTGGCTGCGGCCATGGCTGTGACGCCCCAAAGCCATGCTGTACTTTCCAGGATGAGTGGCCCTCGTCTTCAGGTTCTGCTCTGAAGTTGTTTCTCATACCTCGTCAATTCTGTCTGGACGGCATGTCTGGCTGAGGCAACCAAGGGAGGCAGGTCAGGGGTGGCCACAGCTGTCCTCGTGGAAACACCTATGTTGTGTCATGATTACAGGCCTCGTTGGGAAAGAGAGCGTCAGATAGACCTCTGTGCCATACTACTTAAAAGAATGTGTATTCATCAGTTCAAAAGGTCTGTAATCNGCTCTACCCTCTTCACAGGGTAGCCCCTGCTCCCCAATGCCTCATCTCTCCCCAAAGTCTCCCCTCACACACAGCCCCGTTTCAGGGTCTCCCTGCCCACAGCCTGGTTTTGGGTCTCCCTGCCCACAGCATGGTTTCAGGGTCTCCTGCAACTTGTGATGGCCAAGATTTCTGAACCCATCTGCTCCCCCACATCACCAGGAGAGATTTATAAAATGCAGGGTCCCAGGCCCTGCCAGCCGTTCAGTGGGGATGTGTATATTTCCCAAAGCTCCCCCGTGTTGAGCGGTGTTTCTCAGCACGCTTGTTACCTTCTGACTAGGCCATCAGCAACTCCACGTCAGGGGCTGTGGCTGCCTGATTCCACCGCCTTCTTAATTCATGGCAGGCGAGAGCTCAGTGAGTAAGAATGAAACAGGATGCCCACGAGTGACCCTGACTATGCCTGGCTCATTTGGCAGAGTGTGGACAAAGATGCCGGCCGGGTGGCCTCCACGTGAGGCTGCGGTAACCATCCGCGTCCTTCATGGCTGACAACATTGTCTCTCGTTTGCCAGCTTCTTTCGGGAGCCACCATGAACGGATTTGCCGGATTGGCCCCCAGCCCCAGGAGCCCCACAAAGGAGCCCGTGGAACCCATGCCCGGCGGGGCCCCACTCCAGGAGGATGTTGAGATGAGCGGTGGCTCCAGCGGAAACGAAACCAACGAAAACTGCTCCATGGGGCGGGACTCGCAGGGCAGTGACTGTGACGACAGCGGCAAGGAGCTGGGGATGTTGCTGGAGCCGCCG
>NW_017732016.1:0-4283 GCF_001890085.2 Hipposideros armiger
CTTGTTCTCCAGTTTGGGTCATGCCAAAACAATGTGCTAATCTGTGGACAGAGCTTATAGTTGGGTGTAGAGAATATCACCTTGCCATAGCTTTCTCCATGTTTGTTTTCTCCAGCAACAGTGGCTGATAAGGAACAAAGAAGAAGGCAGTAGACTTGACAGAGTAATGTTGGGCAAGATATTTGCAGGGTGGGTTTAAGAAGCCAATCTGAGCTTCTGTGGCCACACAGAACTACGTTCCAGAACTACGTGGTGAGGCCCTTTGGTCAATTGCTTCCTTCCTCTCCATTATTCCTAACTCATAGCCATAGACACACACACATGCACATGCCTGCACACACACACACACACACACACATTTAAATAAGAATTTTGGGAAACATAGATAATTAGAACACACTGGAAATGAAAATTCTTAGTTGTCTGTCATTTGTTGTTCCTGAGACAATTTCTTCAGGCTAACACTGAGAGCTACCGTGTATTTAACACTGATAATGAACCAGGCTCTCTCTCACTTAATGCTCAAAACAACTCCTTGAAGTGAGTATTTATTATGCTCATTTCACAGATGAGGAAGCTTCAACTTAGGGAGGTTAGATAACTTGCCCAAAGTCCTCAGCTGGTGAAAGATGAGGCTGAGAATCAATTCCCCTTTTCCCTGAAGATCTGCGAGCTCAGCTCTTCCCAGTATACACAAACTGAAGTCCCATTCGAGCCCTGCCTTAAGATTCTTTTATTGAGGAAATATAAAATTGATCTATCCATCCTTTCTGTTCTATTTCAACAAACTGCAAAAATCACTACTTTCAACCCTAATACTGTATCAAGACTAATAAGTTACAAATCTTTATATAGTTTTCACCTACTTTTTACTTCCTTGTCTTTTTGTGTGTATATCAATTACCCTTAAAGACTGTAAACTCATTTTTTGAATGATGCACCCTGGTTCCACTGCCCTAAAATTTTCATTCATTTATTCCATAAACATTCATTCTATTGAGTATTGTGCCAGATACTTAGGACACAAGTCACTAGCTTCAAAGAGCTAATAGTGCAGCTAAGCAGGAAAGAAATGAGACACAGAGAAAGATGCAAACTAGAAATAGTATGATGAGTATCACATTGAGTCTACAAAATGTGACGCGAGAGCACAAACATCTTTGTCAAAATCAAATAGGATATCCTAGAGGATTAGGTAGGAAAGATTTGTTTGGACTTAGCAAATGGAAAGAAGGACTTGTCATCATCTGAGATGGGAGCATGGCAGAGTGAAATAGGCTGTGGTGGTGGGTGCGGGGAGGAGGTAACTGGCATGTTGAGTTTGAGTTGTCTATTAGACTTCCAAATAGAGATGTGAAACTAAGAGTTGAATATATAACCCTGGGGTTGGGAGAGAGGCCTTGACCCTTCCACATATAGATTTTGCTCAAAGCCTGATATTGGGTATAATCATCAAGGAAATAAATTTGTAAGGAAAGAGAAAGACAAGCCTGAGCCGCGGGCAGCTCCAGATGAAGAGTTTACAAACACCAAGGAATAAACAAAGGAAACTGAGAAAGAACCAACAGAAAAGTACAAAGAAAACCATGAGGCTTTAGAGCCCAGGAATCCTTAAAAAAGTATATCCAAGAGAAGTGATGCAGCTGATAAATCAAGTAAGATCAAGATTGAGAACTAACCACCAAATTTAGCAATTTGGAGGTCAGTGGTGACCTCGGTGTGAGCAATTTCCATAGAGTAGTGAGAAGAGAGCCTGCTTGAGTGGTTTTACAGGGAAAGAGGAGATAAATTATAAACATTGAGAACAGAAAACTCTTTCAAGATTTGCAGCAAAGTGGAACATAGAAATGTGATGAAAACTTGCAGGAGAAGAATCAAGTAATTATTTTGAAGACAGGAAAAATAGAACATGATTGTGAGCTGATTGAAATGCTTACTGAAGATGAAACATACAGAGGGAAGAATTCGTAAAGCCAGGTCCTTCATGGGAGATGTGTACAGGGACATGATAAGAGGAGTTTTTATTTGTTTTATCAAACGAGCAGGAGGGAACTGGTTTATTTGGCACCTGCCGTATGCTAAGCATCATACAAATGCTTTGCATTCACTACTCTATACTAAATCTTTCACAACATCTCTTTTAGGCTGTCCCCAAGGCCCAGAAAGATTAAATATCTTGAATTAGAAAGTAGCAGAGTCAGAGCTAGACTCCTCACTTATCTCAGTCCAAAGACTATTCTCTAATCTGGAAACGTGCTACCTCTGAAGAGGAAAACAAATGAGCAAATTACAATGAGCTTCTGGCAGGTGTGAAAGATGGGGCAAATCAGGAGGCAGAAAACCAATCAAGAGGCTATTTTAATCATTAGCATGAGTAGTGGTGACCATAAGAGCCTTAAATAAGAGTTTGGTGGTGGGACTGGAGAGCAGAGACCCAATCCCGAGACCTTTCTGAGATGGATTCCCTTGGGTCTGGCCTGATGAGAAGNGTTATGGGCAGACATCAACTGGTAAAATGGAGCCAGCTTGTCATGGATTTACCATCACATGGCTTTCTTCAATGACAGTGGCTGGCATGGAGCAGAGCATAAAAAGCCAATGGACTGGACAGTGGACAAGTTGAGTCAGCACGTTGGGAAGATGAGCATGAATATGGATAAAGTTGAAAGGATAAAACCTCAGAATGGCAGCAGGAGCAGAATTGGTCTACACCTTGGTGTTCAGGTTGGCTGACAAGATATGGGAGAAGAAACAGAACAAGGAAAAGGTTATTCTTTCAGTCAGTTATTATTCATCAAACATATACATCTATAATGTACCAAGGATCTCACTATCCAGTGGGTAAAAGGACTAGTGGTCATCTTGATTGTTTTAGAAAACATCCACTTCCAAAGGAAAGAAAGCCACTGAAATAACTTTAAACTCAATAGGGAATTTGTTCTAAGTACAAGGGTGTATCGCATAGAACCAAAAGGCAGGGAATACAGTTGGTCTTCAATAAGGACTAGAAAGAAACAGGAAGAGGAAAACTCTAAAAAACTCTAAAAAAAAGCTCTACCTTTTCAATTCCTATTTTTACGGAGCCCTATCATCTCTTATATCTTTGAGTCTTTATCTTCAGTCTGGCTTTCTCCACGCTCTCATATTTTCTCATTGATGCTTTTGTGCCTCCCAGTTAAGAATCCAATGCACAGGGGCCAGCTGAGTGGCTCAGTGGGTTAAGAGCGCGAGCTCTGAGCAACAGGGTCGCTGGTTCGATTCCCACATGGGCCAGTGAGCTGCACCCAAGCTGAGCTGCTGCTGAGCTGCCAACAAGTGGCAGGATGGCTCAGCTGGTGAGAGCATGTGCTCCTAACAACAAGTTGCAGGTTCAATTCCTGCATGGATGGTGGGCTGTGCCTCACGCAGCTAAGATTGAACCTTGAGCTGAGCAGCTGTGAGGTGCTGAGAGGCAGCCATATGGTGACTGGACTTGGAGCTGAGCTAGCTGCACCCTCCACAACTAAGATTGAAGGACAACAACTTGGCTCGTCCCCTTCCCCAATTCCCCAACACTGTTCCTCTTCCCCAATTCCCCAATAAAATAAGGGGAAAAAAAAAGAATTCAACCCACAGAGATTAGTGTCACCATATACTGATATCAAATTCTAGAGAGAAAACATGATTGGATCATCCCTGACAAAGGACTGATTCCTTCTGGGTCAGATGTCCATAACTCAGTCAACTAACTACACCCAAGTGTTGCAGGATTACCTCATTCAAAATGTAAGGGAATGTGAATGGAGACTCAAGAGGAAGAAAAAATAAATAACTACTCTGGAGGTCAGTCTCAGAGGGAAATATTGGTGAATCTTTTACTTGTTCCAATTGCAAAGCAGTGGGTATGTAAAACAAGTAATCACACCTACTGTGTATTATAATATGTGCCAGTAACCATCATGTGCTTTAGTGAAGTGAGTGGTCTTAGCCTGAGCTTTCTGAAAACAAAAATAGGCAAAGGCTTGCATACAGGTACTTGATTTAGGGATATGATTCCAGCGAGGAGGAGTGAGGGTTGTGAAATAAAACAAGGGAGAGAAAGTCAACTGGCCATCAATCCTGAGGGATTTTCTAAAGAGCTTTATGAAGTATTTCTTAAAACTATGTGCCCAGGGGACACATGGGTAGAGCATTTATTCATGAGGTCCAGGATAGTCTCACAGTCATTTCTACCCCTCACACTTCCAGGTACACACAGTGGCCAGGTAACACGAGTTATTCAAGGCAGGCTTTGATGAGATGCC
>NW_017732016.1:9758-21750 GCF_001890085.2 Hipposideros armiger
AGAGGCAGGGAATAAACTCTCCCCTGCTGACACCTTGATTCTGAGTTCATATTTCTGGCCTCCATAACTGTAAGGGAATATAATTCAGTTGTGTGTGGTCATTTTTGATAGCAGTCCCAGGAAACTAATACAGACACCAAAGGTCTGAGAGTTTAAGTAATTGGCCCAGTAAACAGCCAATCCTCCTTCTACCCAAGCAGTCTGACTTGAGTGGCCTGGAACAACTCTGCTGCAGTCCCTCTCAATAACTTGGCTCCTTGGAATGTTTGGAAGAGACAAGAGAAAGAATCAGAATTCCTGGAAGGCCTAATTCTTTAGCAGTAATAATAATCCTCTGCCACTGATCATGGAGGTCCCAATTGGTAAGCATTTTAGTAGGAACACAGTAAAGTGATGAATTATTGAACCAAGCCTCTTAGGACCACCTTGGAATACCTTTGGATAGAGTCTCTGGGAAGCTGAGTGACTAATGCCTGTGGGGTCTGGAGCCTTCCAGCGGGTACAGCCTCAGACCTCCTCCCAGCTCCCAGGGCAGGCAAGCCCACTCCCAGGGCTGCTATCTGTTTCACCTCACCCCAAAGGGCAGATGGAGCCTTGCTTTCATGGGAGTAAGGGAGATTTCAACCCTCCACCTGCCCCTCACAGCCTCTTGTGCATTTTCTGTGGGCATTTTCCAGCAACTAAAGGAACCATCCTTTTGAGAGGAGAGGTAGGGCAGGAGAAACATTTGTTGAAATGTTTCTTTCTCCCCTCTCCTTCCATGAACTGGGGACCCTCTTCAATTAGGTTTTGGAATAAAAATAAAAGCCCTTCTAAAAAGTTCATATTTCCATGAAAACAATCTTTTTTGTCGGAAGGTTTGCGGGCTCGGTACTGAAAGGCTGGCTCCTCTGGGCTTCTCAGCACCATGGACAGCCCCTCACCTTGCGCCCTGTGCTGGGGGGGGTGGCCGCCTTCCTGGTCAGCTTTATCCCTGCCTATCTTCCTTCACCCATACACATGTTGTCCCAGCCACAGGATCTCCTCACCGTCTCCTCAGAACAGAATACCCCTTCTTCCCCAAACAGTCTTCTCTGCGTCCTCTAGGACACACACAACACACCTGTCCAACTAGGCTTGACTTCGGCTCACTCTCAGGGTCACTCTGCTGCTGGGTTCCTCGACCAACCCCCCACTAGATCTCTGGACTCCCCAGACCCTTGTGCATATGTATGCTTGCCATGACCTGTGCACTGGACAGTATAATGCATTTCATTTTCTGTGGGCAAGGACAGTACTTCACTCATTCATCTTATTTTATATATTGGGTTGTCGGAAAAGTCATGATGCATTTTTGCAATGAAAAACAGAAAAAATACATCATGACTTTTCTGACAACCCAATAGAATCCTAGTACATCATAGGCATTCGTTAGGATTTATAAATGACGATGAATGCACAAACAAAGGAATGGGCGACTCTGAGACCTCTGTGTCTGTAGCCTCTTTGTCCCTCAGCAGAGTCTAATGTTCCTACTCTTCCCTCTGCCTGTCACAGGGCTGTGACACAGCAAGTGTTTGATACTGTATTGTTGATTGATTCTCATAAAAAATAATCTTGATTGAAGAAATGTCAGATGTTCATTATGGTATTAACCTGGGGTTCTGGGTTCTAATAACCTACACTCAGAATATATTTTACAAAAACCCTCCCCCAAAAGTCCTTTAACTAACTAGACTACTGTATTTCCACAGGACATATAGTTGACAGTCTGTGTGTTTTGTCTATGCCAGCGGTTCTCAACCTTTCACAGGGGTCGCCTAAGATCATTGGAAATCACATATTTTCGATGGTCTTAGGAACCGAGACACCGCTCCTCTATCTGTCTCCAGGGCCACATGCAGATACACCCACATACGAGTACCCGGCAACCCCTGTGAAAGGGTCATTCGACCCCCACAGGGGTCGCGACCCACAGGTTGAGAACCACTGGTCTATGCTGTTGTCTCTAGCTAAAAAACCATTCTCTCTTCTCTCCAGCTAGAGAATGCCTCTCATGCCTCAGGTTCCAGCTTAAATGCCCCCTCCCCATCCAGACTCTACTGGGCTTTGCACCCACTTTTATCATAGAATTTTTCTACACTTAAATCAATGTAGTCATTGAAGTCCTGGTCCCAGTGTGCTGTGAGACCCTTAAAACAGAACCGTGTCTCATTGAACTGTGCACCCCAGTACCTAGAGCTTCTCCTGAGGCGTGACACACTGAAGTAGTCAATAAGTCTGAGGAATGAATGAACGTGTGATGCCTAGCTTGACCAATGCAGAGCCCAGGAGGGCATCACCCCCCAATGTCTACAGCTGAGATCATTTACTTTCAGAGACATTTTCAAGAAAAATTAGCTGGAAGAGACAAAAGGTCCTTCAAGGCAAAAACGGCCAAGCCCCGAAATTTACAGTAAGTCAGTAGGACAGACAGAACCAGGAGCCAAGCCCCCGGAGCCCAGCCTAAAGCCTTTCCCACTTGTCAGCCCTGAGAGCATACAGCTTGGTCTTCTCTGTCAGGGCTCACCAGGGGCTGAGTGAAGGGCCTGGTTGCTTAAGAGTCCTTGCACTCCTTTGACTCTGGGAAGGAGTCTCCTTGTGTCCTCCCTGGGGAGGCTGCAGACAAACATGATTAGCTGCCTCTCAATCTTCCTTGAAATGCAAATGTCAGCCATTCACACATCAGTGAAATCCATTGTCTGCCTCTGTGCAGGGGCCAATAATGCCAGTTAAATGCCAAGGCTCACTAACAGGTGTGCTGATTGCCTCTGCAAAATGATTTACCGGAGCCACACTGCAAGTGTGGAGTAGACAAGAAAGAAGTACTCCCCTCCCACCTCCTCTCCCCTAGCTTTTAAATATGGTCCTTGCTGTCAAGAATTAATTTTCCTCTTAAAAACAAAATCAGAATCATGCCTCGTATGTGCAAACTAACCCATTATCATTCCTGACATTTAACTCCCCCTGTGCTGACCCTGAGGTCTTTCTTGAGCCCCTTCTCAAAATCCAACCACCCCACTCTGCTTCCTGAGCAATCCTTCTGAGGAGGAAAAGCTCTCAGTCTGTCATTTTTCCTACTCAAAAGCTTTCCATGACTCCCCACTGTCTGTTTAATCAAGAGCATATTCTTCAGATGGGAACTCAAAATCTTCTGTCTTTTGGCCCCATCCTGTTTTTACGAAATAATCTGCCACTGCACGTTAGCCCACCACGAACCTTGTACTCTACTTTTCATGTCTTCTTCCCCCAGCAAACTTCTGTCTGAAATGTCTTTTCCTAAAAGCTCAGTCCAGTAAAATAACCCTTCCTCCATAGCCATCACTGCAAAAACCCTTTTCAGATCTCCTTAATCAGAACATCTATCTCTTTTCCCCAAATCCCAAAGTTATCAGTGTAAAATTACCAGGTTTTGTGCATTTACTGCACTTGTCAGACACATGCCAATTGCCTTATTTGCATAATTTCATTACATCTTCACAAAAATGTAATATTGTCATTCTTTTCACAGATGGGGAAACTGAGTCTCTGAGGGATGAAATAACTGGCTCAAAGTCACAGAGTTAATAAGAGGCAGAAGCTTGTATTAAACCCAGGTTGGTGGCAATTCCAACGCACAGGCTCGCATCTTGCATGGTATGTGTTGATATCCTGAGTAGAATATTGCTAATAACCATGCACATGACAACTATTCATTTCTATGACCACCTCTATTATCAAGTTATGAATCCTGAGAGGACATGCCATTTTCACCTGTGTATGCCTGATTCTCAATGTAGAAGTTCAAAACTAGATGTTAAAAATTTTGGAAGCAATTCAATCTGTTCTGGGAGAACATGTCGGTCCCTCTATCCACTTTTCACTTTAAGGATGTTACAGACATGTTGCATGAAATTGTGAATTTAAATCCTTCTGGCATAGGGGCTGGGGTCAGTGTCATATTCCAAAGTCCGGGAGCCATAGGGGTGATTTACTTAATGCTTACATCTTGCAAAATAAAATGGCATCACCGGAGACTCACTGGAGCACTGTATTTCCATCACCTTTGGTTTCTGTCCTCCACTAGCTCAGGATCCGACCCAGAGAAAAACTTTACCCCTCCCTGCTGCCTTCTGAAGTCTGACTTCCTTCCCCCAATCCACAGTCAAAACGACAGTCCTGCTGCTCTCAGATGGGGCTGTGGAGAAGCCAGCCCAAAGACAATTTTCATTTCAAAGCTCAAACATGAAATGCTCCCTTGCTGGGTGAATAGAACCCACTGTTTTCTTGCTAAATCAAATTCTGTTGAAAGGAGGCTGGAGAATAAAACTGGTGGAGGGACTGGGGAGAGGGGACAGTGGAAAATACAACTTTGATAGCTGTTTTGTTTTGTTTTGTTTTCAATTTTTCAGCTAAGCTTAACTTGGCTGAATAAATGAACTGCATTTTCCTAAGATGCACTGAAGAAGGTGAAGAGTGGGGAAGGCTTGTTTAATGACAAGACCTGGTGTCTGTGACCCTAGATCTAATTTAAATGGCTAATCAAACTGTTTAATTCAGCATTCACACTACTGCAATAGCTTGGGCCCCAATGGCATAAGAGGGTCCCAAGTACCCATCTTCCTTTTGCAAAGATGTAGACATTCACCTTCCTGGAACCCAATATCCATGAAGTAGTGGTATTGTTCCTACCTCTGCAAAACTGCAATAGGAAAACAAAATGGCTGTCAGGTTCTCATAGCGGGCAGTGGGCAGATTCTACCTTCCTTGAATCCCTCAGTCAGCCCAGGTTTCGAGTCTCTTGTATAATTCTAATGGTTGAATGATAAGTAGAACTTAGCTACTCAGTTCCCTGGAAAAGAACAGCCTTTGTTTTCCTCTGAGAATATCTACACCTCCAGGTGGTGTAAAGAGGATTACATACATAGTCAGGAAAAAGGAAGGAGAGCAGAAGAGAAGAAGGGGACAGTGGCCAGACAGACAATGCAGCTGGTCATCCTGATGCCCAGAAAGATCATTTTCACATTCACAGGTGATCTCTGAGGCTACCCAGGTATAAGCCATGTGATTTTAAGGACACACACTTATTACTCCTCAGATAAACAACAACAAACCCCTTCCTCTATCACTTGACTCTTTTTCCTGGTGTTAGTAATAGAAGATCTCGAATCCCTTAGGCCTCAGGGCTCTAGAATGCCATTGCTTCAGATGCTCTTGTAGAGCTGCTTTTGCCTGTCTCCCTTTTCTTCTTGCTGACTAAACCTATTCTTCCAGAGATATAAGGACAGACAGACACACATCACGTGCACACGCGCGCACACACACACACACACACACACACACACACACACACGGGCTGCCTCCGGTTGGACCCTGATGAGGCCGGAGTGGAGCTCGACTTAAACTCCTAACAGCTGATGCTGTTAACAGGGATCCTGGACTGGGCCACCGGGAAACTTAATACTCCATTAGTTTTCCAGATCTATTTTATTTCCCTCAGTGCCTAAACCTTCATCCCACATGTCAAAACACTCTGGATGATCGCAAAGAAGAACAAGAGAACGATGGTAAGACCTCTTTTCATTTGGGAACAAACCCAGCTCTCCTTATTTCAATTAAATGGAAGGAAAAGTAAAAAGAGGGGAGGAGGGAGACAGAGAGATGGCTGAACATACTCCCCCTACAGTCTCTGTATCAGTTATTAATGAGGCCACATTTATTGAAGACGGAAAGAAAGATAACGTAAAGGCGGAGTGAACTTCTTTCTCCTGGATTGTACTCTGCATCTTTATGCTTTGACAGAACAGAAGAGAATATTTCATCCGTGTGCCCTCCTTACAATGCACTAGGATCCCACCCTCTAGTGAACGAGGCTAATCAGTGATTTCAATAGGACGAGTAATGTCCCTCTCTTTAGGGACAAGATATGAGGGGGAATGAAAGGACCACCTAAGAGAGAGAAAGCATTCTGGCTACAACTATGACATGGTATTAAGTAGATGAAAATGGAAAAATAAGGGGAGCAAGAAGGATAGTGGAAGGGATGTGTCTGAATGTTCAGGATTCAATTTAAAAATGGGCAGGACACATACTGTTGCAAATAACACAGCCTCAAAACAGTGTGAAATAGTGGAAAAAGCATGGGCTTTAGAGCAAAAAAAAGTACTTCGGCTAGTTTTGAATGTGTGAGAAACATATTCCACTTTACTTCATCTGCTAAAAAACAAAACTTGACAAAATGTGTAAGTCATCTAGTAGAAGACTGAAAGACGAAAAAAAGAGAATGACTGACTAGAGCCCTTGGTACTTGCTCGAGGGCAAAGCACGCCTCCTGGGTGAAGCTTCTGTGAAACACGCTGATTTTTACCCCACCCCTGGGACCCTCCCCCAACCAGTCAGAACCATGGAATCCTGTCATCAGGGTAACACACATTGAGCAGATCAGAATAGCACTTCATAGGCTGTGAGCCTTGCATTGGATATTTCAACCACAAAAGGGAGCCAGGATATGAATCCTGAAAGGTCAACAGGTTGGCTACCGCTCATTATGGACTGAATATTTTTGTCTAAAATTGATCTGTTGAAGCTCAATGTGATGGTGTTAGGAGGTGGGACTGCTGAGGGGTAATTAGGATTAATTGAGGTCATGAGAGTGAGGTCAGGCCCTTCATAAGAGTCAAGAGAGAGCTTGCTGCCTCTCTCTGCTCTCTGCCATTCTGAAGTTTGTACTCTGCAACCAGGAGAGGACTCTCAACAGAACCCAGCCATGCTGGCACCCTGACCTCCAACTTCCAGCCTCCAGGACTTTGAGAAACAAATGTGTGTTGTTCAGAAGCAACCCGGTTTTTGGTATTTTGTTACAGCAGCCCAAGCTGACTAAAATGCTACTGAAATAGAAGACAGAGATAGGAACTAGAGTCTTAAAAATACTCAAAATGTCCATGATACAGTCCAAAATATTCATTCTGCTAAGAAACAGAAAAAAATCTCAACTTGAATCAGAAAAGACAATCAGATGCTAATACCAAGATGAAATAGATGTAGGAATTGCCATACAAGGATTTAAACAGAGCTACAATATAATAAAAATGCTCCAATGAGCAATGCAAACACTCTTGAAATAAGAACAACACATTTCTGTAAAGAAATAGAAGACAGAAAGAAGAATCAAGTGAAATTTTAGTTCTGAAAAATAAAAGAACTGAAACAGAGCAAAAAGTATCAGAGTTTGAGGCAGCTACTTAATCTTATGATTCTGTTTGACAGCCGCATAGAATTCTAGCTTTATGAATCCTTTTCCCTGAGCTTGGGTTTAAGTCCTGTGTAAAAGAAGCATAATGCATAATGTCTCTTAGAGCTATTAAAATAATTAAGTATTATCAGACAATTTTTAAAGGTGTATTAATTATCAAATGTTATATAACAAACTATCCCCAAATTTAATAGCTTCAAACAACTGAAACATTTTCTTTGGTCATAAATCTGAAATCTCTCAAAGCCTTGACATGGATGGAACATCTCTGCTTCATCTGGCTTCTGCTAAAGTGGCTAGAAGTTTGCAAACGTAATCGTCTGAAAGGTCGCTCATTCACACAGCTGGCGCTAGGGCTCGGAAGACTCAAATGGGTGAAAGCTGGATCTCTGTGTATAGGATAGTCGGAAAAGTCATGACGTATTTTTTTTACGTTTTTCGTGCAAAAATGCATCATGACTTTTCTGACAACCCAATAGTTTTTCCATTTGATCTCTCCAGCATGATGTTTTCAGAGCAAATGGACTTTTTATGTCCATTTAAAATCAAGATCCTCAAGTTGTGTGTCCCAAACAAGGCAGGTGAAAGCTGCCTCGTCTTTCATGGTTTAGCTTCAGAAATCACACAACATATATTTGTAATAATCAGATTCAAGGGAAGGGAGATAGTACTCCACTTCTGGATGCAGGAATGTGAACAAAACATTGTAATTGAGGCATATGAGATGGGATATCGTGACGTGCCCTCCTTGGAAACACAATCTGCCACAGTATGCGCAAGTACTTTGGCTACTGCTGTAAACCAGAGACTGGCAAACTATAGCCAACAGGCCAGTCCGACCCTCTGCCTGTTTTTATAGATAAAGTTTTATTGGAACACACTCAAGTCCATTTATTTACACATTACCTGTCACTATTTTGTTTTTCGTATGTGTGTGTTACAACAGTAAATTTGAGCAACTGTGACAGATACTATCTGGCCACGAAACCTGAAATATTTACTCACTGGCCATTTGCAAAAAAGTTCACTGACCCCTGTTGTAGACATCCTTCCTAGAATCTTCCACCTGCTCCTTAGTGTTTCGTGCTTCCATAGCGCTTTCTACATGTTCTATTGGATTTTGAATTATTTGTATAAGTTTCCAGGCTGGCTGTTACTTAGGGCCTTTCCTGATCATGTTTCTTCCAGTGGAAATGTTTTCTTGTAACTCTTGTAATGGGTGGCTTCCTCTCAGCATGAGGTCTCAGGTCCTAAATCACTTCCTCAGAAAGGCCTTCTATGTTCATCCAACCTAAGGTAGCTCCCCACTCTCATTCCCTGATATTCTACCCCACTATTGTGTTTTATTTTCTTTATTACAAGGTCAATATTGGAAATTATCTTGTGTACTACCATCCCAGGCTTCTACAGAGTACAAGTTTTATGATAGGTAACATATCTGTATTTTTATTTTTTTACAGAAAACCTGGGACATTAGGCTCTCAATTAATATCAGTGGAATTGAGAAAACATGTCAGTTTTGTCCCAACAGACTCTGACTATTACAAGCAAAGTGTTTTATTAATTTGCATGTCTTGAGTGCTCAGCAGAGCACACAGTGCATAAGACTGGCACTATAAATAGCTTATTAGTAGATGGCCAGATGACAGAACTCTTAGCATCTGCCTCACAGTGGATTCTAAAGAACATTCCAGAAGTCTCTGGTTATTTTCTGAGCTTAACCTGCCCCATCATTCATGTCATGAGCTGTATGAGGACAAAAATTCTCTATTTCTAAATATTTAGAATGACATCTGGGAGTCAGTGAACATTTATCCACCCACGTGTCATCATGCACAGAGAATGAAAACAGCACAACAATGACCAGTGAACAGAATCCAACCACACAGAACGAAGGGACCCGTGTGAGGAATGAGGTAGGATTAGATGATGAACAGCTTCCTGGAGGAGACAAGACCTCAACACGGTTTGGAAAATCTCAAGGATCTAGAGTATGAAAGATGAAATTCAGGAATAAAGATTGTGTGCAGAGGAATAGTGTTTTATATCTCATCCGGAATCATGTGCCAAACACTATGCTTAATGTTTACATACATTATCCCATTTATTGCTCACATCAATCAGATGAGGGGGTGAAAACTGTATCCTGCCATAAAGAACAGGAAACAAAACTTGAGAGAGCACACTAATCTATGTCAGCATGACAGTAATAATAATAATAATAATAATAATAATAATAATAATATAATAGAAATAATGGCATCTAATATTTATGTAACAATTACTATGTACCAGACACTGTCCTGAGCAATTTTTATGTGTTATCTCACTTCACCACATAAAAACCCTGTAAGGAAGGCACTATTATTATTCCCAGTTCTTCAAATAAGGAAGCTTAAGTACCGAGATTAAATCAATTGCCCAAATTCACTCGTTACTCAGCCAAAATTCAAATCCAAACAGCCTGGTCCCAGAGCCCTGTTTATAACCACCACATTCAGCTAGTCTGTAACGTTCCAACACTTCTTCTCACCTTTCGCTTTGTTCTTGCTAATATCTCTGTGGTCATTGTCATCATCATCGTCATCGTTATCATCATCATCATCATCATCATCATCATCATCATCATTTCCATATATTTCAGGTTGGCTCAATCATAAAATATAGGTCCAGGGGTGATGCTGAGTGAGGACAGGTGAGTCTGGACAAGTAAGATGGGTTTATAACATGAACGCGCTCCACTGCCATAGCTTGGATTATTTTGAGATTTACTCAGAGGAAATACAGAGCTAGCAAACAATTTTTGGTAGAGACAAGGGAATCCAGGAGATAAAATTCTAATTTTTTTATTTTTATTTTATTATTTTTTTTGTAATTCTTGATGAAAATGGTATTGAAGCGTTTGTGCAAGGTCAACCTAGATGTGTGGCTGGACTTCACAGCAAATTCAGACTTCATCAATGTGGAAGAGGGTGGGTTGGTTGGATGAGACACATAAACCTGGCTTTCAATCTTGGGTTTCATTAATTTACTAGTCATGTGGCTGTGGAAAGCGTTTAAACTTTCTAATCCCATTTAAATACCTACAAACTGGAGCTAATATTAGTTCCCAGCCTCTAGGACTAGTGTGAGAAGTAGACGACTTCAAGCCAGACAACACTTGCCCTTGATTGTATCTATTAGCAAAACTGAAATATCCTAAGAGAGGTCTTGCACATAGCGGGCAGTATAAATAAATAGAGTAAGGGGTTTGTATCCAGTATTCTACCTGGTATAAATCACATACCCAGTAGGACTGTACCTGGCATTTTTATATTTAGGTGACAAGAATGCAAATGGGTATTTGACAAGGAAGGAGAAAGTAATCTGGAAGAGAGCAGCTCTTTGAAGAAGATAAAACTGAGAAATAATTATCAAAAAAGGACAAAGGGGAGATTTTTTTTATTATCTGTCTTAAGTGAAAATGAGAAGCAAGACCCCCAGCTCCCAGAGCCACATAGCTTCCTCCTCCCCTGCGTTAGAGGAAAGGAACTCCACTGGCAGGGTGGTGATTCAGACGACATAATTAGATGGTGAATGAAAATTAATTTTGGACCCTCAATCAGCTCCCTGCCAGTATGCTTCCTTTCTCTGTTCCCGTTCTCCCTAGCCCAGACTCCCTCAGATTCTCAAACCCAAAACCACTAATTTTAGTGGCTTAATTAATTTGCCCTCTAAATCTCACCTATTACCTTTAGTCTTTGTTAAAAGCTTCTATTGAATTTCCCCACAGATTATATTTGTTTCCTCAGAGCCTGAAGGAAGGGCAATAAATGTACCATTCCTCACCCTTTGCAACAGTCTTCAAGGACACGGTGGAAAGTCCCTTTCCTTCCCATTTTTGCTCAGAATCTGCAGGAAATTGACATTATGCACATGTACACAGTTTGTGAAGGATTGCCAAGAGCAAAGCACAAAGAATGGGCATGGTTTTATTTTAAATTCTATTTTTGGTAAATAAGGTTGAATATACTTTAGTGGTTCCCGTTGTCACCAATGACACCTGAATTTTTCTTGGTCAAGCCCTTGACAATCTCCATGTATGTAATGTAAAGGAAATACAAATAACAAGATTTGGAGACTGACTGGAGAAGAGTTGAGAATAACCCAGGTTTCTGCCTTTGTGCAGGATGAACAAAAGTAGGCATTCTCTGAGAAGGGCAGTGTTGAAAAAGGAGCTAATATAAGCAGGAAATGTTAATAGGTTCAGTTTTGGAAATGTTGAGTTTGAGTTGCCTTTGGGGCTTTAACAATCCTGACCTCAATTCCCTTTCTTTATAGAAAAACTCATTGAAAGATATATTTATATGCACTGTCTTAAGTTCGGGTTCACGGAAAGAGACCAGGGGAGGAGGATTTGTGTGGAAGTGACTAATTAGGAAGTGTCCATCAGGCAGAATCCCAGAGAGGGTAACTTTGGCTCAGTCGCCCAAGGGGCCATAGAGATGGTGTAAGTCACAACTCAGAGTATCCAAAAACGGGGGGACGGGGGAATAAGCAATGAACCCTCAGGACCTTTTGCATTTTTCATTTTCCCTGCTTCAAATGTTCTCCTCTGAGATTTGTGCAGATCTAGCCCCTTATGATTCTGATCTACTCAAATATCATTTTCTCATGGAAGCCTTCACTGAGTACATGATCTAAAATACTCTTTTACCACTGTAACCGCCACCACCACCACCCCAACCCCCACCTCTACAGTCA
>NW_017732016.1:27865-36444 GCF_001890085.2 Hipposideros armiger
GCTGAAACGTGACACTGGCTAGTTGAGGTGGGGTATGAAGCAGTGACAAGGTGATAGTCCCCAGCTCCAAAGCAGAGGGTGAAAATCCTTGTGCTAATATGGACTTTATGTTGTCACTTCGTGGTACACATCCAATTTTGTGCTTTTTTCATTTAGCACAATTACAGCGGTGATGACAGTAGTTCGCAGTTATTGAACATTGAGTATTGTGTGCTATACATTTTCCAGGCATTCATTTTCGAGCCAGCCCTCCCTACTAGGTAAGTGCTGTTATAACCAGCGTTTGCAGGCTTGAAGAAGTCAAGAAACACGCTAAAGTCCAAATAGCTCAAAAGGGTTCAGACCTTATTGTTCTCATCCATAAGAAAAATTCTTCACTACTATTTATTTATTTTCATAATTCTTTTCTATGGATTACTTATACCTTGTAAGCATTTTTAACAGCAGCATACTATTCCATTGAGAAAAGGTAACAAACAATAATTTCCTCTTCTGGGAAGGGACATAAATGAAGACATAACAAGACATGGGTGAAAGCTGCTGAGACAAGGTTTGGATCTTGGTTACAAAAATGTTAACTCTAATTAAAAAACATAGTGACGGGGATGCAAAGTACAGTATAGGGAATATAGTCAATAACATTGTAATAACATAACTGTGTACAGTGTCAGATGGGTACTTGACTAACCGGGGTGATCACTTCGTGAGGTATGTAAATGTCTAATCACTATGTTGTTTTGTACACCTGAAACTAATAAAACAACAACAAAATGTTGATGTTCCTATGGAAAGCAATCGGGCTAAACATCTCCACATGGCATTCCTCCCATCCTCCTTCCCGCTGGGCCCTGGTAACTTGCACCAGTTCTCCCCATCCTCGCTCCCACTGGCCCTGCACTGATAACAAGGTGGGCTGTAACAGCAGAAGGGGGCGTCCACAGCTGGAGATAAGGAAGGGAGGCTATTCACTTGACAAAGATATGTAGACGCCTACTCTGCATGACTGGGGCTACAGCAGTGAACTGAAAAAAACAGAAATTCTTGTCTTCATAACGTTTACATTCTGCTTGGCTAAATCCATCAGTCAGTCAGTCAGTCAGTCAGTCAATCAATCAATCATCAATCAATCCAATGACATGCATTGCGAAAGATGTTGATAAGTGCTAGAAAGAAAAACAAAACAGGGAAAGGGAATGGGGAAGTGGAAAAGGCTGCACCTGAAGTCGTCGAGGAAGCCTCCACTCTGAAGTTGACATGTAAGCAAAGACGAAGGTTATGAGGGACCAAGTCATGTGGATGTCTAAGAACATTTGAGAAATGTGTTAAAGCAACACAGAGGCTCTGAGGCAGGAGGATGTGTTTCAGACAGAGCTGGGAGTCCTGTGTGGCATAAGGAGAGCAAGTGAGGAGGCCAGTATAAGGAGATAACGTCAGGGAAGGAATGGGGTCAAGCGCAGACGCTGTGGCACTGCATGCGTGCGAGGGCTTGAGTGTTCGTTCTGAATGAGATGAAAGGCCATTTGAGCGGAGGAGTGGAATATCTGACCTCGAGTTTAGTCAAATGCCCCTGGTCTCCCAGTGAGGAATAAACTGTAAGGAGGCAAGCTGGAAGCAAGGAAGCTGAGACAAATGACAGTGGCTTCTACCAAAGAGATAAATAGGCATGTGCTGAAAACCGATCTGCTCCTCGATGAGCTGAATATAGAGCAGAAAGGGTTTGCTGATAGGTCAGATGTGGGGAGAGGGAACCGGGGAGTCAAGGGGAGATCCTGGGATACAAACACCCCACAAAAAGCATCTCTGTTTGCACCTGGGTGGTTGGCAAGTCAAAGCCGCCCATGGCCATGGCCTCTTTCTCCCCTGGAAAGAGCAGTAGGGTGGCTGCAGATGGCCCATGCTGCATCCCCTGCTGCAATCGTTGGATGAAAAGTAAGGTGATTTTAAAAATATCCTTAGTAACTGGCTTTTGCAATACATAATTGGTAATAATGGAGCATTGTGAGGTTATTGGTGTTCAAAAATGTGCCTTTCTCAGAATGAGCCAGGTAAGTTCTACTTTTCTGCTAGTGTATGTCTAAATCACTTTTTGCCAATATTTCCGTTCTGTGTCATTTGTGGTAGAAAACAGTGGGAATAGCCTAAATGTCAAGGAATTATTTATAGAACTGATATAAATTGTGGAAGATAACAAAAGAGTATTAATATTAAATCTTATTTTTATAGTGAAATAACAGAGAGAAATATCTGGGAAGATCTTAGGTGCATAAAATGTTTTTAACAGTAGATGTTGCAGTGGGAGAGATTATGAATGCTCCTTTTGATTTTTCTTTAATGAGACTCTGTTACTTTTTTACTAAGAAAAAGTAAAAAAAAGGTAATAAAAGATGCAATAATAAAAGTATTAAAATAATTCTATTGCAGGTTATTTGGGGCATTCCAACTAGTCTCTTGCTATTGGATACTAAGATTCATTCACTTTATTATTCTTAATGAATAGAGAATCAATCACTGGCTGAAAATCATCTAGAACTGAAAAAGAAATAGGGTAGAGAAATACTAAAAATCCTGAAAAAAGACCAAATTATCAAGTATGCATTAATATTTGTAACATGTTCCATAGGATATGAAAATGACCAATACTACACTTGGAAAATGAGATTGTGATTTTAATTTTAATGAAACCCTCATTTTGACCAAACTGTAATGATTCTCAGTTTTTTTGACCAAGTAGCCATCCATAATTTATACAAAAAGCAAACAGGAAGGCATCTGTGGCCTTAGGGAGATGACAAGAGGTGCTGAGGTCAGACTCCTGGGTTTTAATCCTGACACAACTGGTCATTACCCTTTTGACCCTGGGAAATGTATGCTAAATACATACATGTATCAGTTTCTTTACCTGAACAGTGCTGATGATACAAATTTCTCCCTTACGAGACTGTTTTTGTAAGAAAAAATGTAATGCTCCTAAGTCACCTAATCATGATGTTTGCCATAGGGTTACTTGCCAATAAATGGTTACTGTTATTATCCATTCAGATTACTCTTGATGATCTTGAATTCTCATTTGTCAATCTTTCAGCCTCCAACCTGGGTGGTTGTTGCTGCCTACTGAGATATGGGGTCCCTGCAAGGGACTTTCTTATGTGGTTAGCACAGCTTCTCATGTGATTGGTGTGTTCTAAGGGGATAAAACAGGGATGCATCCAGGAAATGCCTATTTATTCAACACTCATGAAGCATTCTGCAACACCCCCAGTGAGGCTCTGCAGCACCCTTGCACAAAGACCTTTGTATATGGGACTGCTATACATGCAGCATATAGCACATTGCATTACGAATGGTTGTCATGTCTCCCCATTTAGTCTGTTTTCCCAAATAGACT
Organism: Hipposideros armiger; assembly: GCF_001890085.2. Taxonomy (NCBI): domain Eukaryota; kingdom Metazoa; phylum Chordata; class Mammalia; order Chiroptera; family Hipposideridae; genus Hipposideros; species Hipposideros armiger. The sequence goes on from NW_017732016.1 coordinate 31,251, forward strand.
GAAAGTGTTTGAAACAGGGACTATGGTTGTCTCCTTAGTACCTGGGACAGTGCTTCTTACAGAGAGATATTTATTAAATGATGGATAAATGGGTAAATGGATTTATAATTAAAAATATATAAGATCAAACTTTCTCAGGTATATATATTCTGGCTTATTTATTTATTTATTTATTTATTTATTTATTATTATTTTAATTGGGGAATTGGGGGAAGGGGAACAGACAAGTTGNGTAGAGGGCAGTGTCACTGGCCCTCATATGTGGGATCCGAACCGGGGCCCTCTGGCCTCCCAAGCCAGTTCTTAACCATCGCGCCACTCGGCCGGCCCCCTCTCACCTCATTTTATCACTTATAAATGTTGCAAAGACACTGGGTCCACCTGGATAATCCGGGATAATCTTCCATCCTGAAACCCTTAACTTAATCACATTTGTAAAGTCTCTTTGGCCATTTAAGATAATAAATAGGTCACAGGTTTGGGGATTAGGGTATGTATACATGATGGGGGGTTATTATTCTACCTACCGCATCTACAGAGGCTGCAAGGTGGGTATTATCATTGTTCTCATTTTAAAGATACACACACACACACACACACACACACACACACACACGGGAAGGTCTGACAATGAAGTTCACAAACTTGTTGTAACAATGTTGCTAACCTTTTTTTTTTTATATCAGAGGGATTATTCATTGTGAATTTGTACCAACTGGACAAACAGTTGACCAAGTTTACCATTTGGAAGTGCTGAAAAGGCTGTGTGACAAAGTTAGATGACCTGAACTTTTCGCCAACAATTCATGGCCCTTGCATCACGACAATGCCCCAGCTCACACGGCACTGTCTGTGACGGAGTTTTTAGCCAGTAAACAAATAACTGTGTTGGAACAACCTCCCTACTCAACTGATCTGGCCCCCAGTGACTTCTTTTCTTACCTGAAGATAAAGGAAATATTGAAAGGAAGACATTTTGATGACATTCAGGACATCAAGGGTAACATGACGACAGTTCTGATGGCCATTCCAGAAAGAGTTCCAAAATTGCTTTGAAGGGTAGACTAGGCACTGGCATCAGTGTGTAGCTTCCCAAGGGGAGTACTTTGAAGGTGACCGCAGTGATATTAAAGAATGAGGTATGTAGCAGTTTTTCTAGGATGTGTTTGCAAACTTAACTGTCATACATATATAAAATTATATATATATATATATACATATATGTGTATATATATAAAAGCTATGACTCAGAAAAATTAAGAAATTCTCCCAGGTTCACATATTTTTAAGTAAAAGAGCAAGGATTCAAACTACACTGTGTTTCACTCTGCTGTGTATGTTCCTTCTGAGCAATAGACATTAATATACTCAGTAAATGTTTCTTCTAAAACCAGGAGGGCTGTATGAGTAACATTTGAGGTTCACCCCATGTCTGATAATCTGTGGTTCTTCTCTGTTCAGGGTAAAAAAATGAAGACTCAGTTCCAGCCAGTCTCGATCATTGTTCCTTTTCTCTTTCTCTAAAGTAAAAGGGGGAAAAGTGGGAGTCCTGAGCCACCTGCAGAATGGAAGAGGATGATGGGGAGCGAGTATTTTCTAAGCCAGAACTTGGAAAAATGCAAAACAAACTTTGCTCCTACATATATGACCTTGGAATAATAAATACAAAATCTGCTTAAGATCCCCCATTGGGCACCTCTCCTGGCAGCCCAACCATCAAAATCAATGAAAATCATGTTAGCATTTTGCTAATTGAACCAAACAGGAGGTAACTGGTTTTGAGAAATCCTGTAATGAAGTAATTAGTTACTCCATCAGTAAATGGAAATAATAATCATAGATTGTCAAAGCTAAAAATAAACTTTCTGATTATAGATAGGGGAACTGCAGCCCAGAAGTGTCTGACACCTGACACAGCTGTGAGCAACAACCTGGAAAAGACACTCAGGTCTCCTGGCCACTGGTCTAGGGTGCTTTCCGCAGGGCCATCAATTTCTGGAAATTTAAACACGACTAGGCTGTTTCCCTCTAAACTGGAGAATCAGGGGTGAAGTGACACATTGCACACACATGACAGCCTGTGCTCCAGGTGAGGGGTGGATTGCTGACATCCAGTCTGTGTGCAGCCAGGCAAGCGATAGTCCTTGGTAGCATGTACCCATTCGCACACCATCTGATGAGTTCACCAGCCCACTCAGCCCTCAAGGGCCAGTTTTTAATTTTACTTTTCAATTATAAAAATAACAGATCATGACTAAAGATCATTTAGAACATTCTTTAAAGAAATAAAAATAAATCATCGATCACGAGTTCTACATCTTAATAGCTATTAATATTATGGAGAATTTCCTTCTACAGTTTTTTTTTCTCTGTCCACTCAACAGTTCTTTGCAAAAACCAACCCCTTCCTTTATATAACAATAACACAATATATACTGTGGTCCAAAGGGCCTCCCCCCACTCCCCGCCTCTACGTGAACACAGAGCCCAAATGACCTTTGTCTGGGTCACTGTGTTTTGTTCGAGCATCGACACATGAACCAAGCCGGCCATAGACGATGTCTCTGGGACTTTCACTAAGGCTATTGGGAACTGTGCCCTTACTCTGAAGCATGAGATCTCTGCATCAGCTTGGCCATGGACTCTTGCTTTCACATAGGAAAAAGTTTTCCTGAGAATAAATCCTAGCTGAAACTAACAGGCTGAGAGAGAGANAAATGTATAGACTGGGTGCCTGTAAAAAGAGCCCCTCAGGAGGAACTGGAGAGAGACGAGAGGAACAATCTGGAAGAAAGGAGGCAGGAATGGAAGAAAGAGCACGAGAAAGATGTGACATGACCGAGGGAAAGGAAAATCTCTCATTCTGATGCTGAAAATAAGGAGATGTGCATGGGATTTGAGACCTGCCAGGCCCCATTTTCTCTGTGAAATGTGAGGTACTTGAAACTTTTTGCCTACCTCAGCCCTAAGCTCATTAAACGTAGTCTAGGGGAATTTCTACATTCTCTAATGGTTTCATTTAAGAATCTTATTTTATGAGCTTATCAATTAATCCATGTGCTTCACTCATGCTTGATATTAAGTGCCTTTATACCATTTTATGTGCTTGGCACTAGAGACTCAGAGGGGGATGAGACCTCAGGTGGAGTTCTGGGGCTGCCAGTGTCCTGGTCTCAGCTGCAGAAAGACCTTCTGGAAGGCAGGGGACGAGAAGCAGTCCACGGAACGTCCTCTCAGTGCCTCACGTTCTGACACTGACATCTTCATGGCTGTTTACTGCCTATCACGTTTGATCCCACAGAAGCAACATGTTTTAGAGGAAAACATTTTAGACACTGACCCAGGCACCCCACTTCTTGTGGCCGAGTTGTCTTGGGCTAATGATTGTTTCTGAGCTTCACATCCTTTGGGCCTAAGTGCCGGGCGGACTAAGCTGACCTCCATGGCCCCTTCCCACTGTGGGGTCCTCTCCATTCTGCAACACGATCAAGCTTGTGTTATCACACACTTTTTACACAAGAGAAAACTGAGGCTCAGGAACGTGAGGCGACTAGCCCAAGGCCACACAGCTCCTGAGTGGCAGAGTCGCTCCTGAAGTCCAGATCTGCCCAGTCCTGAAGCCAGCTCCTTGCCCTCCCTCCTACACTGCCTCCACCCACCCAGCCACGGGTGGGGTTTTGAGCCGAGGAATCCACAGCCATCTTGCTGACGCGCCATCAGCACAGGGTGCCAAGTTCCAGGCGGGGCCTATGGCGGAGGTGCAGGACTGTCCCCCGGGCTGAGCCTCTGCAGTAACTTGCTCAATCCCCCCTCCTCAGCTCTGTAGACCCTTCAGTCCACCCAGATACACCACACCCCCAACTTCTGGTGCCAATGCTTATGTGAAAACTATCACATGATCTGGTGACCCAAGAAGACAAAGGCAGGGAAAGAGGCGAGAGGGAAAAGGAAATGGTTAAATGAACACAGTGCCAGATTAGGCTTAAGGCCTTGGGGGACCCACCATGAAGGTCTTTACTTGGCGTAGGGACTAGTGTGGCCATCTGTGGAGGGTCTAACCTTGGTCTCACTCCATGCTGCTGCTGTGTGTCTGGGGGCAAGTCTGTTCTCCCCTCCGAGCATCAGTTTCCTCCCTATAAATAGGGAAAATAATGCCCACCCCACAGGACTGTAATATGAATCAGAGAAAAAGAACTTCCGCAATGCCTGCTACCCATTTGATAAATAGTAGGCATTTGATAAAGAGTGGTCATTCTTTTTTTCCCCTGCCCTGACCCAGAGAAGGCTCATTTGAAATGGCAGAGGTATGATGAGTTATTTGCTGTCCTGAGCAGAGGGATGCCTTCAGACAGATGGCAGCACTTTCCTGGGGGCACAGTACCTCTCCCTGACACCTGCACCCTGCCTGCCAGGGTGCCACACCACAACCCAGGCAGGTGATGCTGTTGCCATGGAAATGGAGTTCTGTGCCCAGTCCAGTTTTGATCATCCAGGAGATGCAGGATACAGGTCAACAGCTCTTTGTTTGGAATGGAAGTGAGACTGCAATTGATGAGGAAGGCACAAATAATCAACAGGGTCAGAACTGTCACTACTCTCGGTACATCTGGAAGCAACTCATTTGACTTCAGTAGACCTTGGTTTCTTCACCTGTAAAAGGGAAATTCTAAACCCTGACTCAGAGGGTTTTTTGGAAGATGAATTAGGTTGCCCGTGAAATCACCAAGGCTGGTGTCCGATGCATAGGAGGTCCTTACTGACAGCTAGTTATTTTCTTTCTTTCCTGCTAGTTTTAATGCGATAAGGAAGGAGGAGGAGGAGGAGGAGGAAGAGAATGAGAAAGGATAAGGGAGAGTAAGGAAAGAGGAAAAGGATGAGGAAGGGGAAAAGAAACAGTAGCTACAACAGCAGCAAAGCCAGTGGCATTCAGTTACCTGGCTGAGGGCGCTGTTGTTCAGGCCATTTGCATGCACAGCTAACAATCTCCACTGTGTTTGGTTCCCACGCTGCTGTAACAAGTTATCTCCAAGGTGGTGGCTTACAAAGACACAAATGTATCATCATGTGGTACTGGAGGTCAGAAGTCTAAACTGTATCAGCAGGGCAGTGTTTTTCTGTAGGCTCCAGGGGAGAATCCGTCCCCTTGACCTTCCAACTTTAGAGGCCACACGCTTTACTTGGCTTATAGTCCCCT
>NW_017732016.1:43745-58366 GCF_001890085.2 Hipposideros armiger
ATGTGGGATCCGAACCGGGGCCCTCTGGCGTCCAAGCCAGCTCTTAACCAATGCACCACTCGGCCGGCCCTTATTTTATTTATTTATTTATTTATTTATTTATTTATTTATTTATTTATTTATTTATTTTATGTAACATGAAAAGCAAGTCACAGCATAGAGTAAAAATAGTCACATTAATACCTTCCCACTTCTATAAATGGGGCAGACTTAGCTTTCTCTGAGCAGTTACCAATAGTAACAAAAAGGTATAGAATTAATTTCCCAATTCTCTGATGTAACACATCAGTTAATATTATGTTCACTAGAGGAGAATGGAGTCTATTTAAAATTCTAAAACTGGTTTAACTATTTTTTTTTAAGTGACGAGAGCTTTAATATGAAGGAAGACAGAGGACAAAGAAAGAAGGAAAGCTTAGTAAGTTCTTGGGAAGGAAAAGTTGATGACTTCAGAAGTGTTTATAGATGGAGGCTCACTTTAGAATCTATCTTTTCTCTTATGCATATACACATGCATTTCATTAGGTTCAACCTAACTTATTTTCAATCCACCATTTTCAACTAATGAGTCCTCCCAACGCCTTCCCTTTTCTAGTCAGATGACCTCACCTCCTATTTCATGAAGACAATATCAGCAACAAAAACAAGCCAACAATCAACAACCTGGAAACAAACCCTGGCTGCCTACATATTCTTCTTCCTTTCTGTTACAGTGGTATTGGTGCCTCTTCTCGATCTAAAGTTTAACCTCATTACCTTTCACTTTCTTAGGGGCTTTGCTCATCAATTACCCCTCCCTTTCTCTAATATATTTTCCAATCTCCTCTTCTACATATTCCTCCCCATCAGGAGGTAAGCATTCTCAAGTTCCCCAACTGAAACAAAAGGTGCCCATTTTTCCACCTCCCGTTCTAGCTACCACTCTTTCTAAACATACCCTATCTCTTCATATCCAAAATCTTAAAATAGTTCTCTACCTTCACTATCTCCTATTCATTACCCTGTCTCAACATGTCATATATGGCATCATATGAATGCATTTTGAAATTAATATGAGGTATGACAATTAAGTTTGTGAATTTGTTTCAGTGATGTTGCTAACCTTTTTTGATAACAGAGGGATTATTCATTAAGAATTTGTACCAACTGGACAAAGAGTTAACCAAGTTTACTATTTTGAAGCGCTGAAAAGGCTGTGTGAAAAAGTTAGATGACCTGAACTTTTCACCAATAATGCATGGCTCTTGCATCACAACAATGCACTAGTTCACACGGCACTGTCTGTGAGGGTTTAGCCAGTAAACAAATAATTGTATTGGAACACCATCCCTACTCACCTGATCTGGCCCCCAATGACTTCCTTCTTTACCCGAAGATAAAGGAAATATTGAAAGGAAAACATTTGGATGACATACAGGAAATCAAGGGTAATGACGAGAGCTCTAATGACCATTCCAGCTTTGAAGGATGGACTAGTTGCTGGCGTTGGTGCATAGCTTCTCAAGGGGAGTACTTCGAAGGTAACCATAGTGATATTCAGCAATGAAGCATGTAGCACTTTTTCTGGGATGAGTTCGCAAACATAACTGTCCTACCTCTAAGACATTTTCTGCCTTATTTTACTGACCATTCAGCAGTTTATGTACAGAAATCTATGTACCTATCTATGTACATCTATATCTCCAGTCTCCCCAGGGGGACACACCTCTAAAATGGTTTCACTCTCTGCCTCTCCTACGAAGTGGCCTCCGTCTAGGTCACGGCAATAACAGTCCCTCAGAAGTCCATGTGCTCTCATGGTTCTTCCTCTGACTAACTGTCCATAATGCAAACCAGATTACAAATTTGTAATATCTCCACCACTTGCATCATCCAAAGACTTTCAATTACTCATTGGAGTAATCAAGTAATACATTCAGTGAGTCTATGCCTCATTTGGCTTAAAAGACCTATAAGCTTTGTCCTCAGCATATCTCTGCAGCCTTCTCCCAGCATCCATATTTCAGCCATAAAACACTTCCTTCAGGTCCTCAAAGCACTAAACTCTCATCAATCTCTAAATCTCACACATGCTGCTACTTTTGCCTGAAACACTATCTCCCATCATCTCTCTTGGACAGATTCTTATTAATCTTTAAGTATAAGTTGATGTCACCTTTTTTCAGGAATCTTCCCTGAATCTCTAGGCTATTTTAAGTGATGTTTATTATATGCTTCCAAAGCACACCATTCTTACTCTAAAATACTACTTATCACACTTTCCTGAAATTCTATGTTTAATCATTTGTTTCTGCAGCTAGGCTGTAAGCGCAAAGAGAAAATGGTTTTGTTTACTGTTTTAACTCTGAAATCTATTGGAGGAACCAAAAATTGTGGATAGGAGAAAAATGTAAAATGAATGAATGAAAGCTGAATCCCATCAACTGCTTAGATTGTTAGTGGGAATGAGTGGAGGTCAGGGGCTCTTGGCCAGGATGGTAGCAATTTTAATTAGAGTTCCATTTATTGGGTCTTCAGAAAAGTCATGACGCATGTTTGCAACAGATGGCACCAGTTCATTTTTGGAAGTACTAGAATCATTCACATCTATGTTATTGCTATATCATTTGACAGATGACAGTACTAGTTTCATTCTAAAAAAAAAAATTGAGCCATTTTGTTGAGTTTTGGAGATTTTACAACAAGTTGAAGATGGAAAACCAAACTGCATTTTTGGCACATTTTACTGTTTTACTTCCATAAAGGGAAGAACGCATGTCAAGCTTGTGAAAAGTTGCATATAGCTTAGAGTGACAATGCTCTATAAGAACGTCAGTGCCGACGATGGTTCACAAAATTCTGTGCTGGTGATTTTGATCTCAACGACGCTCCTCCATCAGGGAGGCCCACTGAGGATGATGATGACAAAATAAAGGCATTGATCGAGCCAAACCCATGTTACATGATACGAGAGATTGCAGAAACATTGAACATCCATCATTCCAGTGTTCACGACCACCTGAAGAAGCTGGGATACATAAGGAATCTTGATATTTGGGTTCCGCTGAACTCAAAGAAGTTCATTTGATGGTGTGTATAAACATTTTGAAGAGACTGATAACTGGTGATGAGAAGTGGATTGTTTACAACAATGTGGTGTGCAAACAGTCTTGGTCCGACGTGATGAGTCGCCTCAAATGACATTGAAAGCAGACATTCATCAGAGGAAGGTTATGCTCTCAGTGTGGTGGGATTTTAAAGGTATCGTGCTTTTCGAGCACCTACCAAGGAACCGAGCAATCAATTCGAATGTGTACTGTCAGCAATTGGACAGTTTGAATGAATCCATCATCCAGAAACGTCCAGAGCTTGTTAATTGTAAAAGAGTTGTGTTCCATCGTGACAACGCAAGGCCACACACAAGTTTGATCACCCGTCAAAAATTATTGGAGCTTTGATGGGATGTGTTGCCACACCCACCATACTCGCCTGACCTTGTGCCATCAGACTTCCACTTGTTTCGCTGTCTTCAAAACTCTTTGCATGGTATAACGTTCAATTCAGATGAGGCTGTAAATCAGCACCTTGTTCATTTTTTTGCAAAGACAGGTCCTTCGATGAATGAGGAATTATGACGCTCACTGAAAGATGGCAAAAGGTTATTGAACAAAAAGGGCAATGTATCTTTGATTGATCTTTGTTCTTTATATTAATAAATGACTTTTGAAAAACATAGACAAACTATGTCATGACTTTTTCGAAGACCCAATAGTTTTGAACATAGCCATATTCTCTAACATCTTTGCTAGATATTGTTGAATATTAATAATTCCCATTTTCACCATGGAATTTACAATAGGCATTAAAAATTAAGAATTTACACAGACACGTGCACACACACACACACACACACACACACACACACACACTTATATTGATACTGGGTCGTAAGAAAAGCCATGACATATTTTTTTCTGTTTTCCTTCACAAAAATGCATCATGACATGTCTGACAACCCAATATATTCCTCTCTTTTCTTCAAAAGGGCTCATGACAATCTGTCTCCTTTACCTTTACACTCTTATTTCCCAGGACTCCCTAGTGTTGAACAAAGTACTTAATTTCCTGACCATTTCATATCCTTTCATCTATCGGCAACTTTGCATCTTTCCATCAGCTTCTTCCTGAAAGAACTTCCCACTACTTAATTTGTATCAGATTTGTTTTTTTAGCTTCCAGACTTAATACAGCTAAAACTTCCCCATTTCTCTATAGAGCTCATAGAAATGGAAGGCCTTTTCCTCTCCCCCCCCCCTTATTTTACACCTCACAGTGTAGCACAGTGTTCAGGTCTGGGGAGATTCTCAGAAAAAATGAATAAAGTAAAAAAAAAAAGAATGAATGAATAAATGCATGGAAAGATAGACAGGCTGGTGAAATAATGGATGAATGAAACAAATGAATGAATGAATGAATGAATGAATGAAATGAATGAATGAATGAACTGAACCTATTCCTTCGAAATCCCTCTGAATTACGTTGGGACACATACTCCCACACCTGGCCTCATTTCATTGGTCAGTAAACTAAATCTCAAAGGTGTTACTACATGTACAAGTGACCCAGCAACAAGAATTACAATGGGAAGAAGAAGTCATTCTTCTAAGTCCACACAAGGAATCTGTGTTCCAGGTTGAGATGTACAGCTTCCGCAAGGCAACATCAGCAGTGGGTACCACTGAGTACATAAGAACTTCTCTCCTGTAAAACCTCATATAGCCTCAGATTCCTCCAAAACACAGTACTCTGGAAACTTTCTCTAAGGGGAGTTGCCCATGAGTGGACATCTAGTCCTTACAGATCACCTCTCTACTGTGTCAGAATTTGGACTTGACAACCTCCTAAATTAATTCCAAATGGAAGATTCTGTAATTTATTACAGACCCTGAAAAGCACAATGGGAGAAACGAGTCTCAGAAAGGAGTCGGTCAGAGTCCAATCAGGAAAACTGAGGTCACCCGAGGTATTTCAACAGAACAAATTTAGTACTAGGATAATTAGTTAAATTGATGCTAGAGGTGAAACAGCAAACAGGTAACATGGAGGTTAAACAGACAGCAACTGCCGGCAGCTACTGTCGTCAGGGGTTGGGGACACTGTCCATTGCTGCTAGGGCAGTTGAGACCCATTACTGGGGCCACACAAAAAGAATGACAAAGCCAGCCCCAGTCCCCTGTTCTGCCTTCAAGTCTTTCTATAGAACCACTTACTGGTGGATCCTAGGAGCTGGCAAAGCAGAAATATAGTTTACAGGTTCCCAGTTTCCACATTAAAAGGAAGAGTACAGAAGGATGGATTGGGCATTGAGATGTTGTGAGATGACAGCTTAATATGAGGTAAGTGTAGTAATCCTGTTTCCTAAAATCTCAGAACAAAATATTCTTTAATAACAGTGAGATCCTGCAGAAGAGCAGCTGAATAAGCAAAACGCAAGTGGGACACATGGAAAGAAAAATTAATTTTATATCCTTGGAATGGCTTTGGTAGCCAGTAGAAAGAGACCCAAGTGGAAGATACCAGACTTTGGAAAATTAAAATGCTCATATGACCTACACTATCTGTATACATAAAAAAGCAATCTACACAGAAGAGAGTAGAGACTGCGGTTCTTTCCCCAGTGTGGCAAAGCGGTCTTAAATGACTAGGACAACAGAGAGAACACTGGTTAAGAGCCGGGTCTCTGGAGCCTGGAAAACCAAGAGTTAAACACTGTTGCTTGCTACCTCTGTGATTTACACACTTACCTCCCTGGTCTGTGCTTCCTAATTACTAAAATTGAGACACAAGACTACCTTCTTCCTTCTGCAAATCAAATAGGATAGTTTTGAGAAGTAAATGAAATATGTTCTGAAAATGATCTATAAACACACTTGGCACATAGTATGTGTGTAAAGCATGGCAGCCAATGTCAGTGCATCTGCCTCATCCCCTCCGACCTTGTGTAAGGCCCTTGCTGTCTTTTCTTCAAAAACTAAAAACATGATAGTTTAGGACTCCTTTGTGGAAGAGACCATGTTGAGGAAATTTCTAGAACTAAGGAGGTTATTAAGTTCATTCTTATTCTCTCCCTATATATGGAAGAGCCCCAACTCTCCCCCAACCTCAGTTACTAGACAGGATTACTCCAAATTCCTCTTTGAACTGTCTTTCACATCCCAGGCCCATGGAATCCCCATCCCTGCCCCACGCTGGTCCAAAATGTTCAGTCATGCCCTGCTCTCCCTGCGTGACTTCTTCCTGCCCCCAAATCGAGTTCATATTAAATCACATTAATTCATCAAATAACACATGAGTTAAACATAGATTAGAACAAAACAAAATAGGATTCTCCTTCATTAACCCAAGCTGATCTTCAGTTTAGAAAGATGCTATGTTTTCTCCACTGATTAGCATTATGAATCTTCATTTTCTTTAGCTGAATTAGAATTACTCCATTATTTTCATAAGGGGTTTGAAGGTAGGGAAAATAAAAAATGTGGACAATTTTCGTTGTTTGTCATTTGTATCAATGATAGAAGAAAAATAACATTCTTTGGTAAAATAAAAAATAAAAGTATATAATAAAAAGCTCTGTGAAACCAAAACCTACTATAGAATCTGATCAGAAAAAAGTATATATATATATATATATTTTTTTTTTTTTGAGTAGTACTGAAGCCAAACAAAATAAAACATGTCTTTGGCCCATCTGTCATTGGTCCATAGAACATAGTGTAGGGTTTACTCAAATTCAATTTGTTGACACAATGACAAAATGAGCAAAACTAATTTAACTTTGTCTCCAAATTCAAGCAAGCATTTGCCATGTTGGATATTCCCACAAATTGCATTACTATTTTCCCTTATTTTAAGTAATTACCCACAAGGGTCCGCCTTCTGAGTGTAAACATTCTATCACGGGCTGTTGCAATTGGTTTAATGGGAGGTGCTTAAAATGTTTTCTGTTTTCTTAGAATTCTAATGACTCTTCTAACATAGACTCAGATTTGAATAACCACAGCTGAAGCTATAAATGGGAAGTGTAAATTATGTCTCCAGATGTGGGGTGTGTTTCCCATCACACAACAACATTCTCCTGCCTCCTAATCTAAAAAAATAATAAGAAGAAGATGGTTTGTGGTTCAGAGCAAGTTTTTTTTTCATGCTTGGAAATCATATGCACATGGTATGATCATAATTTTTTAAAGATTTGCATTGGAAAAGAAAAGAAAAGATGATGAGGTGATAATTGCTTTGGGATCAAATGTAAATGCCGTGGATTTTTCCAAGTTTAGGATTTCTTCAATTGTTTGTTTTTCTGCAAGCTATCTCAGCCCTGTGTCTCAGTTCCCATTTGCAGACAGTTTTTCAGTTCACGATGCACTCTTATTGTATGATTTCATTATTGGGGCATCACAACAATATGTGAGGAAGAAATTACTATTATTTCTCTTACACTTGAGGAACCTGAGGCCCAGAGATGAAGCAATTTCTCGATCAAGATCGCCCAGCTAGCAAGAAGCAGAGCTGGGACGGAAGCTCAGGCTGGACTGCTGCCAAAACTAATGGCTTTTCTAGAAATCCTTATTGTCACCATTCCCTGCCCTCCATCTCCTTGTTAACCTCAGGATACCTCCTGGGAATATGTCATGGAAAAGTCTTCTTAGCTTGATCCCCTGTAGACTTGAAAGATGGAGGCTCGTTCTCATGACTCTCTACACCCACAGAGCCTAGTGAAGGTCTGGCAACAGGGCATCCGTCCATCAGACACCTCAGACTGAGTGATCAAGTTCTCTAATTAACTCACTGGAAAGGGAAGCAGGAAACTGCGATGAAGACCTATAGTCTAGTCCCTGAGCCTCAGTGGGGAAGGAGAGGAGAATGGGAAAGGAAGAAAGGCGAGGATTCATGACATACGATGACCACAAAACATGCACACATTTTGGTTGACAGCGGAGAGGCCTTTGTGGCACTAGGATGAAAAGAATAGGCCTAAATTAAGTGTCACCAGGGGCAGAATGGCTGGTGCAGAATTTCCTTGGAATCAGCAGAAGCACCAACTAGAGGCAGAAGATACACAGGTTCTTAAAAATAACTTCTACTCTCACACAGTTCAATTTTACATCCTGAAAGATAGAGACAGGCAAATTTAGCAGTCTTAAAAACAACACTAACCAGCATTTATTGAGTTAATAATCTAGGTCTGACACTCAGCTGAATGGTCTGCCTGTTTGCCTCATTTAATCCTCACAACAATCCTGTGAAACAGTTCCTCTCATTTCCCCCTTTTACAGATGAGCAGAACAACGTTCAGAGAGGTAAGAAACTTGCCCAAAGTCACACAGGAATGACTTTCTAAGTGCTTTCTCTTCTGTCAAATGGGGATTATAATAGCCCCCTACTGGGGTTGATGTCAGGATGAAAGGAGGAAATGTTGTGGAACAGAGTCCAGCATACAACAAATAAAGGGCCGTACTCTGTTATTTAAAACAGAGAAAAAAACAGGGTTTGAATGCAGGTGGTTCAAGTCCCAGGTTTTGCAGCCAAATACAAGGGTTTAAACCATTGCTCTGACATCTTCACATGTGTGGGTTATCTTGGTTCTGAACATTCTCCTTTCCTTGTCTGGAGATGCTAATAACAGTAACAGAATATGTCTTGCAGAGCTATTGTGAGAATTAAATGAGGTGATACATTTTGATACAGGCTGTGGGTGCATAAGATCCAGCTATGCCTAAAATGTTAAGGGCCTTTAAATGGAGGAGGGACTCTGTGGCGTGGGTGGGCAGGAGCAGACTTTATATAATAAGCCATGTAATTTCTTTTCATCATATTATTAAATTAAGTGACAATGTTTGCCAGATTGAATAATAGTAGCAAACATTTCGTTTAACAGCCATGATACAATATGCACATGCTTTTAAAAATCTCTCTAAGCCAGTTGGAATTCAGCCTGAGACGAATTCATAAACATGTATTTTATAACCTGCTTAGAGGGTTATTAAAGAATGAGGCTGGATTTATCTCGCAATTACTCAATGAGTGAAAACAGAATACTTCAGAATGAAGACTGCTCCCTTTCTGAGTCCGTTGAGGGTTGGGAGCTTCTTCCCTAGGCCCCAGACATCCTCAGAGAAGCTGAAGACTTGACAATGAACACAATGACAGAAGTCCTGAATGACAAACCAAAAGGAAGTTTCTGTCTTGTCATGATCAGAGTTCTCCTTGGCTACAACACTGAATGATGGCTCTATTTACACAGCCTTTCCACACCCACCCTTGCATTGTTTTAATTCTATCGACCCTAAAAGAAGAAAATAACTTTTATTTTCTATGAACCCGTCCATTCTTCTGACAAATGAGTTGCTGGGTACCTACAATAAGCCAGAAAAACTAAGCACAGACAAATCTAAAGAAGTGTGGTGACTTGATCACTGTCACACACGTGAGTTTTCTCACTCATGTCTCAGGTCTGCTGGGCTCTCCAGACACGTCCTCTGGCCACTAAAGCACTTGCTGGCTTCAGCCTTAATGATGTAAGATGCAACTTCAAGGGAAAGCGAGGTTCAGTAAGAATTAGCTCCGAGAGACCAATGATGCCTTGTGGTTGAGGATTTTGCCTAGGACTGTAATCATCTTTGGGGGTGTACAAAGATATGCTCCAACCCCAACACTCGATACTGGATCGCCCAAGACAGTGTCACAGGGAGGCAACTGACCATTTAATGTCCAACAATATTCAGACTGACTAGTCGCTCGTGCTGAGATTTTTGTTTGTAACTGTATCAATCTACCATGGACCCCGGCTTTGAAGTGTGCTCTCCAAATATACTTCCTTAGAAGGCTGGTGGGAGAGAACAACAATAAAAATCACACACCACTTATTTCAAGGTCTTTACCATATTCTACAGTCAGTACTTAACCAGCTGGCTATTCTTTCATTGATTCCAGAAATGTTGATAGATAATGTCCTATTTGAGGGCACAGACAGGATGGAATTGATTTCCACTAGACAAGAATACCTCTCAATCACTTCCCCTTCTGTTGTATGCATCTGCCATCTCTCAGTCTTTGCTATAAGCTGCTTTTCAATTTCTATTGTAGCCTTCTAGTGAAAGCATTCTGCTGCTTTCTAGGTCTTGGACAGAGATTGACATTTATGGCTACATTGACGGGCTGAACAGACATGAAGGAGAACAGGCACATGAGTAGCAACTCTTGAATCACTGGCGAGGAAAGCTGCCATGTAGATGAGTGACGAAGGGGATGGGCTCTGCAGCCACACTATGTGGATATAAAATCTGGCTCTGCCACTCAAGAGCTGTGCGTGACCCCAGGCAAGCGACTTCACCTCTCAGCTCCCTAATCTTATCTGCAAAAGGAGAATAATATAATGGTAATTAACATAGGGCTATTGGGAGAGTAACAAGAGCTAACCAAAGTGAAAAAGTGTAGAATGGTAACTGACGTTTGGTAAGCACTCCATTAGTGTTAGCTATTGTTTTTAATAAAAATATTAAATATTTCTATCTAAACTCTAGAGCTCTTTGTATAGCATATGAATTAATTTTTCCTATGTGAAAGAACTATCATAATACCTTCCATACCTGGTACCTTTTGGGCAATTAATTCCAGGTCATTATTATAAACATGGATTACTATTTTATTAGCAGGATAAGAAAAAAACAAATGTTATTTTTAAAACTAAGATTTAAAACATGCACTTTTTTTTTATTCTGACTCCTGTTCTCTCATCATACTTAAAACTTGTCAATTCTTTTATAAGTTCCAGGCACCATGCTAAGCTTGCTTTTCACCCTGGTTACTCTTTTCTGGCTCTCAAGCCACATTACCTGGGTTTGTGGCCCCGTTCTTCCACATCCTGCCTATGAGAACTTACAGAATGTACTGAACTCTGTGCCTCGGCATTTTCATCTGTCAAATGGGGAGAAAAGTTGGGCCCACCCCTTAGCATTGTTGGGCCAACATAACACTTTGCCCGTATAAACTCGCAATAATTTCTAGCTACTGTTATTACTCTGAGATGTCAGGACAATCTCTGATCCCGTAGCTGTTTCCGTTATGACTTCTTGAATGTTATGTTCTTTGAGCAGCAGGAGCAAAGACGCAGAACAAGGAACGTGCAGGGGAGACTGAAAAACACGGAGTTCCGTGAGCTGCTCCAGCAGTGAAAGCTGAGACTTGTTTCCAGATGTCAGAGCACTCCTGCTCCTGGGAGGAACCTGAAAGCCAGGCCCCCCCACTTCACTTGGCAACCAAGGCCAATAAGCCTCCTTAATTTGGAAAATTCCACTCACGTTCCTGGCCTCTGGCTCTCCACATGTCCCCAGAGGCTTTTATGCCAGCCTTGAATCCCAAATGTGGAAGAGGAAGAAAAGAGGGAATGGAAAAAAAAAATAGGTAGAGGAAAGGTCGGAAATTTAAACTGAATTGTTTGGTAATGGAAAGTCCCTTTCAAGTCCCTTTAATTCTTTATTTGGATTCCATTGAGTGTGTGCCAAGGGGGAAAAAGGAAAGGTTAAATCCTTCTATCAGATCTGGCAAAGGAGCTCAGGCAAGCAGCTTAAGAGATGGATTAGCTCTCCTGCAATGCAGAAGTGTTAATACACAGGATGCCATCAGGCTGCACAGAACCCTCCTGGCAGGCCTTGGCATCCTCTGACCCTGGGGTGGGGTGGGGTGGGGGCTCCAGGAGGAAATCAGCTCACAAAGCCATAGTGAGATCCCCAACAAAGTGGTGCCTCTGCCCAGGGGTGGAATGAGGCCTCAGGTATAGTCACCTTTGGAGAGTGTGATAAAACTTTGTTTCTTCCTCCAAGAAAAATACACACATATACAAGATTTCACCAAAAACCCGAGGGGACTCAAGAACTTCATGTATCTCACCCACAGAACTTGAACCCCTGAGTTTAAACTTCCAGAGCTTTTTTACTAAAAGTCTTACTGTTTTTCACATGCTTCTTCCTGGCAGGCTTCCCTGGAGTCAAAACACTTTTTTTTATATTTCAACTATGATCAGATCCAAAATTCAAAACGTGCTTGTCTGTGGCCTGATGTTTCTGTGTTTAATTCAACAAATCAGGCAAGTTTGGGAGGGGGGGGGTGCCGTGGGAAATCCTTGGAATAAATACTGGGTTCTGCTCTCAGTTCCAGTAGCCCCAGCCTGGGCGATGCTGGGAAAGTCACTTAGCCTTTCAGAGTTTCGCCATCTTAATGAATAACTGGGGATTTATTAGTGTCTTGGCAACCTTTTCAGGGCTTTCTCTGGTGACATTTCCTGTATGTCCAAGTGATTTTCCAGAGATAAAAAGAGCTATATAAATATGAAGGGCTAGTCAGCAGCTGTGACATGGCAGACAGTGGAGATGTGAGGTAAGGGGACATCAGTCCTTCCTTTCCCAAAAGAGCTTACGTGGGGTGAGAGAAACGGCCCAGAAATCAGTAATCACAGCCCATTGCAATAAAGTCTCCCAATAAAGACTGTGTGAAACCTCACAGGGGAAGACTTCATCCCTTCTGCGAGGTTCAAAAAAGGCTTCCTAAGGGAGAGAAATATCTGAGCTGAATTTCCAAGGGAAGCGCAGTAAGAGTAAAAGGAAGGATAGCACATTTCAGCCAAAGGAATCCCCAAGTTCAAAATCAAAGGGAAAAAGGTATGATGAGAATTGCTGAGTATCTCGGATCACGTGGGCACAGGTACTTATCGTGTTGCTCAGAGTCTTGGCTGAAAACAGAAATACTTAAAGGACAGTTCATGGCCAGGGGAGTGGGGCTGGGGAGGGAGAGATTTTTGAGCAAGTCCCTTCTCAGTGAGGCCCCTCACTGCCCTACAGGAAGGCAGAAGGTGGCTGCTGAGAATGTCCTTCTCTCTGCTTTCACGTCTCCCTGGACCAACACCTCAGCTTCCGTGTCTCTGTTGAGGGGAAATGCGACCACCATTTCTTTCTAATGTTTGTAACTTACTTTCCTTTATGCTTCAGATTCTTTAAACTTCTTCTGACATCTCTCCCCAAATTTCAGATTAAGAGAAGTGCCTACTTTATTGCGATTTTTGGGACTCCGTCCCTAAGTAAGGAATCCAGGTAGACATCAAGAGAGATAGCCTAGCTCTCTGGGCAGAGGAAGCTGCGTTGCTTTACTGCTGAAAGAATACTCTCTAAAGTGTGGATGTGTATAAAAACCATGGGGTTTGGGAAAACCAAAGCAGTCCCCTGCCAGGTGCTTTTCCCATGAAGTTTTAAGCTTGTGTGTGTTTGAAAGGAAATGCAATCCACATATATCCAATGTACTTAGGTTGCACATATCCAGGTGCTCCGTAGTAACTTCTGCCATCCAAATTCTTAAAGCCTGGATTTAGTCTTAAGTTCTTCCCTTAGAAATTGGAAGCTGAAGGTTTTTTTCCAAGAGCAGAAAGAGTATGAACCACACAGGATAAAACTTCAGTTGTTTGTTTAAAGCAAGAAACAAAAAATCCCTAAAATAAACCCTTTTTTTAAGTCCTCATCTACCCTTTCCCTGTGGCTTTCACACTCACCTTACTCACTGGCAGGGTGACCTCCCACCATCAGTGGCTTAGGACAGCCCCAGTCCACGCCCCTTTTCCCTGGCATCATGACCTGCAGTGCCCACTTCCACTCTCCAAATATCCTGATTTGAATAAGAAATGATAGGTTATCCCACACAGGGCAGAGTTTTGACATGCCCACGCTAAACTGCCTTTCCCTTTGTTATAATTCGACAGACATATAATGCAAGCCACATATGTGATCAAAAATTTCCTAGTAACCACGCTAAAAATGATAAAAAGAAAGAGGCAAAATCAATGTAAATAAATATTTTATATTCCTCAACTCATATTGAGTCTTTACACTTTGCTTATGGCATATCTCAACAGGATGAGCCATATTTCGAGTGCTTAGTAGCCACATGTGGCAAATGCCTACTGTGCTGAAGCTCCCTCCTGAGAGCAGGCTACCACAGGGTCCCTTCCAAGTGGTAGCTGACAACTCTGCAAAAACTTAAATGCAACCAAGAACATGCTACTGTTCCCACTATTGAAGTTTCAAGGCAATAACTAAAACTCATTGTCACCTTCATCTGTAACCCACCCTAATTTCCTGGTATATTGTAATTCAGTTCAGTTAATGGACTCTCAGTCTTCGAATTAACTCATAATTTTAACTGAATGAGAAGCCACAATTTTGTTGTTGTTGTTGTATTTAGAAGAAAGGAAAGAAGGGAGAGAGGGAAGGAGGGAAGGAGGGAGGGAGGGAGGATTCTAATAATCCATCCATTTGGCCCTTTGCAACAACACAATCTATTAGCCATTGAATCCACTACACACTACCCTGGACACCAAGGCATTCTGACTGCCACTGTGACTTTGCTGCACATGCAATAATTACATCCACCTAGCTTCAATGATTAAGTGCTACCAGCTGGCTTTTGCTATCCCAGAAACCCATCATTCCATTTGATACTGGAGAACCCAGGTCCAAGGCCATGGTCAACAGTGGCCTACAGAGGACAGACACTGCTAAGCTTCTCAAAGATCTCTTTCCTAAAACATTTCTTTTTTTTTT
>NW_017732016.1:58736-84968 GCF_001890085.2 Hipposideros armiger
TATATCTTTTTTAAAGTTTATTGGGGTGACAATGGTTAGTAAAGTTACATAGGTTTCAAGTATACAATTCCGTAATACATCATCTATATATCACATTTTGTGTTCACCACCCGGAGTCAGTTCTCCTTCCATCACCATATATTTGATCCCCTTTACTCTCATCTACCATCCCCTCCCCCCTTCCCTTCTGGTAACCACTAAACTATTGTCTGTGTCTATCAGTTCTTGTTTTGTTGTTTGTTTGTCTTATTCCTTTGTTGCTTTCAGTTTTATATCCCACATATCAGTGAAATCATATGGTTCTTGATTTTTTCCGTCTGACTTATTTCACTTAGCATAATAATCTCAATATCCATCCATGTTGTCACAAATGGCACTATTTCATCTTTTCTTATGGCAGAATAGAATTCCATTGTGTATACATACCACATCTCCTATAATTTTAATGTGAGACATTCTCAGTCTTGTATGTGGTGTACAATGGGGACTTCCTAACTTAAAGAGGGCTAGTCTGAAGGCCCTTATTTTTAACATAATGCTACTTCCTGGTCTACTCACCTGAGTCATCAGACTAATCTTATGATTGTATTTTGCATCTGGGGACCCTTAAGATAATAAAATACATTTCCCTGCTAATTGTCTAGACTTTTGAAACTTGATAGGCTCCTGCATTCTTTTTGTGTGCAGCCTATATTTTGTTGAAATTACATCTGATTAAAGTTTGGATCTCCCTCATGGCTTTACCTGACAATTTGTTTACATCAAAGGCCATTCACTGACATCTGCCACTGGAAATGGCAGACTTTCTCCACAACTGCCATATTTGATTAGTGGTAAATCCAATTCCCATTCATTGTCTTTTCCTCATCAAAGCAAGTTCCTACATGGTCCTGTCCACCTATGTGTGTGTGTGTATACACACACACACACACACACACACACACACACACACACACATTCTGCTATTAATTCTTATGTCCGTTTGTGAGCTCTTACATTATTGAAGTATAAATTTTATAGGAATTCTTTTCTCCTTCTTTATTTTTTCCCTTTTCTCCTTTTTAGCACTTACCACTGAGATTGACACATATTAAATACCCAATAAATACTTTTTGGCTAATTGATGTATTCGGCAAATTTCAATATGGAGCAAAATTATTCGAAATCCCTTAAAAAAACCTCACAGCTGAACATTTAAACATGTAAGAGCATCTTTGTAACTCTAGTTGTCACTGCAATCCCCACTCAACAGCCTCACATCAGCTATAATCCGGAAAACTCTATAACATAAAGCTGATTTCGTTAGATGGATAATGGGACAAAAATTACAGTCACCAAGAAAACTTTAACTTAGAATCCCCAGATTTGAGGATAATTAAAATCACAGCTTGAATGCTGCAGGAATAACTCTTTGAATTTAATTTATTCTGTGTCTGAGTATAAGGGCTGAGTACTTTTTCCCTAGCAGTTTGGACTTTGATATAATTTCCTTTTGTGAGTTAAATTTACTTAAGTGTCAATATTTTGCAACTCAAAGTACAAATTAACTTTATGTGTTTTTTCCCAATAAAAGCAACATTCAACAAAATTATGAATGTTCTTCTGTTTTGCTTCTGTCAAGCATTTTTTTTTACTTTTACTGACTTTTAATGTTCTTTTTTAAATTTTTTTTATTGTGAAATACACATTTTTTAGAATTAGTTTCAGCTGTACAACACAGTGCAATAGTTATACTTTTTACCCCTTGATGTCTGTCAAGAATTTTTGACTTGAGTATTATTTTATAAGTGTGTGTGTGTGACTGTGCATATGTGTGCGTATGTGTGTATGTGTATATGTGTGTGCCTCTGTGTGTGTGTGTGTGTGTGTGTGTGTGTGTGTGAGCAAACCCAGAGTGTTTCTAAACCAAGTGGCTTCTTTATCAAATGAATCCATCATAATATTGGTTTTCCTTTTGGATTCCTCCTGCTTTTTAACCTGAGAAGGCATGGCGGCATAATCAAGAGAATAGGGGGTCTAGAGAACACATGATTTGGAACCCGCTCTTTGTGGAACACTGGATAAAGTATTTTAACATCTGTTAGTCCCTCCAAAATTCATAGTAATAATAATAATACTTATCTAATGTTAATTATGTGTCAGGCTCTAAGTACACTCCAAACATCATCTCAGTTAATAATTATTTTTAAAAACTAATCTTCCCATCTTGAAAATAAGGAATATGAGCCTCTTGGAAGTCAAACAACATGCTGAGGATCATATAGTTAAGTAGAGACTTAAATCTTGATCCCAATTCATTCAATAAAGTTCCAGTCCCACTGCTCTGAACTCATTGGCTGCTGTAAATTGGAAGTGCCCCTTGGTCAGGACCTGGACTGGGAGAGCTGATGCAGGGACCATACACCTGACTTAAAGCTCAATGTCATCAGTGACCCATTATGGTCTAACCCCCTAAACTAGTCCTCTTTCAGACTTGAGAATCATCGCAAACCAGCATATTAGTAACTTTTCAGTGGTCCAAATTCAGACAATCCTGCATAATAAACAGTACCAGCCACGAGGAGCAATCTTCTTGCCAGTCTTAGAAACAGGCCAGGCTAAGTGTCCCAGCACAGCCCAGCATAGGAGGCAGAAGTGCTAGACCTCCTCAGCCATCTTGTTAATCTCACATGAGGCTCAAAGGGCTGAGGAGTGCCCCCATTGGGCATCATAACCCAACATCATGACCAGTTCTGGAAGCAAGGGGTCCAAAGTTTCAGCAACCCTGATGCTCAGGGCAGAACAAAGACCACTCCTGCCAGGATCTGAGGACAATCCTGTTATCAGTCAGATGCCTAGCCCTGTGGAGGGAGTTGATCTGAGAGTACAGAAAAGTGATGGAAAGATCATCTTGGCAGCATTCACATCCCCAGAGGCCTGACCGTCCTCCTGTCCTTCTGCATTACATAAAACACTTCCCTGTCCTTCCATTAAGCTCACCTAGTTGTGCTTAAGCCAATTTGAGGCAAATACCTGTCACTTGAACCCTGAAGAATGCACCAGTGACAATTTCATGCTGGTGATTTGGCTTTGATAAAAAATTCAGAGAACGTGCCAATGAAATTGAGACTGTAAGATCATGAGTTAGAACACCGAGAATAGTTTCCCGTCTGCCACTTATGAACTGCATGACTATTAGAAAGTTATTCCACTTTTCTTGCTCATATTACTCACCCTGTTTAAAATTGCAAACACACACACACACACACACACACACACACACACACACTCCAGCACTCCCGACCCTTCCTCACTTTATTTTCCCCATAGTACTTTTCAGTTCTAGTAAACTAAATAATTTACTTACTCATTTTGTTAATTGTCTTCCCTGCTAAAATGTAAGCTCCATACAGATGCAGCTGGGTTTCAATACATAAGAACTCAATCCATACTTGTGATGGTGGTTGTTAAATGTATTACTTGAGTTGATTAGGCCATATCAGTGGTTACCCCTTGAGATCCTACGAACCCTGTGAGTTCATGAAGATAGTATTAGAAAGGCCTGAGGCTAATTTGAATATTACTAAATGCATAATGGAGATAACACATTTTAACCATCACTACACTCCTAAGGCTAACACATCTACCATATCATTAAAAAGGAGAATTTAATGCAGTTTAAAATTGCTATTTACTATTGTTTTTTTACTATTTTCATGAATTATGTATGTATCTTGTTTAGTAAAAATGATAATGGCATTAGTATGGCAAAAAGTACAGTTTTTTTGAATGAGCAAAACAAGAAAGACAGTGGAAGAAAAACGATGTGAAGGAATTTTTTGGTGTGTGACATTTCTCAAGTTAACCTTCTTAAACCACATTCCACTACCTTAAAAATGGCCATGGCACAAAACAGCACACATAAATAGCCTAACATGTGCTCAATAAATGTTATCTCCTTCTTTCCTTCACACATGAAGAAAAAGTTCTTCTCTAGCCCTAGAATCAAGGAATTTACGTTGCTAGAAATGCACAAGTATAAGGAGATATGTAAGTCCAGAATTTCTAAAATGTTCTATTTAAGAATTCTTTAAGAAAAAAAAAAGTTCAACAGACATTAAGATTCAGTGAATTCCTACTAAATTAGCATAACCCCAATCCTTACAATAATACTGCAAAATAGGCTGAGGAGATGAAAGCCCAGAAAAGTCAAAGGAAGTTCAATGGCAGGCAGCATAAATGAGAACAAAGTGTATCTCTCTGAGTCTCAGGAAAAACAACCAATATTTGGGAGTTCATTTGACAGTTTATTTCTAATTACAAAATAAAAGAATAGGCGCAAGTGAAGGAATGGGATACGATCTTAAAATAAACAAAAAGAGGTCATTGGAAAAAAGAGTGACAGGGCAAGTGGGTAACCTAGCAAATTTCTGCCCTGTGCTGAAGTCCAGATTATCTACAATTTAATGGCTGAGGAATACAGGAAATAAGCATATTGCTGTTTTCCAACTGGTAATTAAGCAACCAAGGAGGAGGTCAGAAGAGCAAAATTTGAAATGGCAGTCTTAATTTCTCAACATTTTCCATGCTCCTTGAAGGCAGGAACCTTTTCATGGTTACCTCTGTTAGAACACCTGAGGCTGTGCACTGGATCTTGAACACAGTACTAATAACTATCACTTAGGAGCAATTACTTTATGCAGATGTAAACTTGGATCTTTTGCACATATAACCATGTTTAATATTATCTTTTTTAAAAATCCCATAATTATGTAGATATTATTAGTCCCACTTTTAGGATAAGAAAACTAAGGCTCAGAAAGGTAAAGAATTTTTATGAATCAAAGATAAGCTGAGGTATGCTGAATTGAAAAACAACTCCCAAATCTCAGTTGTTCAAACTAACAAAGATTTATTTTTCACACAAAGTCCATTCTGTCCTGAGTCCAGGGTACTCTCTAAGAATGCTTTGTTTCTTATGTTGAATTGACACTCAGAGCTGAACACCCACCCTTTTGAGTCTGTCATCTTAATGTGAGGCCTTCTTGATAACTATTGTGTCAGGAGAAGAGAAGTGAAAGATTTCACACTGAAAAATGCTTCAGCCCAGAAGTAGCATGTGTCGCTTCCATGTGCAGCCCACAGGCAAGAACAATCCCCACTAAACTAAGATTACCACAAGGTGAGAAGAACTAGACATTGCTGAAACCTAAGGAAGACTTACCTAAGGACACACAAGGAGAAGACAGCAGCAAAGACCCCATCCTAAGTCTTTTGATTTTAAATTCCTATTTTATTGCTTTGTCAACCACTTCAAAAAGTATCTGTATTTAAATGGGAAAATTTAAATGAATAAAAGAAAGATTCTTGAATATTGACAAAATTTGGAAGATCATGAATGCTTAGAAGAGACTTAGGGCAAGTGAAAAATCTTCTTCCCACCTTACATTATACCCTAGTATCAGCCAACTATGTGGGAAACCTTAGATGCCTCTAGAAGAGTAAAAAAGGAGAAGCATGGCCCTCTTCCCCAGCAATGCTATTGTAATCAGCTCAACACATCACCCTGAATAAACATTATTATAGCCTGCATTTGTTGAGCCATTGTTCTAAAGCAAATGCTCCTCTAAGATTTTAACACATTCATTTATTTCATCATTATAAGAGCTCAATGAATTAAGTACTACTAATGGTCTCATTTTCATGTGAGAAAAGTGATACAAAGAAGAGTCAAACACTCTACGTTCAAACTGCTTGTTTGCTGTGCAAATTCAATTGAAGAAAAATGTCCTACCTTTGACTTTTTACCAGATTGCTCTTATATAGGTTTCTTATGTATATAAACTCTAGAGCTGCTTCCATAAATAGGCATCTCTGGGAAGGGATTAAACATGGACAACTCAACACACCAAGTCTCAATAAATCAGGGAAGGCAACTGGCCATGTCAAGACAGACATGTGCCAAAGCTTTGGTTAAACACCAGACACTCAAGTTACACAAACTAGTTCCTAAGATAACTCAGTGAAAGAAAGAACAACAACAAAAATAACAAGTATTGGTGGAACCTTTTTGGAACAGTGCAGTGGGAGAGCTCATCTCCTGGCAAGAGGATTAGGAACTCTATGATGCAATCCCAGTGGCTTCCTCCTCCTCACTTATTATCAGCAGCCTGGCTGGAGGCTCACTGTCAGCTGTGATAGAGCCTGTCTTCCCAAAGCACCCTCATTCACTGACCAGTTTTTGTACAGAGAAAAACAACAAAGTAAACTTTACAAATCTTTTTAGGGTGATAGATGAACACTGGTCATGCACTGTCTGTAGCTAATCATTGGATTAAGAACCCTAAGCACCTATCAAAAGGGATTCAGGGTCCCATCTTTCAGAACCAGCTGTATCAGTGGTGGGAAGAGCACTGGACTCAAGAGTCGATAGATCAGATTTTCAGTTTGCTACCCATGGCCCCGTGAGCAAATCAGTCACTGATCTCTGTGAGATGCATTTCTTTATCTCTTAATGGTGAAGCCTGTCTCTCTTACCTCCTAGAGTAGGGATAAACATCAATAAAGAGTACCTGTAGGAAACAGAGTTCTAATACCCCAGATTCACCCTTTCACCTCAGGGCCTCTGCAAGTATATCTCCCTCTTTCCTGAATGTCTGGACCCAGCCAACCACCCTTCAGTTGACTAACTCCATCGTAACATGTATGATTCTGTATTTTAATGCCTTGCTTCCGTGCGTGTCTCCCAATTCTATTGTCAACATCATGATAGCAAAGATGATGTCTTGTCATTGCATCATTGCAAAACATATAGACGGTATATTGAAAATGTACACTGGGGACTTGTGATTCTAGAAATATGATAAAACATTCTAACACTGAAAACACAGAAAATGCTAGATACTATACATACAAACTTCTTTTTTAAATGCATCAATAGGTTAACAAAAAAGAATATGTAAAGATCAAAACTTAAATGCAAAATGGGACTCCAGAAAGTCAAGCAGAGAATTGAAATCAGTGTCATTCAGAGGAGGCTGCTGAACACCTGTGGCCTTGAGCCCTAGCTAGCAAGGACACAAGCCCCCAAGGCCCACCCAAAGTAGAGAATCTGATGAGAGATTCCCCACATGTATAAAGTTGGGATCCCAAAGGGTTACAGCCTTAATTTAAGAGTGAAAACAAAATAATCTCATGCTATCTCTCTCAAACCCCTACACGAGGAGAAGGGGAAGAAGTTCCCTGAAATTTTTTTTACCACAATCATACTTGGAGACACAAACTTCAGTAACCAGTGTCCGGAAAAACTCTAACAGAAAATTTGGTTTCAAGTATTCCCAGATTGGGCAGAATAAATCTCGTCTGTAGAATCCACCTTCAAATCAGGCTTCAAGTAATGTTTCAGATCAGAAATAAGAAGACAGAGCTACTATTACCTCTTTCATACAGTGTTTGTTGGAAGTCCTAGCAGAACAGGAAGTCAAGAAAAAGTAACAGATGGTATATGTTTATAAAAATAAATTAACAGAACTCACATTATTCATGGATGATATGATTACCTACACAGAAAAACCCAAATTTACAGGTTGATCATTTAGCTCAATAGATATGTTATCAGGGGTTCTTGGTATAAGTTAATACAAAAAAATGAATAAGCAGATAACGTATTTTCAAAAAGAAACAATTTATAATGGCATAAAATATCAACTACCTAGCCGTAAATCTAACAGAGATAGAAGATTTATGGAATCTTATAAAACTGTATTGATTAAAACATTAAAGAAGAACAAAATTAAAGAAGTGCTATATCATGTTAATAGATAGTAAGACTCAGTATTGATTTTATTTATTTCCAAATTAATCTATAAGTCTATAAAATCAATGTTTTCTTTTGTTTGTTTGTTTTTAGCTGAGCCATCCTGCCACCTGTTGGCAGCTCAGTGGCAACTCAGCTCAGGCCAGGCATTGAACCACTACCTCAGAGCTCGCCCTCTTGCGCAGCTCTTAACTAATTCAGCCACTCGGCCGGCCCTTATAAAGTCAATGTAATTCTAAGAATGATCCAACAGGTATTAAGGAACTTGACAAGCTGACTCAACCATTTTATATGGAAGAGCAAAGGGCCAACAAGAGCCAAGTCACTCCTGAGGAGGAAAAATGGTGGGATTTGGCTTTCAAAATACCAAGCATTATTATTAGGTGATGGTAATCAAAGCAGGCTTGTGTTGGTGTACACGTGGACATGTAAGTGCATGAGAAGATACAAGAGCCCAGAAACAGGCCCACACATGTATGGAAATTTGATTTATTACAGTTCCAACATTGCACATAAGTGGCACAAAATAAACTGTTCAATAAATGATCCTGGAGCAATTGGTTATGCATATGGACAAAAATGAAATTTGACCCCCATTTCACACCATATGCAAAATCAACTCCAGGTGGATTAAATATTTAGATGTGAAAAGTAAAACTATAAAACTTTTAGAAAATAATAAAGGAGAACACCAGAACATCTTTATGAGTTTTCGAGAGGGGAGGGTTTCTAAACAAGAACTATAAAGTACAATTCATGAGGAAATGAATGATGCACTCACCAATATTAAGAACATCTGTTCATCCAAAATCATTTCACAAAAATTTAAATGACAACCCACCAAGTCAGAGAAGATGTTTGGGAATAATGTAATGACAAAATTAGTATCCAGACAGTAAACAGAATTTACATTAATCAAAAGTTAAAGACAATTTAATTTTTAAAAATGGGCAAAACCTTTAAAAAGCACTTTGCAAAAGCAGAAATTTAGTGACCAATCAACATTTAAAAATATTATTCACTTCACTAATAATCAAAGAAAACTAAAACCACAAGGAGGTACCATTTTTCATTCAACAGACTGGCAAAAACAAAAATTGATACTATCAAGCATTGGGAAGGATGGGAGGCAACCATATCCCTCATGTGCTGCTGGTACGATTGTACCCGGTTACAGTCCTTTTGTAAAACAAGACAATAGCATCATGTAGTAACATCTAACATGCTCAGATCCTGTGACCCATCATGTGACTCCCCAATAGCTATGCCACAGAGAATCTTGCTCATGCACACAATAAATTTATATAATAATGTTGATACAAGCACTGATAATAATAGAGGAAAAAAGGAGGCAACTACACTGTCCATTAAGAGTAAAATGAGTAGGGCCGGCCGAGTGGCGCGATGGTTAAGAACTCGCTTGGGATGCCAGAGGGCCCCGGTTCAGATCCCACATATGAGGGCCAGTGACACTGCCCTCCACAGCTAAGATGCTGAACAACAGCTCAACCTGGAGCTGGGCTTGACGGCGTAGGCTGCAGCCCCTGTGGCAGTGGGTTGCCATGGGCTACCGTGTGTGGCCAGCAGCCAGCGTGAGCGGCCAGCAGCTGCAGTGAGCGGCCGTCCAGAAGCCGGCGACTGATCTGCCTCGCCCAGGAAGAGCGCAATGATGGTGCCAGCTTGGGCCAGTGAAGCAACGTCCTCCACAACTAGATTGAAGAACAAAAGAACAGCAACTTGTCTGTTCCCCTTCCCCCATTCCCCAGCACTCCTTCCCAACCCCCCAATTCCCCAATAAAAATCTTTAAAAAAAAAAAAGAGTAAAATGAGTAAGTGAATTTTGCTTGTCCATACCCCAGTGTACTCTCCAGTCCTGAAAAGTGTAAATGATAGCTACATAAACAACCTGGATACATCTCAGACTATGATGTCAAGCAAACAAATAGCAGACAATTGATAGCAATGTGATTCCATTTATATAGATGTCAAAGTCATGCAAAATTAAAATATTCTATTGTTAAGAAATGCAAGCATAAGTGGTATAACTATAAAGAAAAGCAGGGGAAGTTTCAATGCAAAATTCAGGGTTGTGGTTGCTTGTGAATGAAGGCCAGGCATGTGACGAGGGTGATGGGGGGTGCATATGGTGAGCTTCAAAAGTAATGGGTAAGGCTATGCAGGTGTTCATTTTATTATCTTATATAATACATACATATACATATTTTAAAATATACCATCTTGCACTGGAAATCGCTCATTTATAAGTTTCCTTTTATTAAATATTTGAACTAATGATACTAATAACTAATACTTATTACACCTTTCTTATGTGCCAGGTGCTGAGTAATTTACAGCTTTACATGTGTTATCTCACTTAATCTTCTCAAACCTTTTCACCTTTATATCCATCATACAGATGAGGAGACTAAAGCACAGGAAGTTAAGTATATATATTTCCAAGGTTGCATAGGTGTGGATGCGGCCCCTGCTGGAGCCCTTGAGCTCACTTGCTAAGTCTTAGCTTGCAGTATTCAGGGCAACATCTCTAGATGTTCAATACATATTCATTGGCCAGTGGACTAGCAATGTGGCTTCTATTGCCAAGAAGCTTGAATAATCTGACTCAGTGGTATTCTGAGATGAGGCTTGAGAATATGACCCCTGCAAGTAGAAGCTAATAACTAGTGAAAAGCAACAAGAAAAATGTTAACCATTTTGGGTGCTATAGATAAGTCAACTCAAGGGGGTGAATTCAAAACAATGCACAAAAAGGTGGTATTTTTAAAAATCATAATATTGAACCCCACCCCCCAAGCCATCTGACAAGGAAGAGATCTGCATTTGAATTCAGGACTGTCTGAATTCCAGATTTCATCCACCCAAATCCATCTTTCCTCTGCAAGACTAAATCAAGAAGCAAACATTGCTGAGCCTCTGTTATGTGTCAGTGTGTCCGATGGGTACAAAGTGAAGGGCGCAGTGACATCTCATGTAATAACCAGCTTTGGTATCAAATGATATATTCGGGTTTGAATACAGAATTTCCATGTACCTTGATCTTTATAATTCTCATCCAGAAAATTGTAACAATTAACAATAATACTAATGAAATGAAAATAAAACCAACTTTACAAGATTGTCATAGTGATTACAAAAGCTATCACATGTAAAATGCTTGACATCCAGTAGGCTTTTATACAGGTTTGTGCTCTTACCCATCCTGCCTTTCTCTAGGTAGGAAACTAGTGAGCAGCAGAGGGGCCTTGGTGAATTGATTCCCCTCCTCTGGGCCCCACTTCCTCATTCGCACAAGGGTGGTAGACAAGGTGACGCTAGGAAGGACCAAGCGCCAGGAGCCACAGTGGACTAATACAGCTTCAAGCATGAGGTAGCAAATATCCTCCATCATATGAGGGCAGAGAGAGGGGAGAAAAGAATCTTAATCTATTTTCTCCTGATACAACTGGAAACCTAACCCTCACCACCCACCTCGCCGGGATCTGGGAAGGATTAATGAGACATAACGTTCAATGCTCTGCCGAGAGCTATTACCACCTTACAGAGGGAAAAATCCCATTGTTGCCAGCAAACAAGACTGACAATTTGATGAGGTGTGAATATTTTTAGTGTAACAGTATGTAAACACTGCTTTTTTTTCATCCAAGCCATCACTCTGTGCACACACCCTCATGCATGTTTATGAGGCCATTTCTCTGTGGCTGTAAATATTCTGCGCTTGCCCTTTTCCATGAACTGGGAGAATGTGCTGACCAGGGGCCCCAGCTGAACCCCTGAGCTGATTGCTAAGGCTCACTGCCTTCTCTGGGATAAACGGTAACAGGTATATTCCTATTCCGTGCCAATGTATATGCCTTCCCTCTGGCCGATACAGACTGCGTCACGCAAGGCCAGCGGCACAAAGTGGCCTCTATGGGAGAAGGTTCATCTATTTCATAGTGATAAATATGGAGCAGTACCACGACTGCTGAGACATAAAGGTAGAACAAAGGAAGGCTGCCTGACGCCATGGTGTGTTCCCACCACACTTGCTTAAAAAGTCAGAAAAGGTCTAACTCTTCAAACCAATACCTTCTCAATAAACAATGTCGCTATTCATTCATCTGACAAAATTTGCTGGGCATCAGGTACCAGACACTGTGCCACACGCTAGGATATAAACGTGACTACGACTCAGCTCCAGCTTTCACGGTGGCCGTATTCTAGTGAAGGACTTGACAAATGAACGACACAGGGATCAGTACGCATGTGCAGGTTCTCATCCATCCCTCCGCCCACATGACCCCTATCGACAGTGTCGCCTTGTTCTACAATACCTGAGAAAGAGGTGGTTTGTCTTACATCTTCCTCGGCAACTGTCTCTGCACTTGGTGTCTGCTCCACTGCTCTCATTCTGTGGCTGGCTGCATCACAAGCTCTAGGCCCACGGCTGTCAGGGACCCTTGTCCTGAGCTGTTGATCGGCCTGGGCAGTGGGTGAATGAGGGGCAAGACCTTCCTCCAGCACTGCATCCCCACGTTACCACTGCACAAAGCTATACGCACACCGCTAACGTCACGGAAGGGTCACATTAGGACACCCAGTCACCTCCCAGCAGCACATTTTCAAAGTCCAAATCTTTCAGTCCAAAGTTTCAGCAAGTTATTCCAAGATGAGCCCTGGCCCGGAACCTTCATTGTAACAGCTCAAGCCCCTTCAGATGGGAGGTAGGAATATAAAGCCATACACGAAAAGGAGCAAATCCTTCCACGTCCAACTCTAAAACATCCCCAGATCTACACTTTTCCTCGCTGCCAATAAGACAGCCTTAATCCCAGCAACTCAGTTATGTGTAATTTGGCTAATGTAATGGGCTCCCACATGATATTTCGGATTCAACTGTTTGTCCTCCTCCCCCAAAAATCTATTCTCCCTCAACACCCAGAATACCTTTTAAAAATAAAAAATTATATCATGTGATGCATTACATTAATTTGCCCATAACACTTAATCCCCAGAACCTTCCCCATGGAATTCAAGATCTGGCCCCCGCTGACCTCTTCCAATCGCTGACCTCTCACCCCCTTACTGTTTCCATCCACACCTCAAGCCCTTTCTGTGTCTTGAACATACTCAGCTTGATTCCACTTTGGGTCCATGCATTAGCTGTTTCATTCTGCCTGGAATCCACTGCCTCCAGGTCTGCACTGGGCTGGAGCCTTTAGATCATGTCTCGGCTCGAGTCTCCCCTCCTCACGGACTGTTTAGTATATCCCCCATCCCTTGAGGTGCTCTCTAACAAAATACCCAATTTATTTCTTGTCTATAGCTATTATTGCAACCTGAACACATTGTTTACATTTCTTTGCTCTTGTATTGATTACATCTTGCCCCACCAACTTTGTAAGCCCATGAGGGAAAGAGTCTTGTGGCGTATTCATACATACTCCGTATCTCTAGCACCTATTACTTGCCAAAAGGCAGTGGTTTGGTAAATGAATGAATAGCCTCATAATACAAAGGAAAACTATGAGAAGTGTTGAACTGTTCATATTTCTGAGACTGCTCACCAGTCTGCAGTTCAGAATACCACCCTCTTCAAGCCTTTTGTGGGAATCCCCAACCCTTACCCACAGGGACTGGCCTGCACATAGAACCTATGTCCACCAGTGTCTAACCCCTTTGCTCTACCCCAGGGCACTATAGGACACCCAGCCTTCTCCCAGCAGCACATGTTTCAGAGTCCGAATCTTGCAGTCCAAAGTTTCAGCAAGTTAATTCAAGATCAGCTCTGGCCTTCAGCCTTCATTATAACTGTTCAGCCCCTTCAAATGCGCTTCTCCTGAGGAAGGTGTAGAAATGCCACCCCCCCCCCACTCCTCTTAATCATCACATGAAAAGTATCAGATCAAGGAGAGAAGCAAACACACACATTTTCCAGGGATAAGCATCAATTCCCAAACACAATGCCATCTAAATCTATCCTAAATAAGGAAGGCGTTTTCCTAACAGCGATGACATTTGCACAGTTGTTATTGCCCCCTGGTTATAGCATCTTACAATATTATGGAGAGCAAAGGCCTTCACATTATGTCCTGGGTCCTCGGTGATGTATCAGAAACAAGGCTCAGCACAGAACCACCTGCTCTCACTGACCACTCCTTAGCCAGGGATAGAGCAGTGGAAATGGATTTGAAACAGTTTGAAACCATTTCAGTGTTTGCTTTTTTTTCTTCTGTTTGCTCTTTGTCCCAGGTCACTTTTTTGGTAGATTGTCTTCCTGTTATTTCCAGACACAAAAGGGCTGGGTGAGAATTCCTCTAAGCTAGGGAGGAGGGAGGGTTTCCCAGGAAGGAGTTGTTTTCCAGGTACAGATGACAGTGATAAACAGAGTGTGTTGGCTGCCTGCAGAGGCCACTGACAGCCCAGGAGTGACTGCTGGGTGTGGCGGAAATGGGCGTAAGAGGTTAGAGAAGGTTTCCCAGGCAGGTGATACTGGGCCAGCCCTAAATAGTGAGTGGCGTTTCTAGGCAAGAAAGAAAGAAGAGGATTTCAGAATCATTTGGGCAAAAAAATCCTCAAAGCAGGTGAGAGCATGAAATATCCCGAGAACCCAGGGAATTTCATTTCGCCAAAGCATCAGGTTTCAAGAAAGGTGTGGCAACAGGTGTGTCTGAAGAGGTAAGAAAAGCCCCCATCATGAATAACCTAGTGACTCATAATAATAAGTCGGAACACTTCTCCGAAAGCCAAAGCAAAAAAGTGGGAGGTTTGAAGCCGAAGAGAAAGGACTTCGGATTTCAGGGTTTCGTTTTAGCGCTAGGTCTTGTGGAGACAACGTCTGCCCCTCCTCTCCTGGTGGATATTGTGCCAGGCTCTGTTCCCCTGTTGCCTGTACCTGACACCTGAGTCATCACCAGGCCCGAGGATTTCTAAGAACGTCAACCACAAACCATTACCTGACAAACAGGTTTGTGTTCTTTACTATGAAGAGACCTAATTGAAGTTCCCAGTAGTTA
Organism: Hipposideros armiger; assembly: GCF_001890085.2. Classification (NCBI taxonomy): domain Eukaryota; kingdom Metazoa; phylum Chordata; class Mammalia; order Chiroptera; family Hipposideridae; genus Hipposideros; species Hipposideros armiger. Next base: position 73,548 of record NW_017732016.1, read on the forward strand.
AAATGAGCAAGTGTTACTTATGTAATGGATTATTAATTAGTTTGCCTGTGTTCCTGAATGTCTTGTTTTAATAGATCTTGATATTTAGAGAGGATTCTCAGTGTCAGGGGTGTCTTTCTTCTGCCTTATGCGTGACTGTTGATCCTTATCCAAAACAAATTGGAGGTCTGCTGGCTAATGTGTATGCACTCGACCTGACATTTTCATTCTCAAGGTTATTAATCAGTTGCTGTATAGCAATTCAGGTTCTTGTAAAAAGAAAAAAATAGCCCGTACATATTACCCACACCTACACTTTAAGGCCTCTAAAAAGTGTGTGTGTGTTGAACCAGCATCCTTTCCAGATAAGATCCCCAGCAAGCCAAGTGAAGAGCAAACCTGTCTGTCTACACTCATCTGTCCACACTCACCACACAATTAAAACACAGCTCAGTTGTACCAATGGGAAAAATAGTGATAAAGAGTAATTAGAATACCCATTGCTAAACTTTAGTGGCTCTGCCACGTAGAGAAATGAGCATTAAAGCGGGGGTTCAAGGCTTCCCTTCACACCCCGCTCTGCTCCTGCTTGGTTTGGTATCTTGGACAAGCTGCTAAAATTTCTGAGTTAATCCTCATCTATTAATATAAAGTGGGCTGCATGAAGGGGGTTCATGTGCTTCTCCCCATTAAGATTGAAAGCAGGTTTCCTGACTAGAAGGTAGTGCTATATTACTTTTATCATCCCCATTATTCCACTACTGGGTTCTAAAAAATAAATGAATGATTATCAGGTGTTGATTTTTAAAGCACTTGTGCTATCATAAGCGGAAATTTGGGGGCTGTTTCATTTTGCCTTTAGTAGGAAAGAACACTGATTGGGAGCCAGACAGAATGGGGCCCACACTCACCAGTTGTATTTCCTCAGAAAAGTTAGCTAATCTCTCCTAGTTTCTATTTTTTTCATGGGTAAAATGAATATAATAATATCTCCTTCCTCAAAGAGCTGGTATGGCAATGAAGAAAATCCTTGCACAGGGCGCGGCATGTGCCAATACATTGCTAATGCTTCTTTTCTGCACCCTGCAGTAAAGCTTTGCTGGCAGTTTCCACTAGAACAAAGGATTTACCTTCATGAAAGGCCGAAAGGATCAGGGAAGATGGGCAGTGCCTTCACCTCCCGGGGAAGCCGTCCCTGGCCCTCCGTCTGTCCTCTGAAGTGTTGGCTCAGGACACTGAGCTTCCCTTAGTGTAAGACTCTTCAATGTGTGCTGCAATCTACTGTTTCTTAGGTCATCTCCTCAGCTGGACTGGAAGTTCTTTAAAGAAAATAGCTGTATTTTCCTCATCTTTGTCCCTTCAGGACCATCCACATTGTCTAGCACACATTCATAAATATCACTGACAAAAGATAAAATAAATCTTCTAAAGTTCTTGGGGCTTCATGTGGACCATAAGCAAAAATAAAAATGTATGACTGTACCTTTATTTCAACCAACTTTGTTCAATTCTTACTATGTAGCAGACATCTTAGTAGATTCTAAGCTATATTTCGAGGTGAGCTCCACAAACAATGAGAAAGAATCTTAAAATATATGCAAATCAGGATATGTGTTTCAAAAAGAGCAGTTGAACCTCAAGAACTGGGTATATGAAGAGGAGATCCAGCCATGAGCTTATCTAGTCAAGAAATGGAGCAAGGGCCTCTTTGGAAAGAGGGGAGGAGATATTATGAACGAAAACAGGAAAAATGCATTTGGGCTCCATCAGACAAGGCTTTAAACACCAATCTAAGGAATTTGGGCTGTATACTGTACATAAAGAGGAGTGACTCCAAATTCCTGAGCAATGGAATAACAGAGGTAGGAAAGCACACTTCATAGGTCCTTGCCAGGCACCCACTCACCAGCACAGCTATTGCTTAAAACAGCTCGCTTACATAAATTGGAAGCTGATTATTCTGTGGGAATGTCTCTTGGTTTCTCTTTCCTTTATTGGACAAGCTGATCTATATTCTCGTCCCACCTGGTGGACGCTCTTAAACCACCTGGAATTCGGGCCATGCCTAGTACTTAAACATAAAATAAATTAGAATTAAATAAACAAAATAGAGTAAAATAAATCATCCCCTTCGAAAAAGAAAAAAAAGAAACCTTTCCCTACCTGACAACTCCAGCTTATTGCCTTCTTCCCACCCCACTTCCTTCCTCCTGTCAAGAAATGTTAACAGATTAAGTGTGAGAGATACAGTGGACCCAGATGTGGACACAGCCTTTGTGGCGCTTACACAACCTAAATTATCAAACAAATACATCACTGTAAATTTTGAGGAGTGCTGTGAAGGAAAAGCATTGAGTACCATGAAAGCACATAACAAGGTCGTCTAATCTCTTCTCGGAAACTAGGGACGTTTTTTTACTGTGAAAGGATTGCTTAAACCTCAACATTAAGTACTAATGTCATTTGTATGTGTGCACGGGTGTGTATGAGGGAGGTGGGTAACATTCCTAGGAAAGGGTGATTGCATGTATAAATATCCCAGGCATGAGCAAAGATGGTTCTTGAACACTTAACGAATCAGGTGATTACAGCAGGTCCTCAAATAATATTGTTTCATTCAGTGTGGTTTTATTATAACATTGATGAGATACCTGGGAATTTATCTCTTGTTTATATCAATTATATAATATCAATTATATCAATTAGTAACATTGGTTCTATTATACATTATATGTTGTTTTATTTAAAGTTGCAGAACCTACCAGTGATGTTAAGTGAGGACTCCATGCGGTCATAAACATTTAGTGGGCATTTACTGTATGTCAGGACTTTCAGGCAATAATAACAATGCTAATAATGCATAAATAAATGCAAAGTCTCTGATCTTAAGAGACATACAATACCAATAACAATTAACAGAGGCAATTAAGATGAAACAAAGTCATATAAAACAACAAATTTGTTTGACTAACTCTGCACTCACCAAATGCCAGACAGTGTATTATTTCATTTTCATAATAATGTTATGAAAGGAATATTTTTAATCACAACATTACAGATGAGAATACCAAGGTTTAGAGATTTAAATATATTGTCCATGTTGGCACCAGTAGTAAATGATGAATATTAGATTCATTTATAGAAATATTTGAGTGCAAACCTATTATCATTTACACAGAACATATATTTTTTCAATAAATATTTATAGTCTATTTTGTGCCAAGCTACTGGTTCTAAAATTTTCCTCAAGAAGCTTATATTCTATAGTCTAGTGGAGGAGATATACAGTAAGTCAAAGCATAAATACTATGCTAATTATTTTAATCAATTTTTGGCATAATTTAAATACAATATACCAACATTAAGTTTAAACTTAAATGAATTTTGACAAATTAATATAGTCATGTAACTACCTCCACCCTCATGACTTAGAGCATTTCCATTGCTCCAGAAAGCAACCACATGCCCCTTTGTAGTCAATCCCCTGCTCTACCCACAGCCACTAGTAACCGGTGACCTGCTTTCGGTCACTATACGAGTAGTTTTGCCACTTTTGTAATTTCATATAAACAGAATCACACAATGTGTAGTCTTCTGTGTCTAGCTTCTTTAAAACACTAGCATAATGTTCTGAGATTTATCCATGTTTTTGCATGTATCACTAATATCTTCTCTTTTTTGCTGAGTATTATCTGATTGAATAAATATAGCACTCTTTTTTTCTCCATTCACCAGTTAATGGACATCGGGTTTGTCCAGTTTTTAGTTATCATGAAGAAAGCACATGCCCTAAAAGAAGAACAAACTGGAGAATGGATCGAAGGGTGGCAATGTCCCCCATGAGGCAAGTGTCTAAGAACCATTCCAGCCTTGCTTGTGAGAGTAAGACACCCCCTGTTTTCCAAGAACCATGGAAAATAAGTATTAAAACAAGTAGAAGAGGCTAAAGGAGGTCAAATATATGGTGATGGAAGGAGAACTGACTGGCTGGTGAGCACACAGTGTGATATATAGATGATGTATCATAGAATTCTACCCTTGAAACCTATATTTTACTAACCATTATCACCCCAATACATTTAATAAAAAAGAGCTAATATTTATTGAATGTTTACATCTTGAAAGGCAGTGTTTTAAGTACTTTCCACATATGAATGCATTTAGTACTCACAGAGCACTGTTATTCCCATTTTACTGGTGAGGGTACGGAGGCAAACAGAAGGCTCATAGCGTGCCTAAAGCCACAAAGCTGGGCGGTCACGTCAGGATTTCAATTCAGGGAGGTCAGCTCCGATTCCTGTGGAACACAATATTCAACCTCTAGATATGAAGCAATAACAATCTATTCTTTAAAACCAAATATGGCAAAAGGTTAACAACAATGGAATCTAGGCAGTGAGTGTATGGGTGATCGACGCAATGTTTTTCAACATTTATGTATATTCAAAAATTTTCATGATAAAACAGTTGAGAAAAAATAGTTTTGGAGGAGTTTACAAAGTGATTAAAGACCCAATACACACACACACACACACACACACACACACACACACACACAGAGATCAGTAAAGAGAGTAATTAATTCTAAGAACCTAAGTCAGAGTAAGATTTATCTGTTAGCAGGTCTGTGTCTACCCCACTCCCAGTTCCTGAGCTCCCTGAGGGTAGGAGTTGTGACCTGTGACCATTGCATTCCGAGCACCCAATACTGCATCTAGAACATGGTTGATACTTAATGAATGCTCAATGACCAAATGAATGAATGAATGGGGGTGGGAGGTATGTCCAATATAGGACAGTGAGATGCTTAAAGCTATAGAGTCTCAGTTTCCTCGGGGTGCTGTAACAAAGCACTACAAACTGGGTGACTTAAAAGAGTAGAAATTAATTGTCTCACAGTTCTGGAAGCTGGAAGTCCAAAATCATGGTGTCAGCAGGGCTATGCTTTCTCTGAAATCTGTAGAAGGGAGACTCTTTCCTTGCTCCTGGTAGTAGCTGTCACTCCTTGGCTTCCCAGGGCTTGCAGCTGGATCACTCCAATCTCTGTTTTTGCGATCCTATGGCATGGCATTCTTCCTGTGTGTCTCCCTCTCTTCTTTTTATAAGCACACCAGCCATGTTGGGTTAATGGCCCATCCTACTCCAGTATGGCCTTACCTTAACTAATTACATCTGCAATGACTATTTCAAATAAGGTCACCTTCTAAAGTTCTGGGGATTAGCATTTAAGCATGTCTTCCGAAGAGGCACAATTCAACCCACAGCATAGGTATTGGGAGAGAAACGTGGAAAGGGAACTTGAGTCCTGGCATATTTCACCACTCCGAAATGTCCGAAAGCTCACAGATCCAACCAGGACGTTCCAGCATGTAACGTGGAGAACAAGTGTAATATATATTTATTAACAACACTGACATTGCAAGGGATTTACAACCTCTGCCAATCAAATGCCAGCAATAGCTGGCCTCCCCCAGTGCCAAGGCAGCTTTCCCTAAACAGCTTAGGACTGGTTTCTCGGCGGCTGTTTATGTTTGCAGAATATTAAGCAGTGTTTACTCACTTTCTCAGGGAGGGTTTCTCAGTGCGGTTTCTAAAAATGTGCTGAATGTGTTTCCAGAGAGAAAAGGCGCCAGAGGGCCCTTGGTGGGGCCTGCTGAGCCTTGTAATCACGAACAGATGACAGAGCTTCCTGGCTCTGCCTCCAAGAAACTAGCAAGGGTCCTGACTGTCAGCTCACAATCAGCCTGGGCAAAATCACCATGGTTTATCCTACAAAATGTGTCCAAAACCGTCATGAACTCTGCTTCTCTCCTGGCCTCCACCCTCCTGGGGACTCAATTTTCTGATATGGTAGTGGGGGACTCAGTCTTCCTAGCCTTGTGGCCGAGAATCCCTGAAAGGCCTGCCATGGCCTCCAGTTGCCAATAAAAAGAGTCCCAGAGGACTTACTGTTCACTGAGAAAGCCAAGCCTTGGGCCCCACACCTCCATGTAGCCCATCGGCACAGCTGAGCTCTTCTCTCTGCTAGAGTTCCCAGGATGCCAGCAACAGAATCTGACTAATTTAAACAGAGGGAGGAGAGTTCTTTGGGGATGAATACTGGTGTAGCCTCAGCACCATGGGGAGCCTGAACAATCTCAGTCTTCAGGCAGGCAGTGACAAGCAATCACCTAAGCGATGAGTGAGCTCTCATCACAACATCTTCGTAGTGAGTGGCTCCCTGGGCGCCTGTGGCTTTCCAGTCAAGGTTCCAATTCCTAACCTAGATGGTGTCATCTGCTTTCCTGGATAAAGAATAATATAGGGAAGGCACTGTTCAAATGAGGGCGTGCTGTCATCAGAAGAAAGGAGCGAGTGTGCTGAACACACAGCAGCAGCACCTATGGGTAGACTAAGGCATATGTGTGTAGAGGACTCCCAGAGTCTGCTCCAAAGGCAGGTCTAGTGCAGCCTGCTTTCTCAGGACGACACTCTGGTTTTCATGTGAGGTCAGCAGGCTCTGGGGTCTGCTTATGTACTCAAATCATGGACAACGGGTACCAAGTGGAGAAGCAACCTAGAGAAAAGTTTCTAAACTGGAGTTCCTTAAAGAGAGCCTAACCGAGCAAGAGCAAGGACCTTTAATATCCCTGTTCTTCCATCTAAATCTAGCACCTGCAGAAAGTGCTAAGACCAGTGAGCCCTGCTACAACTTTTACAGGCAAAAGATCACTTTTCCTAGTCTGGCATCTGAGACCCTTCATAGCAGTAACTTTCTACTCCCAGGATGCTTTGCAGAATGTCCCCTGGCTTGTCCTCTGGGCTTCTATAATACCTTGGACATGGAATCACCTCTGTCCTCCACACATTGCAGTGATAGGTACCAATACCTAGCAGTACCCAGCGATGGGAAGGCTTCCTTGAGCAAGAAGAAATCCCCCTGCTTTTCCAAACACTGATCATTACATGGGCAGAGGACGGGAAGAGAGTTTGATAGGCAAGGGGACTGCAGTAGTTTGGGAATCACACAGGGGTGTTCAGCAGCAGTTAGAAAGCTATTAAGGACACTGAGTGTATTTAGAGGAACAAGAAAAAAAACTCCTAACAAGACTTAAAAACTACAAATTGTTTTAAAAATTATGAACGTGACTACATTAAACAAAAAAATGTCTGAATGCCTCCCCCCAAAATATCCACAAATTAAAAGACATAGTGCAAATGGGGAAATTGATACTCGCAACAACTGTATCAAAGGGTGCTAACTTTTTACTCCATAAAGAGTTCATTCACACTACTAATAAAAGGAACAATTGCACAGGCAGTATATTTAATTGTTCAACAAATATTTATTGTGCACCTATTATGCGTTGTGTTTAGAGAAAGAACTACAAATTGCTTAGCATGATATAAACGGAAGGCTAGCCTCACTCAGTGATTTAATAAATGCAAACTAAAACAGTAGGATATTGTTTTTAGTTTTGCCTATCAGATTGGCAATGATTAAAAGGGATTACAAAACACGGTTTGGGCAAGGTTTTGGGGAAACGGATATTCCCACGGTGGTAATGGGAGTATAAATTGGCATAACCACTTTGAAGGTCAATTTGGCAAAAGGTCGATAACTATTAAAATACCTCTTAACTCAGAAATTCCACGGCAAATAGTTTTGTTCTTTTTCTACCAACATACCCACACATGTACACAACAATATGTGGTTAAGGATATTCATTGCAGCATTGCTTGAAAAAGAAATAAAAAACCAAAATGCTCCAAACTGGGAAAAATTTACACGTTCATCAATAGCTGATTGCGGATATATATTGTGGTACATTTGCATACTGAAATACTTTAAAACCATTAAAAATAGTGTCCTGAAATGGTATATATCAATATAAAATTTCCACAATATATATTTAGTAAAAAAACCCGGAAGTCATAGAGCAGCGTTTACAGGCGTCTCATTTATGTGTGTATCAGGCTGAAGATAGGGGTGTGTGTGTAACAGAGTATATGTGCTGTAATCTATTTGCATAGGCTAGATGTGTGATCATTTCTGTTTCATTTTGTCTATTCTACATCTATTGTGTGAAATTCATGTCTTGGAATCTATAGATTTTTACCGGTTAATTTGGTTTTAGACCACCATATTCTATTTTGCTTTCTCTGGAACATCTAATTATGTTTTATTCTTATTCCATGTTTTTATCATCTCCTCACGTTCTAATCCAGCCCTCAAACATACTACACACCCAATAGAGATCTCCTTTCATTTCACCATATCCAGCAAATTTTGCATAATTTGTGATTTTTTTTTTTTACCACTTAAATAAGTGACATTTGTGTTTGTAATTATTAACTCTGAGACCTGGCAGTCATGACAGAGAAACATAAAGTTTTTTTGAGTCTTTCCCCATGGCCAACTTCTTCCTTTGAGAAATACTCTAATCCTTGTGTCCTAGTTGTCACACCACACCTGTGCAGGATACTAGATCAGTAAAATTCCCAAAGTTAGACTAGTTCTATCTATCTGGTCTGATCCGTTTTTCTTGTAAGCACATCCAGGAGAGAAAAGTAATATAGTTGGTTGGTCAGTTGAGTACTAGTCATTGTGATCCTAGAAAAATAATCACAGGAATTTATAAACGGATAAAGCATCCTGAAATGCCCAAAGACTATATCACACCCAATTCATTCTTTCTCTACTTCAGCTCAGCCTCCCAGGTTTAAGTAACAGTTTCCCAGTTCACACCCTTTACACAGGACACCCCAGAACACTTATTTGAGAATTTAGGGAGTGCCTCAGAGACAGGTAGTCCTACTGGGAGGCAGCAGCAGTTGGGCATGGATCCTGTGCACCTGTATCTTTCAGACAGCCAGCAGTCAGAAACTCAGACACCAGGGACCACAGAGCCAGTTTTTGAATTAGTGCTGGAACTCATGGCTGCAAATTACATGCTAGCACTTTCCTGCCAGGCCGTGTACTTGTTAATGGCTATGAAACATTGCATCACCAAAACTCCTGTGAAAAGTACTGTTAGCCAACTCAGCAGATAGCTGTCTAGTTAGAAACAGAATATTCCAGCTCGGCCAAGATTGTGGAAGGTACAGTGGCAGAGGGTAGACCAGCTACACGTCCTGGGAGACATGCATAGGAGACAGTCATCCTGATGGTGAAATTATGCCTTTTGCTGGGTGAGAGAGGGAACTGCCATGGGTCACATTTTGAATAATAAAAAATAACAGCAGCAACAAGTACTTCTGTTCTGCTCACCACGTGACAGACTCTGTTCTAAGGGCTTTTCTATGATAATCATGTAATCCTCATGACAGCTCCATCATCCCCATTCCTGTTATGGCCACAGGTAAAGCCAGGAAGCCGAGACACAGTGTGATGGAGCCACAGGGCAAAGGTATCCAGCTCTCAGAGTGGAGGTGGGGTGGCGGTGGGACTCAGGCAGAGCAGCTCCAGAGCAGCTGTCCTAACCACTTGGCTCTGCCACCACCTGTAACTTAACTGGGTGTGTCCAGCAAGACTCCCTTCTCTCCTCTGGCCACTGACAATGGTCATCTGCATTTGAAATGTCACCTAGTGCCTCAACTGCTTTGCATTAAGTAGAAGGATCATAGGCAGTTATTGGAATTCGACAGACCGATGTTTGGAATTCGCTCAGTCACTGTGGATCTCTGAGCTGGGGATTTATCATCACTGACTAAAGTTTCCTCATCTAGAAAATCAAATCAAGAATGCTCACCTTACAGGGCATGAGGAATAAACGAGACATTGCAATGCACCCAGGGGAGGATACACATATTGTTGGGGCCCACTTTCTACTGGCTCCCTTCCCTGTCTTAGCTCTTCCATGTTCATAGTCCCTGTCTACTCTTATTCACCTCAGGGTAGAAAGATGATAAAACAGCCATCTTGTTCTTCACCACCCCCCAGGCATTCCTGGATTTAAGCTGCAGCCTTTCAATCCCTGTCTCCATGGTCACGTGGCATTCCCTCCTATGTACCTCTGTCTTCTCACAGTATTTCTCTCTTCTTATAAGGATGCCAGTTATATTGGCTTAGGGCCCATCCTAATGACCTCATCTTAACTTGATTACATCTACAGAGACCCAGATAAGGTAACATTCACAAGTGCTAGGGGTAGGAATTCAACATATCTTTATAGACGACACGGTGCCATCCATAAGAGGGGTATAAGATGCCAAACACATAGTAGCATAGCGTTGGTCCAGGGGAAACAGAACTGAGGCACATGCTTAGAACTTTTGGTAGATTTGCTTCTCTCGACCAGGAAATCACCACCAACACATTCTACAGGGAAGATAACCATGGATGAGGAGGCCACCAGTACTGAGGAATACGCCTTTCTCATAGGAACAAGACTAAACTTTCTCCTCGAACATCTGCCATGTCCTGGACCCACTCCACAATACCTCATTTAATACTTCCCACACCCTTGTAAGAAGATACAAGTGAGGGAAGTGAATCCACACTCATGAATGATTAGCAACCTGCTCAAGACAAGACCATGGTAACTTTCAGGACGGGGACATGAACCCATCCCTGTCTGGCTCCAGAGCCTGAGAACCGATGCGAACCACTTAAGAGAAAAGCCATCACAGCTATTCAGAGTTGTACACACATGAGGAATTAAGGTTATTATAATATCCTTGTAGGCCTGTCCTTATTGCCACATGGAAACAATAACCAGTAGATGTGTTGCAGATAACCTCACAGAAGAGATCCCGGTTTCCTAATTCAATTGACCTGATTGCTTTGACCATCCTCTGTCTTCCTCCCCTATCCTCCAATCCCATCTTATCTCTGGGGCCAGATGGGGCAGTCCCTGAGGTGTTTGTGCAGCTGCAGCGCATTGATACTCCTACAAATTGGCCACAGGGTGGAGTGCTAAGAGTGGGGCAGAGACTGACTTGGTCACACCTGAGTTGACAACCCTCCAATCCTTAACTGGCTGTGTGACCTCAAGTACATTACCTAATATCACTGAGCTTCTGTTTCCCCATATTTTAAACGAGGATGATTATGCCAGTCACAGGGCTGTTGTGAAGATTAAATGTGGCAACACATGAAAAATTCCTGGTAGAACACCTGAGACTGATACTTAGTATGTATGCAACTCATTCTGTTACCGGCCAACCAAGCAGCACCCCCACCACTGAGAAACTTTTAAGTGTTCTTTCCTATAGAAATGTAAAGTATAGAAATGTTAGGTCTCTTCCCGAGTTCCTTAGTTCCTTAGCTCTTGGCTTTGATTGCTCTTCTAACAAGTTTGTGAATCCTAGACTAAAAATCCCCCCCTGCTTCTTGATTGCTTTTAAATCAGTTTCTGAATCCTAAACAATAGAAGTCTCCCACCCCTGCTTCAGATAACTACTTGAGAGGCTGTGACTTCCTAATATCCCCCAGGCCAGTAAGCTGAATGCCAAACCCAT
>NW_017732016.1:85658-86988 GCF_001890085.2 Hipposideros armiger
TTTTTTGAGCCGTTTGAGCCTCCCCTTTGCATGTGGCCCGCTCCAAACTCTTTGGAATGTAATTTCTCTTCTAATAATGGGCCCTTGAGCCATTCTCTACTGCTCAGGCCTACTTCTACTTCTTTGAAATGTACTATCTCTTCAAATAAGCTACTTTTTCAGTACTTTACTCCGGCATCTCATTCAATTCTTTGCTCCAGTTGCCAAGGACCTGGACTTTGCCCCGAGAAGGGCCCACTATCTGACAACAATTCTAGCTGATACGATAACTTTCTTACCTTTATAAGGCAATGGGCTCTTCTATATTTTGGCTCATTTGGCTATATTTTGGTCCTAGCTTCCTGTAATGTGATTCAAATCAGTGCAAGGGCACAGAAACCATAAAACACAAACACAATGAAATTTTGCCCAAGGGCAGCCATATTTCCAACCAGGTGCTGTGGGCTACAAGAAAACACAGGGACCATTCGTTACCTAGGGTGGTGGTAACGAAGTACCGGGTGAATTACAAACAACAGAAACATTGTCCCCCAGTTCTGGAGGCTAGAAGGCTAAAACCAAGGTGTTGACACGGCCATGCCCCCACTAAAACCTCTAGGAGATAATCCTTCCCTGTTCTTTCCAGTTTCTCAGCCTTAGTTCTTCAGCTATTAACACTTCACTCCAATCTCTGCTTCCCTCTGCATATCCTTCTCTCTGTGTCTCTGTCTTCATATGGCTGTCTTCTTTAAGGACACCAGTCGTATTGAATTAAGGGTCCCTCCTACTCTGGTATGACCTCATCTTAACTAATTACATCTATCAATATAATGACTTCATTTCCAGAGAAGGTAACATTCTAAGGTCTTGGGGCTTAGTTTAATACATCTTTTGGGGGAGACACAATTCACCCCATTTTAGACCACAGAGACCAAACTCCAAGAGATTGGCTTTCTACTCTCCCCTCCGGGGCCCAGGCTGTGGTCTAGCTGATGAGACCATTGAACCCTCAGATGCAAGAGGTGCACAACTCTTTCCAATTCTGCATTCAGTGATACCACACTGATAGTTTGAAATCAGCCATGGTGTAAGTATTCACACCATGACACTGCTCAGAGAGCCTGTTCAGTGCATACCAGCCCTCAGCTGCCTAAGGGAGTCCCTTAGTTCCTATGAGATAGAAAAGAGCCAAGACGTGGGTTTCAGGAGATAAGACTGGGCAGAAGAACCTGGGAGGAATCTCCCATAGTGATTGATGGCGGTCAGGCTGTCTTCCACGCTATTTTCTAGGCCTGTGGCTGTGGTAAAGACTGAAGGAGGTAAGGTAGAAATACAATGTATTCTTTGCAAG
>NW_017732016.1:88682-89789 GCF_001890085.2 Hipposideros armiger
AGAAAAACAGGTTTTCTGTACCTTGCCACAATTTAGCTTCAGTCAAAGCATAAGTCTAGGATTCTGGCCATTTGCTAAACCAGAATAACTTCTTGGAAGACCTTATCAATACTTTACCTTGTCAACAATTCACACAGCAGGGGCCAGTGCTTTCTCATCTGTCTCCAGCTGGAACCTGGAATAGAATATCAATCCCTTTGTTCTCTCCTTCATCCACCCACACTCACAGCAACCTTAGGAACAGCCCCTGTTACTTGAACTGTGACATTAGCATCACCATGGGTTTCCCAGCCTGTTTACCCCACCCATGCAACCATCTCCACCTTGGGCCTGGGGTGCTCTTTCAAAACACGCATTTGACCACTTCTTCTCCCTGCTTAAAATCTGAAAACGACTTCTGTTCCTCTGAGATGCAGACCAAACTCCTTAGCATGGCATTCAGAGTTTGGGAAGTATTATTTTGTTTGCATCTGGACAGGATCCTTTCATCTGCATCTGTAAACAGATCCTGACCCCACCACAACTAGCAAGTGGCAAGGCACTGAAGTTGAGCCAATCAGATTTCCCCATCACCTGGTCACTGTGATTGGTGATCCAGGAAGATCACATGGTCCAGACAAGACCAATCAGTGTTCCCTGGGACTTGTTCTTTTTAACAGAGTTCCTTTTATTTCAAGTCATTGGTTTGGAAATAAATCATCCTCAACTTCCCAATGACTGTGTTCCTCACCACATAGAGAAATTCTATCTTTGCAGTAAGATGTCTTTAATCTTGGGTTCAGTTTCTCTAGGGACACTTTTCGTTTTCTGCCCATACCCAGGCTTTGCCACACAATCCCACTTCCACTTCACCTCTCTGGTTGGGTTTCTGTGATGGAAAAAAATCCTGATGAGCAGGACAGCCCTTGGCACTGCCCTTCCAGCCTCGCCTATGTCCCTCCCGGTGCTCTATGCTTCATATCATCTGTGGACTCCTGGTCTCACGTTGTGCCATGCTCTCCACACCGCCACACCTTTGCACAATCTTTTTTTTTTTATTGTTAGTTTCAGATGTACAGAACAATGCAATAGTTACCCTTTTCACCCTCACAAAGTAACAACCCCCCT
>NW_017732016.1:92535-94722 GCF_001890085.2 Hipposideros armiger
ATGACGGATAGGAAGGGAAGAGGCTGCAGCACCTTGTGCTGCTATGAGACCAGTTACATGGGCTAGAGAGGTGACTCACACTGACCCACTCTTCTTAGAAATAGGTTTTGTTTCCAAAGTTTATAAAACAAAAATGTTCCTGAGCATTTGTGCTAATCCCACGTATTTCCCCTCACAAGCAAGGCTGTATTGCAGGTTTGCAGGTGGGGAGGTAGGTCAGGAGCATTTATTTGTGAAGTAGTCCCAGACGGCTTCTGAAAAAAGCTGTTGTCATCTTTCAAGTCACCAGGCAGAAGACTGTTTCTCAGGGCAAACACCTTCTGAATAGCAACTGAGCTTCCGGGGTGGCTCCCCTAATATGCCTGGTGGAGGAGGCGGAGAATACAAGACAGGAGAGCTTGCTCTCTGGGTCAAAGTTTGGGAGTAAATTTTTATCTCTAAAGTGTTAGCTCACCTCATTTGCATCATGAAAGACATCTTTACCAGCCTATGTGCCTGTGACTGTAAAAGCCTGTTATTGTGACTGGATGTGACACACAATGAGGATTCTGTAAACTGAGTAGGCACTGGGTGTTGAAACAACTCTAAAGATTAATATCTGTCACAGCAATGCTGTTGACATTATGGTTACATGGAGGAGGAAACTGAAGCAGGCGATGGATTTAGTTTCCCAAGTCATTAGCTGCTCAGTAGTCCCCACAAAAAGATATGTCCAGACCTGACCTACAACCTATGAATGTGACCTCATTTGGGAAAAAGGGTCTTTGTAGTTGTGATCAAGTCAAGGATCTTGAGATGAGGAGATCTCTGGGACTATCTGGGTGGGCCTTAAGTCAAATGACAAGTGCCTTTATAAAAGATGCAGAGGAGAAGATACACAGAGGAGAAGGTGATGTAAAGATTAAGCAATGAAAGAAGTGGCCGCAAGCCATGGAATGCCTCCAGGCAGGAAGAGGCTAGTCAGGGACTGTCCCCTGCAGCCTCTGATGACACCTGGATTGGACTTCCAACCCCCAGAACTGTGAGAGTAAGTTCCTGTTCTTTTAGGCCACCAAGCTTGTGGTCATTTGTTACAGCAGCTTCAGGAAATTAATACAGTGGTGAAGGCAGGATTCAAACCCAAGTCTGCCTGGCCCTGTGCTGTAACTTGGGGCAGGTTATTTACATTTCAGAGACTTCACTTCCTAAACTGTAAAAGAGGGTTACAGCAGAGATTAAGTAATATGCTCCTGCCCAGTGCCTGCCACACTGCCTGGGAGGGAGCTCTCTGCCATTTCTCAGTGGCAGTTTATTGAACCAGGAAGACACAGGAAGACATGAACCTCAGAAGGTCATGACACTGGGTTTCAGAAGACCAGACAGACAATCTTCTCTGCGGTTTCCCAGCTGTGTGAATCCTGTCAACTTACTTAACTCGCTGAGCCTGAGTTTCCTCATTGGTAAAATGGAGATAATATCTACCTCCCCAGACTTACAATATTAAATGAGAGATCAGGTTGAAAGATGGCAGAGTAAAGACTAGCATAATTGGTTTTCCGTCTTTCCTCCTTGGTTGCTCAGAATTAGAAACATAAGCCCAATCTCTCTGCTTAGGAAAAGTTAGATATGTATAAGGCAGGATGCACCTGCATTGTTTTTAAAACTTCAGTGAAAAGCCCAGTTATGCAAACCTCCAGTGTGCCCACAGTGGGCCTGCACTGGGCTAATTGCTGGAGATACGAAGTTGAACACAAATGAGCAGAACTCATTCTACCAACTTAAAATTCTCTCAGAACTCCTATTTGAGCACTGTGAACTGAACGTGAACCCTTGGTATTCGGGTTGCCTTATAGAGTTTTGATTGCAAGAAGAGAGAATTTTAAAAAGTCATTAAACAAGGTGAAAAGCCTTATTGGACATGAATTGCCTCTTAAAGAATATTATGATGATATAAAGCTCAAATGGGTCAGAAATTTATGAAAGTCATTTCCCTTAAATAAAACATGGTTTTAAAAATTCAAGGGAGAATGCTTTGCCAAATGTACTTGGTGTTTTAAAACATCTGAAGAACTGCAGGAGTTTTTGCTCATCCCAAAGATAGTGGGCTGGATTCCAGGACAGATGCATTAGAGTGGAGAGCTCCACTGGGCCTACCTAAGGCTTCTGTGCCCAGCAACCTGCACAGCCCTGTGGTCTCAGCACAGAGCC
>NW_017732016.1:96762-99920 GCF_001890085.2 Hipposideros armiger
AGTTGGTCCTCGAAATTTCCTGAGCTAAGCCTGAGGCATAGAGAAGGGGCAGGGGTGGAGTTAGAGGGAGACTAAGTTAATGGAAAGCCCAAGGGATTGGGGAGATGGGTTGTGTGGCCAAGAATCGGAGACCTTGTGACCTGGAAATCATTAAGGGTCATCTCATCTAACATGTTCAATTTGTAGACAGTGGATGTGGGACTCAGAAGCATGTATTAATGGCCACCATCATCCACATGTCAGTGCTGTGATGCTTGAATTCATTTAATCCATGCCGAAAAACCTGAGCAATAGGTGAGATGCCAAAGATAAAACTAATGCTCAGAAAGGAGATTTACTCATGGTCACAGAGCTAATAAGTGGCATAGGCGAGCTATGCAGGCAAGATTTCTATACTCAAACCACCACTGCTCTTTGCAGAGTTACTGTGCTTGCTGAAATCCCTCGGGAGGGGCTGGCATGCAACACAGAAATCAAGGAGAATCTAAAAGAACCCTGATGATGGAGGAGGGACCCAGGGGCAGGCTTGACAGGACATGCAGCCCTTGAGCAATGCATGCAGAGATGTGCGCCTGTGTGGATGGGTGGAGAGGAGGGAAAGGACCACAGCTGTATCAGCTTCTTACAGCCATCTATTAAGGTCTCTTAAGTATGGATGGTTTGGTAGGATTGGGAGAGCAGCAATTATAGACTCTCTAAGTCACAAAACAAGGTAGTGATAAGTGATGAAGGGGCATGCGTGCTTGTGTGTGCGTGCGTGTGTCTGCTTTTTCAACACAGTCTGTGTTTTTTCTAATAGGTGGAGTTTTCCTCACATTTTTGAGATGCTCTGAAGAGTTTGCTGGGAAGAGAATGAAACAAGAAATGACAAACATCGCTATAAGTGCAATGAAGATCAGAAGGCGCCACTGTGCGTTACTGGGGAGGGGAGGGGAGGTGGAGGGAGAGGCGCCGTTTGGCTCCTGCTACACACTTTTGGTGCCTGTGCTGATACTACCAGTCTGTCCACCCATGGTCTTCCTTCCCCCTGAAACCACAAGCTAACGCATGGCACCCCTGCCAGCTTTATTTGCTCCCTGCAGCAAGTTTGGCATGGACGGAGTCAGTGTGACAGAGTTTGGGCATTAATCATATGCTTCTAAGTACTTCTCCTCCATTCCCTCCCTCATGGTGACATGAGTAAGCAATGCCATGCTCTGAAGTTGCTTTTCATCTATAAAATGGGGACAGTCACCACATCGGCTGCCTTTCTTTCCTCTGCCCTTGAGCTGTGCTGACTTTCCTCAAGCATGGCTCTGACCTGCCCCACAGGGCTCTGGCACACCCTGTTGCCTCAGGGGAATAGTCTCCCACCCCATCCCTTGTCATACAGTTCCTGAGACATGGCTCTGGACCCTCTTAGACCCATGTGAATTTCTCTTTTCCATTTCTCACAGTGGCTGCTGGATGTTATCTCTCTCCCACATCAAGAATAGTGATGTAAGAATGAATAATATTTAACATTTACTCAATGCTTATCGTGCACTAGGTACTGTCCTCAGCACTTTGCATATTTTGTTTTGTTTTTTCATTTAATCCTCATAACAANCCCACTCTGTAGTGTTCCTATCCTCAGTAACTGTCAGGAGAGAGACGTGTGAGGTTAAAACGTCAGGACTAATTAGGAAGTTGGGAAACTAAGTTCCCCAGGTTGATACAATCTTTCTGGAAAACTAGAAATAGGAAAAAACAATTGAAAAAGAAAGTGCAGGAGTGACTTTTGCCCAGCAAGCGCTTACTGACAATTCAGAAAGTTGGATAATGGCGTTAACTGCTATGACACTGGTTAGCTGCTGTCATTGCTCTAAGCACTTTAACATATACCACTAATCACTTAACCTTTTCAGCAAAGAAGAGATTTAAGCACAGATAGGTTAAGTAACTTGCCCAAGGTCACACAGCCAGGATGCCAAGCCAGGCATTAGGTCTCTAAGGACGATGAGCTTAATTACCAGTTCCTTTGAACAAATGTTTTTGGAGTCAGCAAGGGAGGGAGGGGATGACTTAACTAATGAATGGCCAAATGAATGAATAATTATGGAATGAATACATTTACCAACAAATGAATTGAATGAATGAATAAATAGACGCCAGTGCTTTTGTGAGGACTACCTTGGCTTTGTCAGATTTCCTTAGTCTCTGTTGAAAATGCATTCTCCTAGAAACCTTGGAATCTGATTAATATTGTCATAAATGGAAGGCAGGCAGTTATGGGTGTCTTTGTGAACCCAGTAGGAGAGGATGGACCAGCATAGGGAAGAGAGGAGGGAGGCCATCGACACAGCTTCCGTTTTCCCCCCAAGCCCAGGCTTTGCGTTTTCTATTCCCTGGAGGCCAAATAACCTGTCAGCTACTCCCCAGACAGGTAATTTTCTCCTCCAAAATGCCATTATTTAGAGATTCACTTGGGTTGAATAAAAAAAGAAAACACAGGGTGGAAGTATGCTATCAGCCATCCACACCTCATCGTTCATTTCTTCATTAATTCATTTGTTCAACGTATATCAAGCCCAGCTACACGCCAGGCTGTGCGTGGGACCCAGCGCTGCCCTAAGCGGAGTGTCGCTGTCTTAGCTTTGATGCTCCTAGAAACGCTCTGAGACCAGGGTGGCACACACGGCTTTCCCAGGACAACTGGTACAGGGTGGGGAAGGGAGAGGGGGCAGAGAAGGATGGTAATCAGGCTGTGTTATCATGCTGGTAACTGCTGGGTCTCAGCCCTGCCTGAGAACTCAGGGACGTGTTGCAGACCTCGCCTCCCAAGGATCCTGCCGAAGGAGTGACGACGCTGGGCTATTTATCACCTAACTCCCTTTCATCACTGGTGGAGGTGAAGTCTGCTCCCAGAGACCCCGACCCGCTTGCGTTTCTGTTTTTCCCTGTCTGTGGGAACAGAAAAACCCCTGTGGCAGAAAGCTGCAGGCGCCTGTGATAGGATACAATGGGCACGCCCTAGAATAGCGGTGCCAAAAGGATACAGGTGGGACCCTACCGCATCTGCCACAACTGGACATGTAGATAATGAATTAAGGCAGGAGCTAGAACAGAGGCTTAACCTAGTGGCTATGAGAGGACAGAAGGGAATGGCCGCCTTTTTCTCCACTGGGCTTTTCTGACCA
>NW_017732016.1:103190-106440 GCF_001890085.2 Hipposideros armiger
GCTGGGAGAGAGTAAAGAGCACAGGGGATGCTGGCAGAGTACCCAAAGCTTACACAACAGAGAGCTGCCACCAATGGTAGGTCTGAAGGGACAGGTTTGAGGGCAGGGACTGGACCACGGAAAGAGTGACTGTCTGGAGAGGGTCTTCCATGAGTGGCCTCAAAGTTTAAGCTAACTTTGAGCAACCCGCAAGAAAGGGGTTGAGGGAATAAATATGCATCGCCATTCACCTCCCACCTGCCACCATCCCCCTGGGCTCCCTGTCAGAGAAACCCACCCAGAACTCACACGATGAGGTAATGCATTGATGTGATCCATGTATATCAGTCTTCTGAGGCACAGAAGAGAGAGAAGGTTGGAGATGGGTCTGGAGTACCAAAGACACAAGCTAGGATTTCTGGGTCATTTCAGGTCTGACATTATGATGGGTTGTCTGTATTGGTTTCCAAAATGTTAGCTGACTTAAAACATGAGTTTGCCAGATTTATCTCCTTTTTCTCCCCACTGTAAAAATGGCTCTGCCCAAGGATAATAAAGAACATAACGTAACTGGGTCCGATTCCCCCCCCTGAAAATGGAGCAGTAGTGCTAGATTTTGAAGTCTAGCTCTGGGCCCATCATGCCATTCCTCAGAGCCTCAGTTTCCTCATCTGAGTCACAAGATCTTTGTAATGACCAACTAAAATGACAAATTTGTGCTTTATAACCTGTAAATTGGTACGCAGGCATAAGCCCTTCTCATCAGAACTAAATAACAATCAGTAATATGGGTCCATATCATGTAACCCCTGGGTCTAACCCAGGTCCTGGCATGTGATAGAGTGTTGGTAGGGGTCTGAGGAAAGATAANTCACAGGCCCATCAGACCATCCGATTCAGGGTGGGTAGCTTTGCTAAAGCATCTAGAACTTGTTGGGACTTCAAGAAAAGGTACAGCCAGTGCCTTCGAGAAGGGGAGAGGAACTTTCTCTATCTTAGTCATAGGAAAGGTAGAAATTCCAGCTTGCTCAAAGGGAAGAGAAGATGGTTCTTAAAATCTAGCCTATTTTCAAGGCTTCATAGAGACTAATTTTAAACAGCATGAGATTTAAAATCAGAACTTGATTTTACTCACTCCTTGGGTGAACTGTTTACCAACCATAGATTCCATTCTTCCAACCTCTAATACAGGGACAACAGCACTTGATTTACAATGATGCCATGAGAGGTAGGTTAAGGAAATACCATACACAGAGGGCTGGACACAGGGTGGGTTTTCAATAAATATTTATTCCACATTTCATCATTCTAGTAGGCGCCCAAAATTGAACATTGGTAGGACAAATGAGAGTGAGATCTTTTAATAATGAGTTTTGCATACTTTCTGTTTCTGAGGTACTACGATCTGTGCACTAACAAGGGATGGTAAAGGAGAGAGTGACCCCACTTGAGGCATCAAAGAACCAGGCTCATGTGAATGCTGTCTCCGGCTGCCAACCCATCTGTCCTCTTCTAGGCTGGGGCGCTCAGTATTTTCACTTCTAGGCTGATCTGGGTAGTCAGCTTAGCCAGAATTGCCCATGTGTCCTGAAACTACAGCATGATGGAACACTTGGGGTTCTGAACCCCAGCCTTCTGCTCTCATATCTGGCCAATCAGGATAGGAAAAGGAGTCAAACCACCTCTACTGCAGACCAGTCCTAGAAGCCGGTGTGTCACAGGCCTGCCCTTGCTCAGCCAGGGCAGCCTTACGCTAAGGTGCTAGGCTGCCTTTTGGTTTCTCCATGGAGAACAACCTAAGAGAATTTTGCAGTCGAGGATTATACTGGAACATGAATTTTATTTAATGCAAGTCTCAGTAATTTACTAAATATATATGTAATATGCACAAAACTAGATGGTATTACAATGCTAACAACACATACTTATTTGGTATCTACCATGTGTCAGGAACATTGAACAACACATAGCCAATGCTTATAATGACCCTAAATTGTAATTATTGTACAGTTAAGATGAGGCTTGGCTAAAAGTAANCTTCTATGGCTTGGAATGAGGACATAATGGCTAGAGCTAAAGCAGCCATTTTGGGCCATGAGGTGGTTTTGATGACAGATGTCAAGCTCTAAGAATAGAAAGAAAGGAGCCTGGGACATTGATGAATGCAGAACCAACTAAAGCAGTCCTAGGCTACCTATTACTAGACTTCTTTTATGAGACCGAAATACATTTCTTTCCAGTGTATTCCACTATAATACTGGTGTTTCTATTAGATGCAGCTGAATCTACACTAAATGATACAGAATTTAGTTATTGCATGAGATGTACTGAAAGAAATAGAATCGAAACTGTGGCATTTCCTTGTTGGCTAAGGCACTAGAGGTAATATTAAGGACTAGGATGTGGTAGGCAAGAAACCTGGTGCCCCAAGTTATATGCTGGCAAAACATTTGGGCAACCTATTGCCTGCTGGAAGTTGGAACACAGACTACACACTCCCTGAGGCTGTAAATTCAGACAAAAGGAAAATTCCAGAATGTTGGTGTATCCGTTCTCTATTTCTGCATAAAAATTATCTCTAAAATGCAATAAACATTAATTATCTCAGTTTGGGGGTGGGGGTGGGAGTAGGACTCCAAGCACAGCTTAATTGGGTCCCTATTGATCAAAGTTTCTTTTAGGTTGCAATCACGGTATCATCTGGGGCTTCAGTCGCATCTAAAGGCTCAAGAGAAACCCACTTACAAACTCACCGACATAGTTGTTGCGGGATTTAGTTCTGAAAAGCCTATTGGATCAAGGCACCCTCAGTTCCTCATTGGATGTTGGTCAAAGGTCTCCCTCAATTTCTTGCCGCGTTGGCCTCTCCAGAGAGTAGCTCACAACATGGCAGCTGGTTTCTCTCAGAGGGAGAAAGTGATAGAATGAGAGAGACCCGAATCCTAATCTCACAAGTAGCATCCATCACCTCTGTTATATTCCATTAACAAGTTGTGAGTCACTAAAGCCAGCCCACACTCAAGGGGAGTGGATTACATAAGTAAATACCAGGAGGTAGGAATCATTGGGGACCATCTTAGAGGCTGCCTACCACAGTGGTTTGTGACAACATCGTCTGACAGTGTCAGCCAAATTTTACAGGAAACAAAGTTAAATAACACCTATCCATTTACAAAGAAGAAAACATAGGAAACACAGTTTTGCTTGGCCTGCAGACTGTCATGTAGACTAAGAATCCATAGTTGGAGGCCTTGAAAGTTATTAGCTAGCC
>NW_017732016.1:107250-108339 GCF_001890085.2 Hipposideros armiger
TTTGCCCAATCCCGGAGGGTAAATCCTGATTTGTTTCTGTTCTAGAATCACAATGACATTAGCCAGCCAATGAGAGATAAGGAGAAGTGAAGGGTTTCTGGGGATAAAAAGAAATGTCTGGCTGAGGGGAAGGTCCCTTCCCTTTGGGTTGTATTGTATGAAGCACTGACACTTGGAGCTATGGCAGCAGCTACTGTATAACCATGAAGAGGAAGACTAGGAATGTCAACAACGTGGACCGATACTCTTGACATTGTTGGGGCTGATAATTCAAATTCAGAATCTACCCACTTTCATCTTCTTACTCTATGAGACCTTTAAAAATTGGTGTCACATATAGTACTTTCCATATGTCAGATACTGTTCTATGTAAATCACCTCATTTAATCCTCAAAACTATAGGCATTTACATCTATTTCACAGATGAAAATAATAAGACAGAGAGTTTATGAGACTTGCCCAAGATGGCAGCTGGTAAATTGTAGAACTCAGGTTTAAATACAGGTCATTCAGGTAAGTATCACACAATACTTTCTCTTGTTTGCTACATATTTAATGTTGGATACAGTTAAAAACATACCAATTTATACAAAACCTATCTTTCCATCCAGTGTGATTTTTGAGAACACATATTGCTACCAGCATATCATGTAGCATTCAAAGTAACCCAAAAAAATATTATTCTCTGATGTATAAATTACAAAAATGATGACTACAAATGTTGAGGCATTGGCCAAAGCCCTACAGCAGGTAACTGGCAGAGCTGGGATGGACAGAGCCCTGGTCCCCCTGGTTGTAAAGCTGATTCACATCCTATCATTGTTCCCTGCCTTTCTATGAGAGGCTCATTTCTTTGCACAGTGATAAGGAGGCCCGAAGGAGTCCTAAGTGATGCTAATGAAACCTGAATCCTAGCCTGCAAATGGTCCAGCAGGCCAGGGGGAGGATTGGGGAGCAAATCCCAAAGGGGTGTTCAATCCTCTCAAATGCTCCTACAGTCTACTGTCCTCTGATCCAGCTCCTGAAAGGTCACCTCTTTCGCAGCTTCATGATTCAGAAAGGCATGTCCTCCCTCGGGGAGTTAGCACT
>NW_017732016.1:110924-119687 GCF_001890085.2 Hipposideros armiger
AGCTTGACCTGGAGCTGGGCTGCCGTGAGTCGCCGGCAACGGCGTAGGCTGCAGTGGGCTGCCGTGAGCTACTGTGAATTGTGAGAGCTGCCATGAGCCACCGTGAGTGGCCATCCAATGGCTGGTGACTGATCAGCCTCACCCGGGAAGAGCACAACGATCAGAATACCAACATGGGCCAGTGAAGCGACATTCTCCACAACTAGACTGAAGAACCAAGGACAGCAACTTTTCTGTTTCCCTTCCCTGATTCCCCAATGCTGTTCCTTCCCCCAATTCCCCAGTAAAATCTTTAAACAAACAAACAAACAAAAAGACTCACTCATTCATACCAAACCTTGTTCTAATCAATCTTTCCAACAGATCCAATGTACTGGATTATCTGTTTTATCGTGAGATTTAAAATATTAACAGGTATCTAAAAGTCTCTTGGCTTGGGATTTCAAAACGAAAACCAGCCATGTCATGAGTATCTGCTATGTACCAGGTATCATACATTTATCCACTTAATCCCAATAATACGAATCACAATAATGCAATGTGGATGTTATTACTTTAAGCAAACAGGCGAGAAAACCAGACCTCTGGACAGTCAAGTGACTTGCCTAGATTGACACAGCTACTTGGCAGCAAAGCCAGGATTTTAAACCCAGATCCTTTCCTGCCAATGTGCTCCTTCTACAGTCAACTTTGGTGTCTAGATAGCCAAGGACTTGTGATCTGATTCAATAATCCCAGTTCACCAAGGGTAATGCTGTAGTTGCTGAAACAATAAATGACACAATCATGTCATTTCAGATAAACCTCAGTAATCCACAATGTTATCACCACCTCAGATTTGGTATATTGGTGAAAGGATCAGTCACATGATTTCATCGTTAAGCCTCACCTGGTATACGGGAGCTGCCTGTTTTCTGAGAAGGAGGCTGTGGCCAAATCCACTGGCTATTCAAACAAGGCTCAGTACCATTTGCTCTCCTCTTATCATGAAACCCTTGAGGTTCTCATTGTGAGCAAGTTTCATCAAATCAGGAACACGCAGCCTTGGCCGATGGTGAGTTCCAGCTAATGAAGCACCGAATGACTGGGAGTAGAAGGTACTTTGTAGGCATGAAAAGCAGACAGAGAAAATCAATACTCTTAAACCATGCTAGTGGGAGCACACGAGCAGTTTGGTAAAACGGAGCAAAAGTATAAATACGTAAACATTTAGACCCATGGAATTCCTCTTGGAAGACTTTACCTTAGGGATATTCCACACAAGTGTGAACTCATGTATGTACTAGCATTGTTTGTAACAACAAACACTGGAAGCAATTAAATGTCCGTTAATAGAAGGCAGATTACATAAAACATGATAAGGTTCTGCCGTCTCTTATTCAGAGCCTGCGGGCCCAGTTTTGATTTAGAAGGCAGGTTCTTCATTTTTATTTTGGTAAAGTGATACAGCCATGTATGATATATACGCCCATTCCCAGCAGACCCTGTAATTAAATATATTCACACCCCATGAACGCCAAGTGGGATAACCAAAAACTATAGTAATTTTTTAAAATACCATTTCAAGTCAATTTTGCTGCCAGATAAGTTTGGGTGTCAAAATTTGGGGTAAAGGTAAGGCTTTTGGGATTTGGAAATTAGACATAAGTATTGTGGACCTGTATATTTGTATAATGGAATATTGTGAAACCAGCTAAAAATAAGTGAGACGACTCAATGGCTGATATGAAAGCTGTCTGAGATATACTGCAAAGTGCTAATGAGTGCATATCAGGCAGCGCATTTAGGGTGCCATTATCGGTGTTTTACACACACACACACACACACACACACACACTCACACACACACACACACAGTTGTACTTGCATATAATCTCTCTGCAAAAATACACAAGAACTTATTTTAGTTTCTGTCTCTGGAAAGGCAAATGTGTAACTGGGGAACAGGAGTACACTTTAGAACATTTGGAAATTTATGTGGAGTACTGGCATTCCCAAATTAAATTAAATACGTGCATTAATATTCTCTTGGCCACCTGTCAGACAAGCTTGCCCTAGGTACCCCACCCTGGTCACTCTCTGGCACATTCTCACGTTTGATTTTCTTTCTGGCACTTTCTACCAACCACAATTTCTTCTTCATTTGCTTATCTTTTTTTTTGTCCGAACCCCTCTGCAGAATGCAAGCAAACGGTCTGCCTCGTTCCTGAGGGAAGCCCAGTGCCTAGATGGGGGCTGACGCTGGGGACTCGTGAGGAATTAGGAATCTGGCACGAGGGGCAGGCTGAGGGGGGAAGCTCGGAGGAACGGACGCTTGGTCCCATAGCAAAGCCTGACAGTGTGCACAGAAGGCGGCCTTTCTGGCTATCCCTGCAGGTCACTTCCTGAATGATTTCCCTATCAAACAGACGGAGTCCAGACAGCTGGCCACACGCTCACCTTCCGCCCCGCTGTAACCCATGGCTCAGAATACTTTGACCAGGTTNAAGTTTCAAAGAGGTGAACTCTGAACCCAGTCTTGGAGGATGGCCAGTGAGGTCTTCAGATGGAGATTCAGGGTAGGAAACAGGGACTTATTTTTCAGGAGTTATGAACCACCATTGAATTTAACTTCGTTCTAGTGTCAGGTTGGACTCCATCAGGCCCCTGGGGTCAGAGCCTCTCAGGCCTTCTAGTCAGCTTGACATGGAAAGACCTCACGGGTGGTCTCTGAAGTTGTCAGCAGCCTTGGCAACTGCCACAAATAATTTATTCCCTCTGCTTGGACTTTTGCTACTGAGAAGGACAGGCTAATTGGGTCTTCCTGGCAATCCATGTCAGCTAGAAGCTTCCTGCTAAGATCCCTGTACCTCCTTTCCAACCTTTCTCAGTGCCAAGGCCTAAAGAGAAGGGACATTTCTGAAGCACATGCCTGCTGAGAATACCCTCTAGTGATTGGTTTCCCCAGTGCAGGCCTTCCCTGCCAGCTACTTCAAAGGCTTTTGAAGTCACTGCTAATTTAAAAGCAATAAAAAGATTGACACTGAAATGCTTTCCAGCTGTTTTTTTCTGGGCAATAACTCTCACTAGTTCCTTTACAACCTTACAATTTGGGGTTTGCAAAACACGATTTTTAAAACACATTCAAACAGAACAGAACATGTTTCTAAAACAAAGAAGTAACATGGTCCCAACACAGATATAAACATGTTCTTCTCCAGTTAGTAGATATTTCTTAATAATGAACCTCCGTGAATTCAGGTTTGGAGTCAGTGAGTCCTAGGTTCAAAACCCAACTCTTCCATGTATTAGTTGGGTGCTCCCAGACAAGTTATTTAAGCTCCCCAAAACTGTTCTCTAAAAATAAGGCATAAAAGTACTCTCTTGAAAGCTGGTCAGGGAAGTGAAAGCCCTGAGGGGTTTTGATCTACATTAAACCTAGATCAAATCTTAGCTCTGCCACTTTTCAGCTGGCAACCTTAGGGTTAGTCAATTCACCTGAGAATCAGTTTCTTTACCTGCAAAATGGAAATAATAAAGTATATCTCATATAATAGGTAAAAGGATTAAATTGTTATGACATATAAAGCACCAAGTAAATATTCAATAAAATTTGATGCTTTGATGGATGTGAAGATGAAATGAGAAGAAGCATACAAGGCCTCGGTGTGGTACCTGGCATCGGACAGCGTTGGTGCTTGGCAAGCATTGTCTATCATAAAAACATTTCCACCAGCACATCTGTATCAGCTGTTGCTTCATAATCAATCACCCCAAAGCTCAGTGATGAATTTGGTTGCTGTAAACATTTTATTACTGTTTAAGCTCAGGCTTGAAACAGTGATAATGAATATAGTTCATGAGTTTACAGTTCAGCGGTGTGCTGGCAGCTCTCCTGTTCCGGGATGGTTTGTCTGTTCTGCACTGTTTCTCATCCTCTGGCAGGCTAGCCCCAGCTTGTTTACACAAGGGCTGGGCAAGGTCCCAAAAGACAATGAGCAAAAGCTTAGAACTGGCACTTCACAACTTCTGCCACATTCACTGGCCAAGACATATCACTAGGTCAGTCCAGGTCCAAAGACTAGAGGAAAAGGCTGCACCTCTTGCTGGAAGGAGCTGGAAAGNGTGACCAGATCTGGTGGAGAGAATAGCACATCTTCTGAGATCCTAGACTTTCAACAAAATATGGTACCTGGATGAAATGTTGGGGTCCTGTCCTTTATAGAGGAATTATGGTCTACATATGGGAATAGGTAGGTTTTGGATGTTGGGGAGCTAAAGAAATTGGCAAAAAATGTTTGATGCCTACCCAATATCTATTGTCCCCTTTTGCTTTAGTAGCAACCCCATATATTCAAGGTAGTGATGAACCCAGGTAAAAGTCTGCATTCCCCAGCCTTCCTTGCAGGTAGGTAGGACAAGGTGACTAGGTTTTGCTCAATAACATAAGCTTAAAGGGCATGTGAGATTTCTGGGAGAACTCCTTAAGGAGACCTGGAAGGGGACATACCTGGAAGGCACATTCCTTTTCCCCTAACATTTTATCCTCTTTCTGTTGCCTGGGATAAGGACATGATGGCTAGAGCCCCAGGGAACATGAGGTGACCTGGAAGATAGAAACTAGTGATTGAATGATAAAGTACTTGAACTAGAAGGACACTTAGTCGTTGATGGTCACAGAGTAGCCATAGCAGCTCTGGGCTTCCTACTCCAGGACTTCTTTAATATGAGAGAGAAATACATTTCCACCTTATCTAAGCTGTTATTTTAGGTTCCTGCCATCCCATGCTGCCCAGCTGATACCAGCACCTAGTTCATGTCCACTCCTAAAAACAGAGTTCTTAGAACAGTGCTTTGGCACACAGGAAGTGCTCAGCAGCTGGAGGCATCCTTACTATCTAATGCCATACCTGGGTGGACCCATCTGATTATCCCAACAACTCTAGAGCACAGGTACTTTATTACCATCTCATTTACATATGTAAATCCCCAGGCATATCAACTTGCCCAGCTCCGATCAACAGTATGTAACAGAGGAGAGGTTCGACCCAGACATTTGGGGCCCAGAAGCCATGCTCTTACACATTACCCTTGAATGCTTCTCAGTAAACATGAGCTATCACTGCTGTCCTCATGGCCTACACGCCATAGATCACCTGATGCTTGCTACGAACCATAATGATGTTCATTTATAGTCTGGGGCATTTTCAACCTGCTGATTGGATGGTAAAAGGTTAACAAAGTATGAACCGTAGGAATATGGTTGCCGCCATGCTGGAGAACACCCTTCCGCACTCATTGTTTGCCAGCAAACCAGGGTCCTGTCCCTTCTTTGGACCAGTCCCGAGCTGGCTGCTGGGAGCTGACCTCTTTTCTCTCCACCCCGCCACTGACCCTTGCTATTCCCAAACCAGGGTGAGAAAGGGACAGGACTAGCTGCTGAACTGCGACTAATCTAACTGGGTGTCAGGGCCACATCAGGACTATTGTAAGAGCAGGGAGAAAAACACCATCTAAAAGGTACAGCCCCCAAGATGAATTCCTCCTTGCTGCCTCAGTCACACCTTTGTATCAGCTGTTTTTTCTTGGTTGATCCCCTCACATCTAGCAGAAAGGGCTGAGTTTTACAGGGGGAGCAGAAATGGAGCAAAAACTACTGGAAATGAGAGAGAAAGAAGCCCTGCGGAGCGAAGTGCAGCTCAAAGGTCCTGAGCAAGCAGCTCCCAAAGGGATCTGGAAGGTAGAACGGACACAGCTGCCCACTCTGCAGTGTTCCTATCCTCAGTAACTGTCAGGAGAGAGACATGTGAGGTTAAAACGTCAGGACTAATTAGGAAGTTGGGAAACTAAGTTCCCCAGGTTGATACAATCTTTCTGGAAAACTAGAAATAGGAAAAAACAATTGAAAAAGAAAGTGCAGGAGTGACTTTTGCCCAGCAAGCGCTTACTGACAATTCAGAAAGTTGGATAATGGCGTTAACTGCTATGACACTGGTTAGCTGCTGTCATNAATCTCTCTGCAAAAATACACAAGAACTTATTTTAGTTTCTGTCTCTGGAAAGGCAAATGTGTAACTGGGGAACAGGAGTACACTTTAGAACATTTGGAAATTTATGTGGAGTACTGGCATTCCCAAATTAAATTAAATACGTGCATTAATATTCTCTTGGCCACCTGTCAGACAAGCTTGCCCTAGGTACCCCACCCTGGTCACTCTCTGGCACATTCTCACGTTTGATTTTCTTTCTGGCACTTTCTACCAACCACAATTTCTTCTTCATTTGCTTATCTTTTTTTTTGTCCGAACCCCTCTGTAGAATGCAAGCAAACGGTCTGCCTCGTTCCTGAGGGAAGCCCAGTGCCTAGATGGGGGCTGACGCTGGGGACTCGTGAGGAATTAGGAATCTGGCACGAGGGGCAGGCTGAGGGGGGAAGCTCGGAGGAACGGACGCTTGGTCCCATAGCAAAGCCTGACAGTGTGCACAGAAGGCGGCCTTTCTGGCTATCCCTGCAGGTCACTTCCTGAATGATTTCCCTATCAAACAGACGGAGTCCAGACAGCTGGCCACACGCTCACCTTCCGCCCCGCTGTAACCCATGGCTCAGAATACTTTGACCAGGTTCCTGGTGAGGCTAAAGGGTCTGAGCACATCCGTCCTGCCCGCCTTCCTTTCGCGGAAGGAAGTCCACACAGCAGCACCTGCCGACACACCCCGCTGCAGCCCCTGCCATGAGGGCCAGTAGCAACACTTGATCTTGAAAAATTTCAAGTCCCAATGTGCGTGACACGCTGCAGCCTCCCAGCCCCTGCTTCTCCTAAGTCCTCTGCCCAGAAGCTCCCTTCCCAACTATTCTGCTTAGCAGACTCTTACCTTTCCTTTAAGGTACAATTCAAACTACCATTTCTACCACGAAGGCCCCCTAAGTCCCTCCGTCTGAACCAGACACTTCTTCCTCTGTTGTCCCGGCGCTCAGGCAGGCGGCTCATTCCAGGAGCTCGTCTTCCTGGCATTAAAACCAGCTGTGGCCGTGTTACTATATATCCAACAGGTGAGTTCCTGGAGCACCAAGACCCGACCTGAAGGGACAGTTCTCTATTACTAGCACCTGAAGGAACATTCTTAGACCATAACCTGTTTTAACTTCATGTCAGGGAACAGAGGAGAGACAACAAGAATACTCAAAAGCCACACTTCATATTAGGGAAAAGAGTATATGCTTAGGAAGGAAAGAAACCTGGTTTTGAATCTCGACTCTGCCCCTCACAATTTTGTAACCTCGGGCTGCGCCCCTCACGTCTCTGAGCTTCAGTCTCCTCAATTCTAAAATGGGCCAGTAAGACGTACTTTGTAAGAATGAGGTTGAGACTATAGGATAGAAATGTAAAAGGAACCGCCTAGCCGAGGATGTGACACTTAGTAAACACTGCATAGAAGCTATTTCTTCAGTTTCCTTTATTCTATGAAAGAAAGGATGGATAAGCGAGCACATAGGAAAAATAATAATATTGATATTTACTGTTAAATCAGGTCCATAGTCAAGCCATACGGGGATTGAACTTTTCACTTGGTTCCCCTACGCCCAGGCCCAGTTCAGTCTGATAGGATAACTGACATTTAGAGAGAATCAATTCAGATGAAGAATTGTTAGTTTCCGTCGCCTTGCACAGAACTACCATTCCCAGAGGGAAAGCCACGATTCCTCTGAGCTTTCAGATTAAAAGCGAACCTACTAAAATCCTATCCAGACAAACTTAAGATGTCAAGGTTTCTCTGACTTAAGGAAACCAAAAAGTGGGACTGTGACATCCTACGCCCAATGCCAATCTGTGTCCCACCAGAACCAAGTGAAAGATCAAGGCAGACAAAAGGAAAAGCAGCACAGAAGGCAGCCTCCCATCAGCATCTCCGGAGAGCAGACCTGGTCTTCTGCCCAAGGGGGCATGCTTTTCTGCTTCTATTGTGCTACCTGCATTCTCAGTCTCGCATCCCGTTGGTCTCAACTGGGTCCCAGGGAATGATCTTCTTTGCAAACTAGAGTCACAAAACAGTGGGAAGGCGATTCAATGACCCTATGCTTGCTCAGTCCTGCCTACTACCAATCCAAGAGCTGGCATGATCGGCCCAGGCTTGAAGCACTGAGCTGTATTCCATGAAGCCAGGAATGCCAGATAACACAGCCCTGATGACGCAGTTTCCGAGCTCTCCTGGGTTGTGAAATTCGTGACATGTCACTGCATTTACTTTGTACTCAATATGCAATTCTGACCTGACCTTTTCTGGACTCTCTCCCTGGGGAGAGGGAGACATTATCCTGGGGCTCCTCCAGCCAGGGCCCATTTGAAACCTTTGGAGGGTTTGGGCACCTGTTCTCAGAGGCCCCCTGCATGCTTTATTAAAACATATCCATATCCCATGGTAGCTACATTGTTTCATTTAAGAAAATACTAACAATTATAAAAGTAATTCTGAATTTATTTGGTATAAATTATTGAATTCTTTTACTTGTGGTTTAAGACTATATATATATATATACATATAACATTTAAAATGTAATATTTAAAAATATAAAATAATACACATACACATTTTATATGTATGTGTTGAGTTGCACTAGGCCAGCTGACATGTGAAATGTTATAAACTTTTTTTTTAAATTTTTTTTTTATTGGGGAATTGGGGGGTTGGGAACAGTGCTGGGGAATTGGGGGAAGGGGAACAGACAAGTTGCTGTCGTTTTGTTCTTCAGTCTAGTTGTGGAGGACATTGCTTCACTGGCCCAAG
>NW_017732016.1:119807-134060 GCF_001890085.2 Hipposideros armiger
ACTCACAGCAGCCCAGCTCCAGGTTGAGCTGTTGTTCAGCATCTTAGCTGTGGAGGGCAGTGTCACTGGCCCTCATATGTGGGATCTGAACCGGGGCCTTCTGGCATCCCAAGCCAGTTCTGAACCATTGTGCCACTCGGCCGGCCCTGAAATGTTATAAACTTTTAAGTTAGTATTTATTCACTTTTGACTTTGCAACATTCTTTTTGCCCATGGGAGCTGATGTTTTTTCAGGTATCAGGCCTTTGCTTTTAAGCCTAGAAAAACTCACAAGCCCCAGACTTTCCACTTCGAGCAGCTAATGGATAAACTGGGTCAGATCATGGTCCCTTCTACTCGGTATGTTGGAGAAAAGTAGATTTTCATGGAGGTCTCCCCATTAGGCACAAATCTTGCAGGCCAGGGCCCCGATATTTAGG
The DNA here is from genome assembly GCF_001890085.2 of Hipposideros armiger. Lineage (NCBI taxonomy): Eukaryota > Metazoa > Chordata > Mammalia > Chiroptera > Hipposideridae > Hipposideros > Hipposideros armiger. The sequence continues at coordinate 120,227 of NW_017732016.1, forward strand.
CAATGTCTCTATATGCAGGGGACTGCCACATAGTGGGGGCCTCAGAGCACTGTGACACCCCTACTACAGTCTCTGCCAGAGATCGTTTCTGGTTTCTACCAGATAGGGAACTACTAAGACAAAATGACACAAATCTTGCTACCTGCCTTCTTTCTCCTGCAGCAGAAACTTCATCAACTCAAATGCCAGTTCACGGTAGGCTTAAAATGTTCCTTTAAATAGGGCTGGAATATGAAGGTCGGTGAAGAACTTCAAACTTAAAACGTTATTTTCTAGGGCTGGAGCTCAGCCATGAAATTTTGCTCCAGGCACATTTCAACATGCTAGGTCTGAGCTGAAAGATAAAGGTTTCGTGCATTTATTTTACTTTAAAACCAGGAGGGTTTTTTTTTTTATGTTATTGTCTTGCACCTAAAAACTGGGCAGAAATTGTTCTCCCACAAGATTCACTTTCAAAATTGGGTCCAACGGAGGAGTTTAGAATGTTCGATCTAGTCTCCTTTTTCATGAGAAGAAAACTGGCTTTGTTAAACTATTATGTATCAGGCACTGTACTAAGTGTTGTTCATGTACATTTTCTCCTTTGTAACCTTGTAAGAACCTTGAGAACAGTAGATAGCATCGTTCCCATCTTACAAATAAGGAAGTTAGGGGTCAGACAGATTAAAGACCTTGACCAGAATCAAATATCAAGGGCTCGTCAGTGCCAAAATTTGAAATCAATTCTTGCCACCACTCTACAATTGCACAAAGTTGCCTCAAGAGCTGATTGAGGAAAACAAGTGATTAAAAGGAAATATATTCTCTGTGTTGTACCTGCTGGTTGTATGGGTTCTTGGAGAATTTTCCCATCAAGAAAATTAGACACAAGTGCGCACTAAAGACACAAGCAGGAAGTCCAGTTTTTGGTGACTTTGTTGTCCAGATTCATTTTGCCATTGCAAATCCAGCCCTTAACTTTTCTTCCCTTTCCAATCTTACCCTTATCTCATTCCTAGATTCTTGCAATAGCCCTATGGTTGACCTGTTTGTTTCCAGTACTTTCTCCTCCTCCCTCATGCCTGTCTTAAACACCATAGAATAGTCTCCTTCAAACACCCTACTGAGGCCACGTGTTACCCAGACACCCCTTCAGTGAAGGTCTTGCTGTCCTAAGCTTAGATTGCTATGGGCAGGTGCCTGCAGCTCTCAGCCCCTTCAGGACGCCTCAGCTGCAGAGACGCCCTCTTAGTCAAGGTCACACCCCTTCCTGGGAGCCCCACATCCAACGACCATTCAATGTGAGATTACAAAGAATCCTAGCCATGTCAGCCCAACTCGGGACAACTACAGTTGCTCTAGAGCTCCTTGTGGAGTTGGGTGAGACTGTCAGGGCTACACCACAGCTCAGCCTCCCCTTCTGCCCAATCCTGCTTCCTTCCTCGCCCTCCCCAAAACGTTTATCCCAAGAGAACTCTTCAATTAAACATCCCACATGTTAAACTGTTTTTCAGAGACACTTTCCCAGGGAACCAAATCTGCAATGCCTTAGCAGGGGAAGGAAGGAAGGAAGGAAGGAAGGAAGGAAGGAAGGAAGGAAGGAAGGAAGGAAGGATGGNAGGAAGGAAGGAAGGAAGGAAGGAAGGGAGGATGGGAGGGAGGAAATTAAGCAGGATCACTCATTCTAAATGATTATACTTGTCCCTCTCTCCAGTACTCCTTTCAGCTCCACTGCTGCCACTACTTCCAATGAATCATATGTGAACATTTGACCAAATCCATCTTCTATGATGAGAATCTTAATTTATTTGCTTAGAAATAAGATTCATAGCCTAAAAGAGGACACTATGAAAAAGTATCCATAAACATGGTCTGCTTAGCTGATTTTACCCACATTGTCTATCAGTTACCTGACAGAATAGTTCAGTGGGGCCTACTCAGTTCTAGACACACAGACCTATGTGGATTCTCTGACTCAGATGTTACAACAACAGCATCGGTTTACTTAAGAGCCATCTAAAACTACATTGTGGAGTAGGGTGCATATAAATCTATTTCACTAAACAAGTGACTTAAGCAAAATTTTTCACCCCAAACTACCAAATACCTACAGTGTGGTCTAACACTGTTTTCTGGTTACCACTCATGAACATATTTCACAAGGTGTGGCAAAGAGAAGAGTGTCTGTTCTGGCCCAGACTGAATTGCTCTTCCCTTTTGCATTCACCCCGTTCTGCTGGTCCCTTTTTGTGTCCTCATACAGCCATGTCCCTCTGCCCTGTGGTGTCATTTCCCCGTTCCAAGGTCCATACCCCTAGGCCTTGCTTGTGTGTTTGATCCCAGGTTAGTTGATGAGTCATCTTAAAACAACTGGGTTAGATAGCTTGGCCTATGCAATGCTGGACAGATATCTCCTCATCGCTGTCCCTTGGCCTGAGAAGGCTTTCTAGTTGCATGGCTTCCAGCCAGCCCATTGATTGTTTCTGTCTCTGATCTGATTACTCTGTGTTTTAAGTGCCTATTTTTGTGCTTTACGCCACACTTTTGGGTTCTGTACAGAATACACTCACATTGAAGTGAATCACTGCTAGGGGTTTGAGTTCATATGTGTCCCTCTATAAATAGAAACATGCCATGACACTTCATGAATTTCAAATTTTGCATTCCTTGGCTCTTAGCTAAGGATTAGCTTAGCCTGGAGACTCTGAAACTTAAGAATTCACATTCAAGATCATGTAGGCTACACTGGTTCTCTGTTCCCACTGACCATCCCAAAGGACACTGGCTTTTTGTGTTGGTTCTCCCAACTTCTAAGCATTAAGAGTGCTCCGTGGCACTAAGACACCTGCCATCTAGTCTCTCAAGCTTTTCTACTCAATTTAAATATGATCTTGTTGGTGGTTTTTAAGAGAACTTAATAATAGCAATCCTCTTTTTTGTCTAAGTTCCAAATCAATGGAGAAGTAAAACAAAGAAGGCAGGGAATGGGGGCAGAGTTTGACCCCTATTAAGCTAATATTAGAGAATATGGCTTATACCCACAGGCATTTGGATGTCTTAACACTGAATCCTAGAACTGGTCAGAATTACCTACCAGCCATGCAGCCCTGAGCCAGAGCAAACATAATTCTGGGGGAGCTGAGTTGAACACATATCCACCAGATAGGCCCTAAGAGGAAGAGAAGCTTTGAAGCATGGCCAGTTTCTCCCTCTAAACTCTCCACTAAGTTTGGGTTACTCCTCTCCTCTGGAGAAGGAGGTCAGGAGTGATACAGTCATGAATGTTTTTCTACATGGATTAAAAATACCAAGAGTGGCTAACTCTAGTATCAAATAACTTTTCCATCCCATGTGCCAGGTACTGTTTTAAGCCCCTTACCTTTTTTAACCCAATTAATCCTCCTAACAGCACTATTAGGTCAGAACTATTCCTAAGCTCCATTTCAACGGCACAGAGAAGCTAATGAGTTTGCCAGGGGTCACTCGGCCAATAAGGGGCAGAGCCAGGATTTGAACCGAAGAAGTCAAATTCCAGAAAGAGGACTCATAACCACCAAAATATTAATATGATCTACCACCTCCTGGTATGATTAGGAGTGCCTGCTCTGTGCTGGGTACTGTTCTGAGTCCCGGGGACAGAGAGCTGAAAGCAAAACACACAAGCAAACGAGCAAAACCTCCCTGCTCTCAGGGTCCTTATTGCCTAGTCAAGAGACCCAACTTTCAGTTCTAAAATCACACAAGCATGCTATAGCACACTGGATTAAGTGGCAGGGAGAGAGCAGGAAGGTGCTATGTAAACAAAGGTCGGGGGGAGCAATCATGTCTGGGGGATCCGATGACAAGAAAGCCATCCCCAGGGAGCCATTTAGCTACAACTTGAAGGATGGGTAGTTACTCACTCGTTCAAGATTGGTTAGAGCATGGAGCACATTCCAGGCAGAGCGGAGTGAATGCACAAAGGCCCTGAGACGGGAGGGAGCGAGGAATGGCAGGCAGCTCCCACGGCTGGTGCCAAGGAGAGGTGGAATTAGACGAGGCTGAAAAGGTGCGCAGGCCACAGGAGGGAACCTGAGGCTGGTCCTCAGAGCAATGGGAGGGTCTGCTCCACGTGTAATTCATTCACTGATTAATCCTTTCAACACACATGTTTGCAAAATCTATAGGTGCCCGGACCTGTGTGGAGTTCCACGCTCATTACAAAGGTGAGTAAGACAGTCAATTGGGGAAAGGAGATAGAATAAGGAATAATTATAATGCATTTTATCATGGTGATACAGGCTTCTCTCAAGTACTACAAGAACACAAAATAGAATTTTAACCACATTTCTAAAGGAAACAATGAAAGGTGAAAGGGAACCAACCATGCTATTCCCAGCAGAGAAAAAGATATGTGCTCCAAAGAGCCTGGTGGGCCAGAAGTCTCCATGATGAGTGGGTAGAAAAAAAAAGGGCTACGGATGACCTGTCAGGTAGATGGGAATTGGAAGGGAAAAGCCTTCTATACCATCCTGGTGTGTTTAAACCTTATCTCCTTGTATTAGTCTGTTTAGACTGTTATAACAAAACACCGCAGACTGAGTGGCTTAAACAACAGAAATTGCCAATATCTCTGTATCTGTTCTCTAGACCTGCTAACCATTCCCCCAACCAGAGCATTTTATAGTAGACGCCTTTTTTGAGAAATGTTCAGGGTCTACCCTCTGGGTGTTAAAGTACTGGAGAATAAAACACAAACAGCATTGGGCTAACAGACAGGGTCAGGGAGATAACGCCCCCCTCTCCCCCCTCAGAGCCCTGCCTGAACTCAGCCCTGGCAGACATGGGAGCACCTATAACCTGGGAAGGAAAACTGCCTAACTGATTAGAACCCAACACTGACAGAGCAGGTGGGACCCAATGACGCCGAGGGCCCACAGTCTGGCTGCGTGTTAGAGTCATTGAGGGAAGTTTTAAAAAATACTGATACCTGGGACCCAATCCAGAACAACCGAATCAGAACCCCTAAGGGAGGAGCCAGCTGACAGCAGTTTTGACATCTCCCCAGGTGATTATCATGTGTTGGTGAAGTTAACCAATAATCTGTCCAACTGACTTTCACAGATGAGGAAACAGGCCCAGAAGAGTCACCCTCGCCTAGCAGTGGCAATGGTCACCATTTTTGAATCATAACTTCAGCTCACTATTGTGTGACCAACCTCAGAAATCAATAAATGATGGAGGAAAAAAAAATAAACTTAAATGTGAAAATTAGGGGAACCAGACTGCTGGGACATGATATATTTTGCAAATGCAACTACTCTGGTACTGATTGCATTATATTTTCTTTATCTGCTCATTTCTCTGAGTTATACCACCACCCACGTAAATCATGATTGGCTCCAAAGCAGAACCATGCCTCATTCACCTCTGTACCCCTACTTCTGTCAAGGTGCCTCGTACAGTATTATAAGGTTGTATTTTGTCCCCCCAAAAAATATGCTGAAGTCCTAACTCTTAGTACAGAAGAATATGATCTTATTGGAAATTGGGTCCTTGCAGATGTAATCCAGGTAAAATGAGTTCATACTGGATGGGGGGGGCTTTAATCCTATATAACTGGTGTCCTTATAAGAAAGAAACGAACACGTGGGGAAAACAACTTTTGAAGGTGGAGCCAGAGATAGTAGTGATACATCTAGAAGCCAAGGGACACCAAGAAGCTTTATGGCACAACATAACTTCTGAGAACCTGCTGCAGCTCCTAGACCAGAACCTACACAGATTGGTCCAGCACTATGGTAAACAAGGCTATGTCTACCAGGTCATCTTCTCCAGGCAACCTTCCTGAACCCCTAGACTGAGTGCTGCCCCTATCTCTGCATCCCCTGTAACTCCTCTGTTTATTTTTATCCCAATCTATGCCACCCTGTGTTGCCTACGCTCTAAGAGCACAGCACACACACACACACACACACACACACACACACACACACATGCGCGCGCACACACATCGGGCAGAAATCACACCTATTATTCACTAGCGCCATATTTGGCACATGGTGGAAGCTCAGTGAAGTCTAGTTGAACGGCAGAATGCATAGGTGGAGGGAGGGCCTACATGTCACCGAAGACGGCTGGTTTTTGTTTATATCCTGACCATAACAGAGGTACTTTCCGAAGTGGTTATAACACAGCTGAATGTATTTCTCATGCTTAGTCAAATCGCCCACTCTTTCTGATAACTCGTCTCTTGTACCCAAGTCTCATAGAAGCCACAGTATAACCTAGACTTTAGAAGGCAGCTCACTCACATTGCCCCTAACAAAGCCACAGCAAAGCTGCAAGAGACAGGTCACAGCTAAAATGCCACTGCGTTGGTTTGGGATGGGATGATAGAATTTGCTGAGTCCTTTCAATGTGCCAGAAACTTTTTATTGGTCACATCACTTATTTTCACAAATGCTATGAAGTGGTTATTATTACCCCTTTTATACAGATGAGGAAAGCAGGGGGCTTGATCAATCTTACCCACGGATACACAGTTCATAAGAAGCATGGGCAGGATTTGAACCCAAGACTGCCGAACTCAAAGTAAATGGCCTTCTACCTAGCCCCCACACCAGGTCTCACTTACATGGCTTCCAGCTGAGCCCCTGGCTAAAAGGCAGCCTTGGAACGCTACCAATTGTGATGAGAGCTTATTTCCACTTAGCCACTGTGTGACTCCAGCCAGGGGACCTTTTCTGTGTTCCATCTCTTTGCAATGTGGGCATCATGAGGGCATCTGCCTCATGGAGTGCTTCTGAGGAGTGCGAATAAATTAGTACATGCAAAGCATTTAATAAGTGTTTACTCTATTACGATAATGATGGTGCTGATGAGTCCGGGGGCTGCTAAGAGTTGAGGAAGCCATGTACTCCTTCTTTGGAAGGAAGGTGAGTGGGTTGCAGGGGGACCGGGACATGTCTCACCAGTGTACATACTCTGGGACATCCTACCTGTGACCTGTTGATATCTAAATGTGGGCTAATCCAAAAGGCAGGTCTCTACAAAATGGTCCTCATGGAAAGCTTTCCTGACCTGGGAAGGCTGAAATATTGGAGCAGAAAGAGTGCATCCTGTCTAACCTCCTAACTTTAGAATGAGGACATACAAGAGAGAGGGACAGTAGCTGACCTGAGATCACACTGCCCATTGGTGGCAAAGCTGGGTCAAGTCTATAATCCAGGACTTTAGACAATTAGCCTCATGCTATGCACCAAGTCCGCAGTGAAGGGACCCAAAAAGTCACCAGTCTTTACTGACGGCCTACTATGCACCGGGCCCAGGCAAAGGGACTTTAATTCATGGTCTCATCCCATCCTTACAGCAACCCTAAGGAGTGGACATGGTTATCCCCAAGGATATAATAACCAAAATCTTAAACCCATGCAAATGAGCAGTATGGGCAAGGGTCTCTCTCAATGTGCGTGTGTGAGTGTGCATGTGTGTTTGTGTGTGTGCTCCTTTGCTCATTTGATGCTCACACTACACTTTTAGGAGTCACAATTTTGTTCCCCTTTTACATACGAGGAGACTGAGTCACAGAACATTAACTAGCTAGCGTGTGCACATCACAGAGCTGGTAAGTAACAGAGTTGAAATGTGACTCCAGGCAGCCTGTCTCCAGAGACCATCTTTCAACTGAAGGAGGACAAGGTTCTTTACCTTGCCCCCATGAGCCAGGCTTCAAGCCAAGCCCAAAGGACACTGAAAGTCTGGGTTTCTATCACCCCGCACTCATCCCCTCCCCCTTCTGGTGTCTGGTCATGGTGGAGGCCCTGGGGGGTAGCGTCTGGCATTTCTAGGGTCTTCTCTGAGCCGCGGAGCCAAGCCGAGTAGGGCTGACAAATCCTGTGGGGCGGAGGGCCTGCTGAGTCCAGTTGGAACTGTACTGGGGATTAAGAGAAGAGAACGCGATTTTGTTCCTGCCTGGCACCTGGCCAGGATACTGAGATTAGCAGAATAACTGCCAGATGGGTTACTGAATCTCTGTGCATTCCAATTACCAACATCTAAAAGCCCAGTTCCCATTCCAAGCCCACAGCGACTTGCAGCAAATGTCATCCTTGTTCCGAGAATGCTCGCCTGGCAGGTCACTTCAATTTCCGAGCTGACACATTAGCATGGCGGGCGCTTTCTTCCTCCTGTCCTGGCCCTTTATCTTTCTGTTTTCATTGAACTGAGCCCTGTGAAATGAGTGGCTACTCCCAACCCTGCCCGTAGCCCCCAACACCCTGTGCTGCACACAATGGACAAGGAACAATGGCTCCCCTATCAGCTGAGCCCGCTGTGCGGCTGGCAGGAGGACCAACCTCTGCAGTGGACCCACACAGCAGCTCCCGCCGCTGGCCACCTCCCCAGTGCGCCAGCTGGGGCTTTTCACTAATGTCAGAGCACAGCACCTCTTTATAAAGCAGAGCCCCGCCCCGTCTGCAGGCCCCTGGGTCCTGAGAAAGGCTTTCTTCTCCTCTGGCACTAGGCCCACACCACTGCATTTGGGGGCCTTCAGACGCTGGACCCTGGGCCTGCGATGAGAGGGGGCTCCTTTTCATTTCATTTCAACAACCACTAATGGCATATCTACTAGTGCTTGTGTTTGGAGCTCTGAATGGAGGGACATCGATTAAAACATCTGTATTCTTGCTCCTAAGGTGCCCATTATCTGGGAAAGGAAGGGTAAGGCAGGGAAGGGAGCAGGGGCCCCGTGAAAACACAGATGATGAAAAACAGTCTAAAGGGTGTTTAAATAAAACAAGTCATGAGAATCATAATCTACTACGTAGGACAGCAAAGCACTGTGCTGTGGGTGGGCGGTGCAAATGCAGTGTGTCACCTGCTTTTGTAAATAAAGTTTTATTGGGACCCTGCTACACTCATTTGTGTGCATATTGTCCGTGGCCATTTTCACCCTAACAACAGAAAAGCTAAGAGACCATATCCCTGCAAGCCTGAATTATTTACTGTCTGATCTTTTATAGAAAAATGTTGCTGACCCCAATCTCTATGGGTACTTAACATGCTTAATTCCATTTAATCGTCACAATCCTCACCCTATAAGTATTACTAGCTCCACTTTGCAGATAGAGGCACAGAGAAGTTAGGTAACTGCCCGAGGTTACATGAAAACAAAAAGAAGTATCTGGGTTTGACCCAAAAACCCCTGCATTTTCTTCATACCTGTGAGCTGAGACCGGTGCTGAAGCTCTCAGTTAGCAGGAGATATTGATAAATGGTGAAGAGTTGGAGAAGTCAGGAGGAATGGCTGGGGTGCCAGCAAAGTGGCAGGAATGAGTGCAGCCAATAACAGAGGGGACCCTGAGAGCCTTTGAACTGCAGACCAGAAGAAGCCCTCAGGATCAAGCTTATAAAACCCTGCATCTTAATCAGCTCAGGCTGCTATAACAAAATGTCATCGTCTCTGTGGCTTAAAAAAACAGACATTTATTTCTCACAGTTCTGAGGGAGGGGAAGTCCAAGATTGAGGCAGTAGATTTGGTTCCTGATGAGAACTCTCCTTCTGGCTGTGTCCTCACATGGTGGAGACAGAGGGAGCTCTGGTCTCTTTTCCTTTCCTTCTAAGAACACTAATCCCATGATGGGGGCTCCACCCTCATGACTCATCTAAGCCTAATCACCTCCCAAAGGACCACCTCCAAATACCATCACATTCAGGGTAAAGGATTCAACATATGAATTTTGAGGTGACATAAACATTCAGTCCATCCTATAGAGGAGACTGGGGACCTAATTTACACAGCAGTAAAGGCCACACTGTTAAGTAAAACACTCTTAGGAACTTTGCAGAGTCTGACCCCTCCTAGGCCACACATGCCTTCTTGTCAGATGCCTTGTGTTTACTCTGGGTTAATGACAGTCCCAGGGAGCACCGAAGCCAGAGCCCTTCCTGCTGTTTAGAGTCATAATCAAACCAGTTGCAAACTTGGTGTTTGTTTTAGCTGCACACCCTCATGTGACTGTAGTTTCTGTTTGACCAGGTGTAGAGAAAGGACACAAGACTGGCAGTCAGCCGACCTGGTATCCTGTTCATCACTGGCTCCACGTGTGACCTTGGACAAGTCACCTAAACACTCTGGCCCCAATCTCCAACTGTACAAAATGCAGGGGCCTGAATAGACAACACTTACTGCTCAAATTGTTCATATTGAACAGGACTGATCAACACAGCAATCATTGGGGAACCTACAGACAACACACCAGTTAATCGACCATCCTTCTTTCTTACTCAGACTTGATCCCACCAAATCAAGATCAGGAATGCTTTATTTGAATTTGTGAGATATAAAATATAACTAGAATTCAGGCATTCATTCCACCGAAAGTACTCTATGAGGGTAATTTTTGCCAGGGGTGGCACTTAATGCCAGGACACAGCTGTGAGCAAACAGGAGTAACCAGACAGTACAAAGCACTGTGGGAAGTGTCACACACCGGAGGCAGTTGGGGGAGTCACACCACGTGGCTCCAGAAAACCCCTGGTTCAAAACCTAACTACACCTAATTATCCTGGTAGCCTTCAAAAAAAGTCATTTAACTTCCCTGACGCAGATGTCACCATCTGTGAAATAGAGATAAAAATGGTATCTGACCCAGGGTTGTGAAGCAGTTGAGTGTATTCTTGTAAACTTCTTCAGGCTGTGCCTGCGTAGATGAAGTACTCTATTGTCAGATATTATGATGATGATGACGGAGGTTTACTGGGTGACAAAGGAAAAAAAAAAAAAAGAAAGAAAAGGCTCCTACATGATCCAGGCCAGGGATGGGAGGACATAAACACTGAAAACTCCCTAAGGAAAGTGACGCGAAAGCTGAGGCCCAAAGGATGAACAGGATTTGAATGGTGGCTGATAGGTGTGACAAAATCAGGGGTGCAAAAGCCCTGAAAAAAGGGTGAATGGGAGTTTGGGGGCAGCCACAAAGAGTGCTCACAGATGAGTCTGGGGGGAAAGCCCAAGTCTGATCACAGAAGCCATACAGCAACCCCTCTCCCATACCCGCTGTGGAGCTAGAGATGTATAACCCCTCACACGATGGATCTGTTTAGCTGTGAAAAGCTCTGGGCGTATTCCGCCTCTGCCTTAGGGACCAGGTCAGCACTGGGCGTTGAACTCAAGTTGGAGTTTGGTCAAGCAGGAGCTTTGCCAGGAGCTACCAGGGGCAGAAGAGTCCGGGGTGAGTGCTGGCTGTGTGCACTCAGCCTCAGCCAGCGAAGCCAAAGGCCACTGAAAGATTGAAAGAGTTGGAGGAGCTGGAGCTGAGAATAGAGCCAAGAGGGCCAGAGGGTAGCTGAGCAGACATTGGAAGAAATGGGAGAAAGAGAGATTCAGGAGGAGAAGCAGCAACAGGATCGAAGACAATGTCTGAAGATGGCCAGAATGCCAGCAGCCTGTGGCTACGGGCCGGATCGCATGGTGTGTGGGTGGACCAGCCTGGATGGAGGCCAGGCACCTTGAGGCACCAAATGGCTGAAAAATGAGGGGTAGTCTTTGTGAGGTGAGCAGAAGGAAGCTCTCTATAGAGGCTCCTGTCTGTGCTCAAACATTGCCCTTTCTCACCCAGGTTAGGGTCAGAGATGTTCTTGAGGATACTTCCACCATCATCACCCCCAGTGTATTAGGAGAAACACAGCTTTCAATAGCCTCTCCTCTAAAGCCAGAAGGTCTACAATCTTCACTGCTTCTCCATCAAATTTACACGTAAATGGGACAAGAATAGTGCTATCGGGTTATTTTTGATGAGGACTGCATGAATTAATATAGGCAAAGAGCTTAAAACGATGCTTGAAACAGAGCAAGTACTCTATACTATTACTGAATTTGGTTTCACTTTACTTATTCTTTTATTTTTTTAAATTAAAGTTTATTGGGGTGACAACTGTCAGTAAAGTTACATAGGTTTCAAGTGTACAATTCTGTAATTCTGTAAGCATCTATATCATATTGTGTGTTCACCAACCCAGAGTCAGTTCTCCTTCCATCTCCATATATTTGGTCGATGAGGGTCAAAGGGATCAAATATACAGTAGTGAAAGGAGTACTTATTCATTTAAAGAAATGTATTGAAGTCTACATTCGGGACTCCGGGTTGGCTGCTCGGCATATAAAGAAGAAGAAGAAGGTGTATCCCGGCCCTCAAAGAGCTTATAGCCTACTGAGGAATAGAGTGTGTGGACGGATGAGGACAGGGCAGGGCTACAGTGGCTGCAGCAGAGAGAAGCCAAGGGTGCCATGGGACACCTGTGAGACTGAGGAAAGGGAAGCAGGCTGGGGACAGGAATGTCGATGGTACACACAGATGACATGCCCTGATTGCTCACGCATCTAAGGACAGCCCAGGGAGGGAACAGGAACAAATAAAAAACCAGAACTGTGAAAATAACATGGTGACAATGCCCAGAAGAGGGGAAGGCCTGCCATAATACCAACCCATTGGCTACCTATTAGAGAAGGCCTGTATACCATTATTAAAGAGACAAAGATGCTGACACTCATCACTGTTGTAGCTTGGAATAAATATGTACTTCAAAGAGTTACCAACAAGTTGTGACCAAGTCTCTTTTCCTTCCTGATATTCTGGCTTCTGGGTTTTTATTGTTCTCAATCGATTTATAGATGCAATAAAAATGAATATGAGAGGCAATGGACTTGTCCTATGTAAAACTGAAAGCATCAGCGGGTTTCAAATATGTTCAGGGCTTTTATTTCTACTTGAAGTTTTATGTTTTGAAAATTAAATATACTAAGTGTTAGGACAACTATAATTCTCAGTAGCTCCAGCATCAAAACATTTAAAGCAAGCAAGAAAGTCTTTGCCTATGAAGTAAAGTGAGAATGGAAGCAGTTATCAAAAAAATTTGAGACTCCCCAATATCCATTTTTCTTCATTTTCTGCCAGTTTCTGGTAACTGTGACAATTTGATCTAAATTACATCTTTAGAGATCCACTTTTCATCTGCTCCCAAGATGACATTTGAGTGTAAAAACGTATGTGTTTCTTTGGGCTAGAATATACTAAAGTAGTGTTAGGTTAAACTATTTTTTAATCGATTTTAAAATTATACATGCTTTTGGTAAGAAAGTGTGAAAGTATAGAAAAACTTAAACAGGAACAACATAACCCAGAATTCCAGTTCCTTGTGGCAACCAGTTACTTCAGAGTATTTTCTTTCTCATGTCTTATTTTGATGTATCTTTTGCTGCCTGTCCATTCATATATATTTAAATAGTTAAGACCATGCTGTTTATATGCAATTGTATTCAACTTTCTCACTTAATGTAATGCTGTAAGCATTTCTGAGGATGTTATTATACATTGTCCCCACATGTCTGATGACTGCAGACATCATTTTCTCAGAAGGGTAATTCAGTATTTTTGGTGAAAAGGTAAAGAAAATTATGCTTGAAGCTTGACTCAGACGGACTAGGCTTTGAGGTGAGGATGCCCTGAGGCCTTGAAAGTACTGACTCGTCTCCAGCCCTGGCACAGGCTAGACTGGAAATAGCAGCAGGACCAGCTGGGGAGCAGTCACATAAGAAGAGGTTTAAACAATGGTTTAAAAAACAAAGCAACACACTCAGGTCTACACGCTGGGTGCCAGCATGTCAGATCCTCTGGAGAGCACCTCCAGCTGCCTCTCGTCCTTGTCCAACCTGACAAGTAGGTCTGCATTTCCTCTCCAGCTACTGTAAGATGTCAGGCAGCTCCCTACCACACTGAAAATGAAGAGGGTCCCACTTCTAAAATCTGGCTCTAAAGTCTCTAAAAGACTTTAAAGTTGACCAAGGCTGGATTTGGCAAACATTTTCTGTTAAGG
>NW_017732016.1:138555-141097 GCF_001890085.2 Hipposideros armiger
GGTGTGGTGTGGTGTGGTGTGGTGTGGTGTGGTATAGTATGACCAGAGAAACCCGGATTCAAACCTGACTCCACCCCCTTCTAGCTTGTGTGACTCAAGGCATGTGACTACATTCCCTGACCTTTGTTTCCTCACCTGTAAGGGGAAACTGGCCATGCCTGTCCCTCAGGGATAATGAGAGAATTAAAAGAGCTCATGTGTCAAGTGCCTAACACATTTCCTAGACCAGAGCAGACAATTTGGTGTGTTTGCTGAGCACACTGTCACCATGTGGAAGGGAACTGTGTTAGACACCCCTACACCCTACATCCTGTCTCATCACACATGGGGTTCCTGGTTGAACACACAGTTATCTCAATGAGGTTAACCAGCCAGATTTCTGGGGCCCTGAGCTGAAGCGAGTTTTTCAGATTGTCCTTTATTCTCTGGGGGCCAGGAAATATTGCAGCCTGAAGAAACAAAAGATTCCTGCCAGATGAATGGGGTGGGGGAAGGAACCTGGTTCTCCACTTAGGATGAAGAATAAAAGGACTTAGCAAACCACAAGCTTGAGAAATGGCGCTCAGGCTAGGTTTCTGATCAGAAGAAGCTACAAGTCCTGCCGGGATCTCGCAAAGAGTCCAACCTGAGTCAAAGGCTCTCAGTCTGGCTTTTGACCTGGTAGATATCCCCAGGTGCACACCTCTCTCTTCCCTGTCCTCATGACAATGAGGGATGGGTGGGTGCCTGGGCCCTGGCTCTCAGCATCTCCAGGGTGGCGGGGACAAGCGCGTTTCCTCTCTCCTGTGCTCCCTCTCTGGGGTTTCTGCTCCTGCGTTTTGGGTGCAGACCCAGTAGAGTCATGGCTTAGCCACTCAGCTGTCTGACCATGTTGGATAAGTTGTACTTGCCAGGTTCTCAGTTCTTTAAATTGTAAAACGGGATAAATAATATATACCTTTCAAAGCTTTGTTAATAACTGCAACTTATTGAATTGTAACCATGTCTTAGACAAAGCAATGATCTTAGCAAACCAAGGAGGAAGAGTTTATGGTTGCCCAGTACCCTGAGCTCAGAAGGGCTCTCTTGAAATTCCCGGTAACTTCTGAACAAGGAGTCCAGCATTTTCAGTTAGTATTAGGCCCTACAAATTTTACAGCCAATCCTGGTTCTAAGAGATAGAAATTACCCTTGTCCTACTTTTACAGATGAGTAAATCATGACACAGAAAGGTTCAGTAGCTTGTCCAATGCAATACAGCTAGTAAGTGGCAAAACAAGGAAGCCTCCTGACTCTTGCTTTTAACTACTTTGGGATAGTGCCATAGTTGAGAGAACTCAACAACAAGCCACTAGCTGCTGCTTGATGACCTTGAGTGGCTTCCATCCCCAAGTAGCCTTTATCCTCATGCCAATAACCCTTAGTCCAGAAGCTATTAAGAAATGATCCCATGTTGCAAATGCATATGATTCTTGAAAATGCTGCCTTTTATCATGCTAGGATTAGACTGAGGGGCCTGATACAATGAGTCACAGCCCTGTAAGTTGTTGGGCTGAGGCAGAGTTTTTAAAGGGAAGNCATGAATGAAAAACCTTGTCTAGAAAACAGTATGCACAAAGAAATGTTAGCAATCACTAATAAGATGAAAATTTTTTTAATTAGTGTTTTGGCCTTCCATAAACACACTGTCTGCCACCACAGGACTGAACTTGGTTCCATGAAATGAAATGTTAATCTACTTTGAAAGTCTCTTAGGGAAACTAACTGAGATACAATTCCAGGTCCTCAATAATAGTTTGAAATTTTTGGGTTTTGACATGTTAGCTATCTCTCAAAACTGGCCAATTGATTACCTTTTTAAATGTGAGTATGATGAAACATCCTTCTTGGTCCATTTTCCTTTCAGTTGTGAGATAAAAGCAGCAGAAACAGAGCTTTCATGGCTGCAGCATGCTAGAAAGACACTAGTAGCATGCTGATACCTCCAGGGGAACCATCCTCATTTGCTCACTAACAACTACCAGGTGTCAAATTAAAACTCTTAGCATTCCAGAGAGGAATTGCAGTACCTTATTATATAGTACAGGTACATTTTTTAAGAGGACGGAGGCATTTAAATATATAGACGCAAATCTGCATCACCAGTCCATAATGTGTTAAAATGCTACTAACTGGAAGTTCTTTAAAGGCTTACCTTAATGAATAAAACAGCTTTTTCTTTTTCCTTTTTTTTTTTTTTTTTTTTTAGCTTAAAGAGGAAACCAACCGCCTGTCCCTCAGAACCATGTACTGAGTGTGTGTATTTCTTCTCTCAGTGTGGCCAGGACGGAAGCATCTTGACACATGTGAGCTACACGGTCAAGGATAAACATACCCTGATGTGGAGTGGGTGGATCCTTTGTCAGGAACCAAGAAAAGAGTGGATGGTTTACATGGGCAATGAATGGATTTGGCCTTCCTTCCCTTGACCTGAACTTGAGGTATCCAGGTAGCTGTGAGGTCAGTTTCAAGTAGGGGGAGTTAAAAACAGGCTCTGTCACCTGGGGGTAGAAGAGTGCGAACC
>NW_017732016.1:144422-145943 GCF_001890085.2 Hipposideros armiger
AATAGTCTCCCATCCTGGGGTCCTACCCTGGTTCTTTACCACAGAGTGATCAAGATATCTCAGGCCCATCTCTTTATCTCAGACAAGGGGGTGAGAGGTGTGCCAGTGAACTGGGAGAAGGTTCCCTCCGGGAAGCCACAGGACTGGACAGCCAGGACCAAAGAGGTAGCCAGGATACAAGGGGACCTGAGCTGCTGCACCACCATGTGGAACTAGAGGACAAGTCTCCCAAGGCAGAACTAGGAACCGGTCAAGGCTGTGGATCTGGAACCCAAGAGAAGGACAGGTATGGTAGGAGCAGGAAACTGCATCATACCTTCCAGATATGGTTCAATCCTTTTTTTGCTACTTTGTTTTTCTTTTCTTTATTTGTTTTTGCTTTGCCTCTGTATTTGGTATGTTTTGTTTGTTTTCATGCTAGTAATTTCAGCTATGCTTAAAGGAATTTGGAGAATGGGCTCGTGACCATGCACAGGCCAGAGTTTAAAAAAGGTGAGAGCAATGTAAACCCGGTAACTGCAGTGCATGGTGGTGGCAGCAAAATTTAGAAAGTGATGGTCTGGAGGAAGAGGCACATCTTTCGGTTAGCTGGGTAACCAACCCTTGGATCAGTGTTTCTACACCTTTAATGTACACACAAACATCTTCTTAAAATGCAGGCTCTGATTCAGGGGGTCTGGGAGGGGCCTGATACCCCACATTGTCATCAAGCTGCGGGATGTTGCAGAGGCTGCTGGTCTTCAGGCCATGCCTAGAGGACCAAGTCCTAGAAAAGAGCCCACCCCATAGGCTCTGGGCCACTAGTCAGACATGTTTTAATGTGGAAATATGAAGAGAAGGAAAATGCCAGCATGCTACTTGCAGGAAAGAATGCATCCCTTAAAACAAAGCCTGAAAGCTCTTGCGGTTATTACTACAAAGATAATGATTAGGAAGACAGGGAAGCTCATTATGCTTGTTGACAAGTTTCATGTCTTTTGTGTGAAGCTTAGTATGATTTTAGGAGTGACAAAAAGACTCAGGTGTGTCCAGTACCTCTCCTGCCTTTCCATGGTGTTGAAACGTTTCCACCATGAGGAAGAAGCTACTGTATTTTATCAAGGCAACATTTCCTCCAAAATGTCCCACTCTAAACAGTTGTTCCAAGGTGTTAATTGATGCTATACCAAAAAATGAGTGTTCTGTGATCAAGTTAAATGGGGAAACACTGACTCAATTTGAAGTTGAACACATTACTTTACTGGGGAACCTTCAGAGCATTTGTTGTGATTGACTAAGATAGAAACAAGACGCAGCATTTCCTAACCCTATTTGACTATCCAAAGCTCTGTTTCTCTTTTTCTGCCTGGACCCCACCTTCTCTTCCTTTATTAGCAATTAAATAAGTGCCAATTACATCAAGGAAATAAATGCCAATTACATCAAGGGGTGGGGAGGGTCCTTATTTGTTTCATCGGAGATATTTTTTCTTTTTTAAATATCGGTGGCAGGGCATTGAACTAGACACTCCTATACTACTGA
>NW_017732016.1:150098-180753 GCF_001890085.2 Hipposideros armiger
GAGATGAGTCTCTTGTAAACAGCATATGCCTGGGTCCTGTTTTCTTATCCACTCAGCCACTCTATATCTTTTGATTGGAGCATTTAACCCATTCACATTTAAAGTGGTTATTGATAGGTACATATTTATTGCCATTTTTTAAATTCATATTTTTGGTCTTCCTTGGTTAGCTTGTTTTCCCCTTTCTTCTATTCAAAAAAGCCCTTTTAACATTTCCCGCAATGCTGGCTTGATGGTAATGAATTCCTTAAGCTTGTTTTTTTCTGAGAAGCTCTTTATCTCTCCTTCAATTTTAAGTGATAGCCTTGCTGGGTAGAGCAATCTTGGCTGTAAGCCTTTGTTTTGCGTCACTTTGAACATTTCCTGCCACTCTGGTCTTTCTTGAATGCATCATCAGCCATCAACTATCAGGGGCATCTCTTTCCTCTGTCTCAATTTTCCTGGCCCATCCACAGTTAAAAGCCTGACACTTCTGTATCTTGAAGGATTCTCATATTGTTTCTCTAATTTGTATTCCATCACCTCTAACATGGACTACTCCAACAGTCCTTTGGTCCCGTGTCCTTTAAATTAATTTTATGCTGATCCAAAGAGATGCTTTGGGGCAGAGATGCACTAGCCATTCACCAAATTGGTTTCCCACTCCTCCAGGGAAACAGCTTGGCAACATTTCCTGGCTGCCTTGCTGTTCACTGCCACCATGTGACTGAGTTCTGGACAGTGAAACATGCACAGAAGTGATGTAACCACTCCCTGACTAAATCCATAAAAACTTTCTTCACTATTTTTTATAGTAGACATTCAATATTATTTTGTATTAGTTTTAGGTGTACAACATTGTGGTTAGACTTTTATATAATTTATGAAGTGATCCCCCCAATAAGTCTAGTACCCACCTGGCATGATACATAGTATTTACTATATTATTGACTGTATTCCCCATACTGTACTTTACATCCGCATGACTGCTTTGTAACTACCAATTTGTAATTCTTAATCCCTTCACCTTCTTCATGAAGACCCCTCAACCTCCCTTCCATCTAGTAATCATCAAGTTGTTCTCTGTATCTATGAGCCTGTTTCTGTTTTGTTTGTTTGTTTTGTTCTTTAGATTCCACATAGAAGTGTGATCATAGCCACTAATATTCTAACAACTATGTAAAGTGTCAGATGGGTAATAGACTTAATGGGGCTATCACTTTTTGAGGTATATAAGTGTCAAATCACTATGTTGTTTTGTACACCTGAAACCAATAAAAAAAAAGAAGAAATTAAGCAAAGGTCATAAACTCAAGACACACACAAATCTAAGTGCCCATCAATATCTGAGAAAAAGTTCAACCAATAAAATAAACATAAACAATGGGGAAAAAAATAAAAAGCTTTCTTCACAAGCCTTCTTGGTTTCCTTCCCTCGTCTGCTGGCTTGGTGACAATGGCCAGAAAACTTTGGAAGACATGTGTTAAAAATAGCAGATTCGGTGTCAACTTGGGACTCTGAGCTGTGTCACCCATCATTTTTCACACCTATTATGTGGCTTGTGATAACAGGGCCCTGTCCCGTGAGGAGCTGGTCATATGGCTGAGAAGACAGATGATTAAATAGAAAACCAGGGTATAGTAAAGTGCAGTGAGGGTTGGGCTAGAAGGAAGTCCAAGGTACACAACAAACGCACAGAATAGGTGCATCACTCAGCTGGGCGAATCAGAAAAGGCAACAGCAAAGCTGAGCCTCAGACACCAGACGTTGGTCAGGTGAAGCTGGGAGGCAGAGAGGAGGGGAGAGGTGTGTTTTTTCCGTTTCCATTTTAACTATAAAAATATTGTTTCTCCTGTTAAATAAAGGTTAAATGGAAGTCATCTTAAGCATGAGAGTGACGAATGACAGGCAGGGGGGCGGGAAGCCAGGCCCGAGGGAGGAGGAGCAGTTCCAGGCTCGCCCTCTGCTTTCCTCCAGGATGAGCTGTGTGCTAATTATAATGTGCCCGTGAAGCCACAGGCCCCATGGCCTGTGATGACACAGCAAGCACTAAGAGGTCCACGCTTCTGCTGGGATTCCTTATAAGCCTAACTTGACAGAGGACTTGGCTTCCCTAGTCTTCAAGTCATTTGCAAAAACCCCGGAATTCACCTG
The DNA here is from genome assembly GCF_001890085.2 of Hipposideros armiger. Taxonomy (NCBI): domain Eukaryota; kingdom Metazoa; phylum Chordata; class Mammalia; order Chiroptera; family Hipposideridae; genus Hipposideros; species Hipposideros armiger. The sequence continues at coordinate 152,233 of NW_017732016.1, forward strand.
AGGTCTCAGCCCTGGATCTTCTGTGATCCGACCTCTGACCCAGGAGTGCCCCCCCTTGACTGACAGTCCTCTCAGGGTTGGCAAGGAGGGAGCAATTAGCTGAAAGGGAAAAACCCACAGAGGCATGGAGTTCCCCTTGGCTGAAGGAGAAGGCATGTGCCAACCACAATGGTGCTGCTTAAAGGACTATGCTGCTCCTTGACCTTGAAGGATCAGGCTTAAATATATGGTTCTTTTGAGACCGTCAGAAGTCAGAATGAGTCATGAGTCAATCATGCTTAGCCTGGAAGGAGGGGCAGGGAGTGTGAGTCACTGTGGAGAGAAGGACTTGTTATAATAGTATAGAGCTTGAGAAAGACCTATAGCAGATGGCAGTGAAGATGGCATCTTCTGGTTTCTCAAATGGCTCCTTTAAGATTTTGAGCTGAGCCAGGAGCTACAAAAGAAACTATATGGTGGCCTCTTATTAATGAGACTAGATAATTAGAGAAAAAGAAAAACACAGGCCAGGAACAGGGCTGGCCCAGGGAAACCAAAACTCCAGGTCATTTTAGAAAAATGAATAAATGAAAAGTCATGTTTTGTTATACCTTCAAAAACTGCAACTTGGGAACACCATGGCACTGCAGGAAATGTATGAGTGCTCTTTGGGGCCAGGCAGATCTGTGCTGGACTCCTGTTCTGCCACCTTAGCTGCATAATTTTATTGGCAAGTTGCTGAACCTCTCTGAGCCTCAGTTTCCTATCTAGCAAATGAATTTAAACCATAGGGATAATGACCATCACTACTGAACCATTGATGTATGCCAGGCAATGGACTTGGTGTCTTACTGACATTATTTCAGATAATTCCCATTCCTATTTATAACATGTGCATTTGAGGGTTGCTGGAAGGATTAAATAAGATAATAAAGTGAAAGAGTTTAACTCACTGCCTAGCACATCCTAGAGGCTAAAAGATGCTGTTTTCCTTTTAACCTCTAAGGAAGTCTAATTATGTTCAGGCCTAGGTTTTCTCTGGACATGTTTCTTGAGTCTAATTAAAGCTGTATGTGCCTCCCTTAGGAAAAAAAATAAAGACACGCCTTTCATTTTGATCATGCTTGTACTGTACTGCTTTATTTTCATTGTTTCCATGAACGTTAACTTCATACACATCATCATAACTATTGGGTCGTCAGGAAAGTCAGGACGCATTTTTGCATTGAAAAACATAGGAAAATATGTCATGACTTTCCCGACGATCCAATACTTCTGATTTGTAATGTGTGATATCTTAGAACTAGCCCAGGACATAGCAGTGAAGAGCCAATCTGGTTAAGCGACAAAGAGATTAGGAGTATCAATGTACCTATTCCTGGGACACCCTGAAGTTAGCTTGTCTGACTTTGAAAACTGACCTTCAGGGAGTGCAAACCAAGTTCATCGGGCATTGGGGGCAGCACTTAAATCCAGCTTCTAACTCACGGGGGGTGGGAGGGTAAGAGGGCAGGAGATGGGGGAGGCCTCTACTTTGGCCAGCAGATTCCTCCTCGTTTGAAGTGGGGATTCCTTAGGTCAGTTTTGTTTCTTACAGAAGACAAAATAACATAGTAATTTAAAACCACAGCTCCCTAAAAGCAGGGATTGCGGAATGGTTTTGTTTAATTCTCCATAATAAATAATGTACAGAAATTATTCCACAAATTGTTGATACATGAAGAGGGGACAGGGAAGAAAACTGAATTTCAACTGTATATGAGAATTGCTAGTTCCCATCTGCCCAGGAGCTAAGAGAGATGTGAGACAGGCTCTGGCTTCAGAATCACACAATTCTTGAGCAAAATCCAAGCTCTGCCACTACCCTGAATGAGGCACGTCACCTCTCTGAGCCTCCATTTCCTTGCCTTTAAAATTGGGATAGCCATACCTCTCCCTTCTCTCTCTCTCTCTCTCTCTCTCTCTCTCTCTCTCTCTCTCTCTCTCTCTCCCCTTCATCCATCTGCCCATCAATCAATAACTTATGACTCTATGAGGTGGTTCACTCCTTTATCGAAGAAGGATTTGTTGTTGTTGTTCATCATCATCATCTCCATCCTGCAGTCATTTGAGTAGCGCTTTGCAGAGTGCTATGTCTGTCCATGCCCTGCCTTAGGTAAGCTATGGTGATGGGCAGCTTAGGGAGGCAGGATAACAATGGTTAAAGACCTGGGCTCTAAAACCAGACAGCCTGGGCCTGGCTGTTGGTCCTCAAACAATTAGTTTTGTGACCTGGTCAGTTAATACATTTCTCTTTGCCTCAGTTGCCTAATCTGTAAAATGAAGACACTAATAACCTTTACTTCCTAAAGTTGTTAACAGTTGACAAAAGTAGCACACTTAGAATAGTGTCTGGCTCATAGTAAATACTCACTGAATCTTATGTCCCTATTGTTGCCCTCATTTGACGGATGAGTGAATAGGTTTCCAGAGGCTGTGATTTGCCCGAGCTCACACAGCCAGGGGTGAGAGCAGAGCTGACATGTTCTGCCTCAGTTGTGATCTCTTCCTAATCCAATGCACTGCAAGGGGGATGGGAGAAAGAGAAGGTTCACTGTGAGGCCTGGAAGCAGAGACGGCCCTGGGAACCAACGTGGGCCTATGGGCACACTAGATCACATTGCTCTTAAATTCCCAGAGCATAGGAGGACCTGTCTATCCATTTCACATCCCCAGTGCCCAGCACAGCATCTGAGCCAAAGTAAGCACTAAGAGAATATTGGCAGAGAATATTTGCAGATAAAGAAATCGATGAGAAAAAAATTGGGGACACAGATAATAACAGCATCAAGAGCTTTGAATCCCGATAAATGAGCCAGGTCCAAGCGATGGGGGTATCTAGATTTCTAGGGAAAGAGGGATAGGCAGCCCTGTCCCAGAAAATGCAGCTCAGGTGCAACTCACTGGAAAGGAGTGGGGGAGGGGAGCACCGTACTTGATTTTGGAGATTGGGTCCATTATGGCATATGTCCGGGGAGACGGAGGGTATGTGGCTGAAGTTAGAGCTCTCTGCAAGGCCTCACCCCTGACTACCCTCCCCGCACCCCCTTTCACTCAAGCCCGCAAATGGCCTGGTAGAAACTGAGCAGAAATCAAATGCTTGGTCAAGAGGAACAACTGCCGAAGTTGCCTAAGTGAGAAGTTTTTTCATGGAAACACCTAAGTTCTCTTCTCATGCCAAGTTATAATAATCATCACATTTGAGCTTCACAAGGCACATCCCTGTCTGTGTTCTCACTGGAGCCCCTACAAAATAGGAAAGACAGGTCTATTAGCCCCATTTCACAGGTGTTAACACTGAGGGCCAGGGTTACTCAGGGAAGTAGGGTCAGAAGCAGGCCCTGACACTTGAACTAGATCCACACCCTGGCCTCCCCACCCAATTCATCCGCGTTCTGGATGCGCGTTTGGTAAATCCCCTAGTCCCAGAGCCTAGGGGAACCTCAACCTCATTCCCTACCCGGTCACCCCACCATCCAGGTGTGAGGATCACAGAGGGACACTGGGTCCAACTCCCAGGGTTGGAGGGAGTCTTGATTTGACCACAGCTACATGGCCCTTGTAAACTATTGGGCCATCTGGGTAGTTTGAGTGGTCTGGAAGATGGACCCTGGCAACTGCCTATATGCAAATCCATGGATGGCTCCGTATGGACTGTATGGCCTTGGGCAAGTCACTCAACCTCTCAGGGTCTCAGTTGCTTCATCTTTATAATAGGTAAAATATTAGAGGAAATTTTAGCTCTATTTAAAGATTTCTCTGAACAATTAGAACTTTCTGTGATAGATCAGGCCACCCTGTCAGGTGATGTTCCCCATCACTGGAAGTTTACAAGCAGACTGGTACATATAAGCATCTGCCCTTAGGGAGATGCTGTAAGGAGGACATGAACAGTGGATAGTAGGTGCACAGGATCTACCAACTACAACAGAATCACCCAAAGGACATTTAGAAGAAGCAAGTCCACTGGCTCCACCCACCCCTGGGTATTCTGATTGCAAACATGTCAGATGGAGCTCAGAAACCTGGGTTTCTCTTAGAAGTACCCAGGTGTATCAGTTTGCTTGACCTGCTGTAAGAAAGGACCACACACTGGGTGGCTTCAACAACAGAAATTTATTCTCACAGCTCTGGAGATCAGAAATCTAAGATCAGGATTTCGGCAGGTTGGTTTCTGCTAAGGTTGTGAGGGAGAGTCTGCCCCAGGCCTCTCTCTGAGCTTCTGGTGGTTCACTGGCAATCTTTGGCGTTCCTTTGCTTGTAGATACATCATCTCAATTTTTACCTTCATCTTCGCGTGGCATTCTCCCTGTGGGTGTGTCTGCCTCTGTGACCTGATCTCCCTTCTTTATAAGTTACACTGGAGTTGGGTCCAGCCTAATGATGCTGATCATCTGCAAAGACCCTGTTTCCAAGCAAGGTCTCGTTCACAGGTACTGGGGGATTGGGACTACATCATCTTCTTGAAGGACACAAGTCAACCGATAACTCCAGGCGATTCTGATGTGCAGCCAGAATTAAGAAGCAGTATTGCAGACTAGAGCTTTTCAGGTGGAATGTGTGTCCAGCCCCTGGGGGCCCTGCCTAACTGCGGATTCTGAGGGGGTGCGTGTGGCGGTGCCTGAGACTCTCCTTTTCCAACGGGAGATGGGAGATGCTAATGTTGCTGGTCCAGGGAAAGTGCTTGGCATAGTGAGATCCTTCCCAAGGCAGGATTCCCACGAAATCCAGAAAGGATTATCAAGCAGATAGCTCTTTACTCCATTTCTCTAGTAGGAAGAGCTGCTTTAAAAAAAAAAAAATCTCTGCGTGCACAGGAAAAAACTAGCTGCCTGTAGAACTCTGGATCCTCTGTGCCTGTTCCAAAGGAAGCAGCTTGGGGTGGGAAGGAAGGATAGGGCTCCCAAACTCTGGAGAAAGCTTCCCTTATTCTATGGGTCCCCTCCCCGCCTTTGCTCTGTTATCTTACATATTCAAGGTTACGTTGTTGTTCTCGCTGGTTTTCTTATCTGTCCCTGTGCCCTCTCTCCCCCATCCCAACACCACCATCTGTTAACCCAGCCCAGCCGAAACTGGGGCAAGGTGCAGCTGGCTCCCACGAAGTGACCGCCTCCTGGTCACCTACGCTGGCAGAGTCAGGAGCCAAAGGCTCCTGGACCAGCCAGCGAGGCCAGCCCTCAGCTGTGAAGACCATCCTAAGCACCTGTGTCAATCTCCGAGGACGCTGGCGAAGGTGCTCGCTCAGGCTCCGCCCCCACCCGCCCTCCAGGGTAATCGCATCCACAATGAAACAGTCCTGGCCGGCACAAAGACGACAGCTGCGCGGCAGGGCCAGCAAGGCCACAGCCAGAGGGGCAAGCGCCCGCGCCTCGCAGCCTCCTTAATTTATTTATAGATGCGCTGGCTCTTTATGTGGCCTAGTTAAGGACGCCTTTCCATAAATACATAGAAACGGATGTTATTCTAGAACCCACCAATAATAGACACAGCTGTAGAGATTGTTGCTGGATTAACAGCCCCACCTCCCTCTCACCACCCCCTCCCCCCAAAATAGAAAATAAAGTTAAAAATGCCTTTCTTTTACATGCTTGTATTGAAGACAGAAATTCTACTTGATAATGAGATATTTCTTTGAGATCCAAAACCAGATTTCTTAGGAAACAGAAAATTATGAACTAAGGCTATACCTTTGTGAACAAAAAACAACTTTCACGCCCCCCCCGCCCCCCCCCCTCTCCATAGCAGTGATATCTCTGCCCTCTGCTTTCATCCTGAACCAGAGCATCTGTTTAACTCAAACATAATCCTCTTGTTCCAGAGGTCACACGTGGTGCATTTCTCTGCAAAATTATGATTTGCCAAATACAATTCCAGCTCTTTCCAATGTGGTCAGTTGTTTGGGGCGCTGGCCCATGACTGTTCCCTGGAGTCAAGGGGCTGAGGAAGAATCAAATCATCACAGAGCTGTGAACAGTCCCCGGATGGTTTCCCTTTGCTATTTCTCCCAGGTCCTTCTACAGACCCTTAATTCTATTATCAAGCTGTAATTTGGCTCTGTGTCTCTCCAACATTCTTTCCTTTCTTCTGCCCCCTTTCTTTTTAATCGATTGATTCATCCATAATTGGATTTTCTTTGGCTCTTACCAGCTATTAAAAGTAGCGATGTGTGTTTGCATGTGCATGTGAACGAGAACGCTTTCTAACTAGGCCACACTCTCCAGCGCCTTGCAATGCTAAATCTTGCTTGGGTTTCTTACTATGAAGTCAGTTGCCTGATTCCTTTTGAGGCAGCAGGGAGTAGCAGAGAGAATACAAGCCTTAGAAGCAAACAAAACCATACCGTATGTTGCTTTGTTTGTTCTGTGTCAGGCTGACATTTACTGAGCTCATACTACATGCCAGCTGTTCTTCCAAGCACTTTACAAGCATTAGTAACACTCACCACATCCTTTTAATGCAGGTACCATTATTACTCCATTTTACAGATGACCAAATCGAGACAGAAGGAGGTTAAGTAACTTGCCCAAGGCCACACAATGAGGGAGCAGCAGAGCTCTTGATCAAGGTGCAAATTTCCTAAATCCTACTGTTCAGACCGAGTCTGAGTTGTTCCAAGATTTGTGCCTGAGAAGCCACAAGCCCAAAGAGTTCACCAGGTGGCTGAGTGACAGACATAGGTTTGTTGAGACGTACAGACCAGGGAGAGTGTCCAGGGGCAGCTGGCCCAAGGGGTAAGGCTCCGCACACGAGTGGAGAAGCAACACAGTTGGAGAGGCCCAGCAAACAAAGCATTTTGTGGGAGAAATCATCGGGCAGGCCCTGCAGGCCTGTTCCCATGCACTCAGCTCTCAGGAAGCCTGGAGACCTTGACTGCCAGCCTGCAGCCCACACCTACCCCTTCATACCTGGGTGACTTTGGGCACAGCTTATTTTGTCTGCCTCAGGCTCTACAGCTGCAAACTGAGTCAGATGATCATTGGCATATACTAAGAGTACAGTGCCTGACTCACACTGGGGGCTAGACACATGTCAGATCCCAGTGCTGGACATGACGAAGGAGTCCAGTGACCCCGGTGCTGCAGATGAGACCAAGGACTAACTAAGGGAACCCCACTAGCATGGAGAACAGAAATAGAGCGCTGTCCTCTGACGCATCTTGCTGAGATGCTTTGGACAAACACACAGAAACTAAGCAGATCACTATATAGAATCGCTGCAGAGATTCTGCAGCTGGCAAGCAGTGTGACTTCAGACAAGCCTTCTGCCCTCCAGCCATTCATTTCCCAAGTGTAAAATGATGGAGTAGAGCTTACTGACCACCCAGACTTCCTTTAGAATGACCTCGATAACAGGCTCAGTGCCATCATGTCATCTCGAGGCCCGGCCAGCTCTGCCACGGCCATCAGGAAGCTTTAGAGCACGTATCAGTTTCACTTCATACAATTATTTAACTGTCACCACAAGTACATGCAGTCGATACTCTTACCCTGTGACACAGAGTGGTTAAGTGTCGTGCCCGTGGTAAGTGGCAGAACCAACACTCAAACCACACTCCCTCCACCTAGGAACAGGGCCCCCCTGCTTGTTTCTGCGTGTAGGACCTCAGAGAAGATCAGAAGAACTTGGCTTTATCATTGAGGCAGTCTGGGGCAGGGTGCAGGGGTAAATCAGGCACTGGGAAGGGTAAATTACTGCGGGACAATAGACGTGTGACTTGACTCCAGAATAGCTTGCTGCTCGGCCACCATTTAGGTTGTGTCATCCTTCCAACCTTCATTTCTTAAACAATCCTATAGATGGTTTCACAAGGTTGTTGAATGAATATGACCCACACAACACCTGGTCCTCAGAGTCTCATGACTTCCTAATTCTTAGAAGTTATTATAATAATTATTATTGTTATTGGAATGAATTTTTAAATATGGTCTATGTAGGCAAATGTATGCAAGGCTTTTAAAACATAGTAACCAGATTCCTTTTATATCAGACTAAGGTCTATGTTTTTCAAGTTAAATTTTAAAAAATCACTCCTAGAAACTATGAACCAAATTGGTTCCACCCCACACTCTTCCACGTGCATCTCTTTCTACCAGGTTCTAATGCTGCTCAGAGAGACACAAAACACAATTTTGACTGTCACTCAAAGAGAGGGAGTCGGGAATTTACCTCTACTGTGAAACTGCACAGTAATATAATTTCACAGCTCCCAACGTCTGGCAAACTCCACAAGCAGTATTTGCAAAAGCAGTTTTGCAACGACCAAGCTTAGGAAATCCCCAAAGAATGTTTATAATTCTGCAGATTTAGAGATTTATTTTAATTCTAAATTTTCCCAGCACCACATCATCCAAAAATGTAACTCTTTTTAAAATTAAAACACTGTGTGTGTATTGTTAACTCTAACATCACTCAAAAATATAAATTTCACAGACTGATCATTACAGTATTGTTTGAAATCATACGTAGTTGTAAGCAGTTTACATCCAGTGGTGAGGAATGGGGTTAGTAACTCCTGGAATGTCAACAGCACTGCAGTCACTATTAGCCAGGAGCTAGAGGAAGAGAGGAACAGGGAGTGACTGCAAACGGTAGGATATTACTTTCAGGGGTGACGGAAATGTCCTTGAATTGGAGAACAGTTATGGCTGCCCAACCTGGTGACTATACTAAAAGCCACTGAATTGTATACTTTAAAAGGGTGAATTTTATGGTATGTGAATTATCTCCAAAAAAAGGTAATGGAAAAAGATTGGTAGAATTCTTGGTAAATTGAGCCCATAAACTATGATAGAAAACCTGGAATGAAATGATGTTATAGAAATGTGCTTATTGACATGGAATAAGATTCAACATATTAAGCTGGGGGGAGGGGGGGCAAAGGGAGTAATGTTCCAAGTCACCAAATATGACCCATTTTGATGAAAAAATAATAGGTGGGTCTGGATGGGTCTAGAATATATATCAAATTGTTAACTGGTTATTTCTGGGATTATAGGTGGTTTTTATTTTCTTTTACCTCTCTAGGGATACATTGTTGTTGTTTTTAAATAAAAGAGAGAAGAAAATCATTCTGAGAGAGGGGGAGGTAGATGAAAACTGGAAAAGTTTTACTTTAGATAGTCAGCTAACCCAAATCGAACAAGCTTCACCAAAGTTTCGAATGGACAAATTTCACAATCTGTGCTGTGTTAGAAACAGCCCTCAACTGTCAACAACATGACAAACAGCAAACAGGGCTTCAGTGTTTAGTAGCTGACTGCCCAGCCCCTCACTTTCATTCTGATGTGGAAAATGCAGGACTCTCCTGCTGACATAAGCTACAAGGGACGCCAACTTCACTTTCCGACCACTTTTTGGTAAACATACCTGCGTTTCACCTGTTATCAAAAAGACCTTATTCAGTCTGTTACAAGCGATTTTTAGGTTGGTTGGTTCTGTTCTATCGACATCACCTACAAAGTCCTAACTATCGAGAAGGAGCACAGCCTACGATAGTTTGGGAGTTCCTACTATATGCCAGGTGCTTTTCAGGCGGTATTGATGGCCGTGCCTCCTTATCACCAGCACAGGCCATGACGGGAGTGGTGTGATACCTACTGTGAGAGACAGAAGGAAGCTGGTTGACTAGCCTGAGGCAGCCTGCGTCTGACCCCCAAGAATCGTGTTCTAATCCTCTACAGCCCTCCCCACCCTTAATCCCACAAGGTCCTTGCAGCCAAGTAATTACCATACCGAACCGTAGATTTCTGGAACTGCTTCTATGAAATAAAATTGATGAGCTGCCAAACAACTCACTTACTACATTGCCAGCACTCAGCCCTGACCTTCCTCATTGAGGATAAAGCCCCTGCCTCCCTCACCCCGGGCCCCCTCCACACACTCCATGTGCTATTGGAGAAACACCATATTGGAAGGAAAGGGGGGGTGAGGGGAGGAAGCAAGCCTTTCTGTCTCCCTGCTGACTCCACCCATCAAAGGCTCCCCTGGCCCCAGCCCTGCAGTGGTTCCATTATCGCTTCCACCCCAACTAATTATAGTCGCTGATTACCTAACAGCAAGCTCCACTGTCACCTGCTTTGGCCTGACAGATTATGCCATCTGGGCCACGTGGCCAGGGTCCGAGGGCCAAGAGAGGTCACAGAGAGGGGCAAATGGCTCTGACTAGGAAGCAATGTGTTTACAGCCCTGACAGCTGACTCGACCATTAGAGGGGCTTTGGCTGGGTGTTCCCAGCTGAAACCCCTCTCCAGGGGCCTTGCTATTAGCTGATAGGATGTGGCTGCATATCGCTCCAGTCCCAAATGTGGACATGCTAGGGGACTGTGCGCTTTCCTAAAAAGGAAAAGAAAAAAGACTAGGGAGAAAGCTGGGGGCTCCCAGTCGTCTGGGGTCCCTGCTGAGTAGATAGCAGGACATACCCTCAGAGGCCATGTTCCAGGGCCAGCATTATTCAAATACATTTCCCACTTCCTGTGCTCATCTACATGAAATGAAACATGTGTATGAAACACACTTTATAATATTAAATAAACTCTGCAGGGTGACTTCCCTTTCATTAAGAACCTCCCTGTCCTTACCATCAGTGCATCTATCTCAAACTTTAATGCATCTGTGAAGGGCCTCGAAATCTTATTACAATGCAGATTCTGAGTCTGTGGATTGGGGGGAGGGGCGGGGAAGGTGGAGTGCAGATTCTGTATTTCTAAGGAGCTCCTAGAAGCCTGCTGATGCCACCATGCTTTGAGTAGCAAGGAACTAGTTAGTTATTGAAATAAATTAAATTATAGAATTAACATTATACATAACCCTATAAAATAGTATTTCTCAAACTGGGCATTACAGAACACGAGTGGGTGAAGAAACCTGGCTCCACCCCAACAGGTTCTCAGTCAAATAAGTTCGAGAATTATTGTATGCTTTGTATTCCCCTGGGAAATCCCAGTACATGTCATTAGCATATTGGAACCTAGGAAGCCTGCAGTGATCTGTTCCACTTCAGATGTGAACAGTTTGCATTCAAGTAAAAGTTTGGCGCTCTATGCCCTAATTTCTGTTGCAACCTTTGCTGAAGGTTTTATGTTATCCTGATTGCTCAACCTGTCCACAAATTTATTGATTTGAAAAATGCCTTCTCAGCCATGTGGGGTTATTTACGTTAAAACATGAGACACACGCACACAAGTGAGAAAGGCTTTGAGACTGCAAAGCAATGTTCCGATAAGGTACGGTCGTAACACTGGGGCATTTTGGCAGTTAGCTTCCTGTGACAGCTGCTGAGACCAGTGACCACAGTTCCCTACTCCCAGCTTGAGGACAAATGGATGAGGAAAAACCAGGGAGAAGAGCCCAAGAAGTGGGATTGTGAGGACTGGATATGTCATAGGTCTGGAGGCCTGATGACAAAAGCCACCCGATTATGGAGAACAGTGTTTCAAGATTGATTTGCTTAAATTTTAACTTTAAAAAAAATCAAAGTTTATCAAACTGCTTTCTAGAAGTATGTTTACATGGCATCATAAAATGCTCACCGTACGATATTAAGTAAAACAGAAAACAGAAGGCAAAATGGAAGACAATGTAATCACAGCTTGTATGTGTGTCTGTGTGCATATGTCTGTGTGTGCAGCATATGTAGGGGTGTGTGTGTGTGTGCATGCACATGTGTGTGTGCACAGAACTGCACCCCCAACTTTGGAGTACAGACAATCATGCAGAATGCTTTGAAGTCAGGCAACATTCGTTTCCAATCGCAGTGGATCCAAGTTCCTTAACCTTTGGTTTGTATCTTCTGTGAGATGGGGCTGACAATTCCCACCTCAGGCTTATGTGGAAGTTAAATGAGATAATGTCTGGCAAGCACTTAGCACATTGCCTGGCTCAAAATAAGCACTCAATGGAAGTGACCATTGCCATTAATATAGAAAAAGGCTGAAAAAAGTGCACAAAATGGTAACAGTGGGTCATCTCTGGGTGGTACATTAGAAGTGATTTTGATTTTCTTCTTTGTATATTTCTGCATTGCTTGAAATTATTTCAAAGAACAAATGCCATCTTAAAATAAAAAAATTATAAAACAAAGTTTATGAAGTAAAATATTAATCGTAGTTTTCTCTGGTTGGTAAAATGTAGGCCATTTAAAAATTTTCTCCTTTATACTTTCAGTGTTTCTTTAATTGTCTATATCTCATTAGTTTTAACAAATTTTGAAGATGAAAGCCATGCTCATCCATTTTGGACATTTTGGGAAAATACAGAAAAAAACTGAAAAGAAAGCAAAAATCTCCTATGGTGTCATAATTTCTCTGTTTTCTGTTACTCTTCATGTAATTTATGAACTATAGATTCATAGTTCCCTAGAACTGTGCAGTGCACAACAGGGACAGCCGATTCAATGGCCCTAAAGAGCGCCTCCACCCACTTCTTATCTCTCCCCTCAGAAGTCACTCGTAAGTTTGATATGAATTCTTCCAGTGTATGTATAACAGCCACCCATATCTACATGTACATACATGCTCATATGATTAGCAAAAATGTCTATATAAGAAAATTCAAGAAAGATTTTACAGGCCCCCTGGTGATACATGGATGATGAGATACATTCCCTCCCCACAAGTAGCTGAAAATTTGTTCAATTCAACAATCAAGTAAACCACATAGTGAGTGGGTGCTTATAAGAGGCTGAATGAATGAATGAATGAATGAACAAATGAATGTTCAAACACTAGATGAGTTTTCTCAGACTGCTTTTGATTAGATTCAGTTAAGTCCTACTGTGTGTTTGCTTTGTGCTCTTACTAGGTCTGCTTTGACTAACTCCTCACACAGGAGGTTCTAGTTCCTTTTCTTCCTGGCAAAAGGCTCTGGAGGCCTCTGGCTTATTTTGAACAGGTTAAGTGTCCCAGGGCATAGGACCAGAGGAGCAGGTGGAGCCCAGATCAGCACAGAGAAGGCTTTTTCAGGTGCTTTTGTGTAACCTGACTCACCTCCACTTTGGCTAGGACGCTGGTCAGATGCCCCTGTCTCATCCCTTCCTTTCAAGCGAGATCTTCAGTACCCACGCGCACTGCTTCACGCCCGCAGAAGCCATGATCAGTGAGTGGTGGCCTTGCTTGTGTGTTTCATCAGGAGGGTGGTGATGAACAGGATCTCACCCCAGTGTTACCCACAGCACTTTGCATGTGGTGGCACCCCCAGTGTCCTGCAGGAGCATTTCTAGGCCAAAACTCCTGTTTAAATGGGCAGATGAGATGAGCCAACCCTCAGTGAAATAACCCACAGGGAAACAAGTCCAAGAAGCTGCAAAAGTTGTCTGAGGCGCTCCCACTAGTGGGGCAGGGACTGGCCTGACCCTAAGGAGGGCTCTGTAAGTGCCACACACAGGCCTCTGGCCACCCAGGGGGTGACTCTAAAGCGCCTCTGAGGTCCCTAGACATGAATAAGAGCAGGATCAGCAGTGTCATTAAACAGCAAATTATAGCCCAAGGTAGCTTGAAATGCCTGTGGGATCAGCCCTTTGCTCTGCAATTGCACAGCTAGGCGCGTCTCCTGCCAGGACTGCTGCAAAAGCATTCTTTCTGGGCGGTCCAGACTCACTCCCTCCTATTCAACCCACCCTGACTTTTGTAGGCAGCTTGTTTGCCCCCAGTCAACAGTGGAATCAGACCACCTCTTTGTTGGAAGGTGATCGCATCTCAGACCGTCCACGGGATGCAGCCCCAGCTTCTCAGCCCAGCAGCATCGGAGAGACTCTGGGAACTGGCCTGCCCGCCCCCACATTCCTGGCCCTTTCTGCATTCCCCCAACACCCCTCTCTCAAGATTCTCTGCTGCGGCCTGAAAGGATCCATTCCCTGCCTCACTGCCATACCTGCGGCCTCCCCCTCTGCCCACCCTCCCCGGGTGCTTCACCTGCACAGAACGGCCTTTCTTTCTCTCTCCTTTTTATCCTCCAAAATGTCGTTCCAACTCCACCTGTCTGGTGAAGCTTTCTTGGGCCCTTGCAACTGAAAGTACTGGGTACCTTTCTGTTTATTATTTATTGTGTGTGTGTATCTTTTGAAGGTTTTTGGCTTGTGGTTACCATAGGTTTATGCATATCATTCTATATCAACAGCACCTTCTTCAACATAACATGGTAGACAGACTCTGAGGCCCTGGAGCCACAGGCCTGGTTATAACCTTGAACTGCCTTTAATTAACTATATGGCCTGGAGCAAGTTTCCTTTCCTTTTTAACTCTCAGTTTTCTCAACTGTAAAGGGCGGGGGTGGGGGCTTAGGGAGGGGTAGGGGGTGGGGTGATAATAAAAACTATCACATGGGGCTGTGAAGGGGCTTATTAAGACTGCAGACAGAGTGATCAGAAAGTGCCTGGCATAGCAAGTGCTGGGATTTATCAGTTCCTGTTATCATGGGAGAGGGTGTGGTGTATTCAGGGAATTGTCATAGTTGGCTGGTGGCTGTGAGGGGAGAATGGATGGAGACCAGATTGGACAACTAAGCCAGGCCCAGGTGATGAAAGGCCCCTGAGTCATGCGAAAGAGTTTGGACTTATCCAGAGAATGAGCGTAGTTATCCAAGGGTTTTAAGCAAGGGAAGAACTGATGTGATTTATATCTTAAGTACTTCCCTGGCTCTGATGGTGAGGATGGTGTAGAGACTGGGTAAACTGAAGTCAGAAAAAATGAGTTAGGAGGCTGCTGGTGAGGGCTGAGTGTTGGAGGTGGTGGGCCTATGTGACTTGTGAAACAATGCTTTCTGTTTAGAAGTTAATCATTAAGTGTGCTAAGCTGACCGAGACCCAGCCCGCCTTTGGGGAGCTCATGGTCAATTTAGGAGAGAACAGATAAGAAAACTAAACAAGTATAATAAATGGGAAATGATAGGAAAAGAAATGAGCACCGCTTGGAAGCAAAGAGGATGAAGCACCGTCTGTACCTGATGGGCAGGGGTGCACAAGGAAGAGTTTAGAGAGGGCATGACCGGGGAGGGCTCTGTCTTTTCTGAAGGATCCTTTATGCTGTTTTTAGATTGACTTGGATGATTTACATCTAATATTCAAATATGATATTTGAATTCTAGATATTCAAATATGGTCCGTTGTCTACAAGAGAGGAATTCCCACCATGTAGAATGGACAAGAAACGAGATGGTGAAGATTTGTTTCAAGGGTAAAATACCATGAGTTCTTAAAAACCTCTAAATTCCATTTTTATCACTATGCTTTAAAGCTTTATCTTCCCTTTGTGCTGTAACATCAGTGTTTTGGATTTTGGAGGACAACTATTAGAAGAGGAATAAACACTTGTTCTTTTGTTTTATCTATCTATCTATGAAGATTCCTGAGGGAAATTTTAGAAGAAAACAAGAACTCTGAAATGAACTGGAATTTAATGTTTTCCCATTAACATTTCAAAAAATGCCAGCAAGAAGCTTGAGGAGATGATTACATACCAGGAGTAGCAAACTGGGTGTGTATGCCATAGGTTCACCAGCAAGAAAATGTTTCAAAGTTGGTTATGTCACCCAAGATTATTTGGTCACAGCCATTATGAACTAAAATAATGTTTCCATTTGGACAAATGGTTTCTAATTGGGTTGTCTATTAAGTGACTGAGTGCAGGAGTCGTGATAAAATGAAACCTAATTTGAAAGCCTCACACAGGAAAGCAGTGATTAGCGGTAGAAGGTGAGAAATGCACAACTTCTGGGTCCTTCAGCTATGCCAGGAAGGCGTGAAGTGGCCAGGGCCTGAGCCAGCAATGCACAGAGTGCCAATGAAAGCGCACTCTTTCTTGAAATTTTACAAAGCGCTTCCCAGGATCTTGTTTGATCTCACTACCACTGAGAATAGACAGGGCAAGCTGTCTTGTTTGTCCCCTTTTACAGCGGTGGAAACCAAGGTTTAGGTGGCTTGCCCAAGGTCCCAGAATGAGGGCAGGAAGGGGCCACAAAGACAGGCCATCTCTTCCGACCCTCAATCCTGTGTTCTGGCCACCCTGCCTCTCAAAAACCTTCTGATACTGACAGCTCATAGTAAGAGCCTTGGCATTAAAGGCATGTGCAAATGGAGCTGGTGCAATGATGGGTATAAGATGATTGCACAGAAATGACCTGGTTTACCACTGCCAGGGGAGTGGGCAGGGTGACGCTGCCACTGAGGCCCAGCAGGACACCTGTTTTCATCTTAGGTCCCAAACTGCCATGCCTTTGACCCTCCAGGCAGGGAGAGCCCATAAAATGTGACCACAGAGAGAAGGCCCCCACATTAGATAGATAGGAAGGAGAGCCATGTGGAGAGTTCAACTGATAAAGTCTTGGTAGAGAAATGCGATTGTTTGACGAAGTGCATAAGGCAACAGTTAGCACTTCCTGTGGTGAGCATATAAAGATGCAAAGCAAGACGCAGGCACCTAGTTCAGGAGACAGAGGAGGGCAGGGGGCTCTGTGCAGACCAGAGACAAAGCTCTTCCCACTGTCACATTGAGGAAGGGGACCACTGGTCCCTTAGAGGAGAACTTGAAACTGTATCAGACCCACTTTCAAAGATTTCCTCAGTTAACCTGGGGATAAAATGGAATTTCTTAGAAGGATTCACAATACCCTGTGAGGTCCCACCCTTGCTTAATTCTTCAGCCTCATCTCATTATATTCCACACCTTACATATGGACCCACACGCAGCCCACACACAGTCACTCCAGCTCTCCAGCACATTTACTGCTTTCCTTCCATTGCTGGAGCATAAGCTCCCTTGCTTCCAGGCCCTGGCCCGTGTTATTCCTTGTTCCAGCTTTATTTCCCCCTTCCTACCACAACTGCTCAACTCCTTATGCCTCCTTTGGGTGATCCTGAAGGCCACTTCCTGTAGGATGTGTCTCTCCATCCCCTCCACCCTTCCTATGTTTGCCTGCCACGCTCTCCCATATCACTCCATACTTCCCTAAACCTCTGTAATTGCTTGATTCATATTCCATCCTCACCACCCAGCAATTACTTGATAGAAGCAGGAACTGCTAGCACACTCACTATGGTAACCCCAAGGCAAACGCTGCAGTATTTGTTGAATGATGGGATAGATTAATTCCTTAATTAACTTAGCTGGTGGTAAAATCTAGTAAACAAAAACCATTTCTCCTTTATAGATGTCAACTTCAGTTGGTTTCAGCTCAACAAAGGCCCAGCGGGACAAGCCCTCCATGTCATATTACATAAACACCTGAACAGATTCTGCTGCAAAAGTGAGCACGATTTCTATTTACAGAAATCTCTCCTAAGAAGGTTTATTTCTGTCTGGGTGTGATCCAAGTTACAGAGGGCTTTAAATAATTGGGGAAGACATTATCTTTGGAAACTAAACTCCAATCCCTGTCTCTCGGTTCTTGCCAAATATCTCCCACAACCTGTATTAAGTGATTACTCTGTCCTGAATCACATACTATATGCCTGCATCTGTGGTTGGCATCAGTTGGCTATGAGGCAGCTGCAGTCACCACATACACACCCTGCTATGACAGCAGGAGAGACTTGGGTAAAGAGCTCCAAGTAGTGGGGGAGCATGAGATCTTCGTCCATTCATTCATTCATTCGTTCACTCATTCAACACTAGTTAAGGGTCAATTCTTTTCTAGGTATTAAACAGAGATAAATAAGACACATTTTCATTCTCAGGAGAAGCGCTCTAGAAAAAAAAAGCAAGCATTTGAAGAACTAAAAATTCCTTATAATTGTTTAGCCTTTGCTTCTCAAACTTTAATGTGTATTTGAAATCACCTAGGGATCATGTTAAAATTCAGGAACTCTGGATGGAGCCTGAGATTCTGCATTTCTAAGAAACTTCTGGGTGATGACAATACTACTGGTCTGGGGACCACACTTTGAGCAGAAAGCATCACAATAAGGTCTGTACAGAGAGACAATAATTATATCATCATTACCTTATTTGATTCTCATAAGAATGCTCAGAGTATATAGGGGAGGTACTTTATGACCCTTTCATAGATAAAAGAAAAAAAATGAGCCAAGGAGAAGTCAGCTGTTTTTCCTACTTGTCTCCCGTGTTAAGACCAGGATTCATTTATTCATACCCAAATCCCCAGTTTAACCCTCTACATTCCCTACTCTTAGCTGCTGATCACAGCAGCGATGCTCTTCCACCTTTACACACTGCCCTGGCGTTTCCATGTGGCCTCCCAAGCCCCAGAGTGGCACAGCGGCAGCCATAGCCTTCTTCTTTGTGACTGGCCTCCACTGACCTTCATGGGTTTGGCAACTCCCAGGACAATGAACAGAGGACCACAGGGAGCAGAATAGAAAGGGAAGTACGGATTTTCCTGGAAACATCTATCCCCTCTGGGTTTTAACATGGTCTCTGAGCACCTGTCATCTCCTTCACACTTCTGCTGTGTCCCTACTCATGTTACCCACAGATGACACAATCCTAAGGGGAATGGAAGAGGCGGCACCTGATGAGCACCTACCATGTGTAGGACACTGCACAGGTGTTTTCTCTGGGTTATCGCATTCAATGAGTGCAGTATGGGTTAAGATCTTCACTCACACATGCATGCATTCATTCAACAATAGTTAGAGGCCACCTCTGTTCTAGACACTGAATAGAGATAAATATAAATAAGACACATCTCCTCCTCTCGAGGGATACTCACAGAGGTGAGTAACATGCCAAACTTACCCATCTAGGAAATGCCGCAGGAGGGGCAGGAAACCACCATCTCCCCAGCCTGAACTCATGACCTTTCCCAACCCCAATGAAGTCTTGAGACCAGTAGCCCTCATCGTCTGGGAAACCAGTTAATATTGCAGAGATTATGACTCAGTAGGTCTGCAACAGGCCCAATCATCTGCATTTTCACAATCATGCCAAGGGATTCTGATTCAAGCAAACTTCAGATCATACTTTGAGGACAATGACTTCAGACCAATTGCAGGATTTAGACAGAAGCACCGCCCACCTAAGGCCTCCCTGGGAACCTGCTTGGTACAGAGAGGGCAGTCATTCTCCATTCTCCACCTCAGAGAGCCTGAGCTGGTTGGAAAGAAAAATGTAATTAGTACATCCAACCAAATTTGGAAGCAATATAACAAGTGTTACGTCTGAGGCCAGGAATGCAGCCATGCTAGAATGCTGCAGGGCTGTCAGGGTGTGTGTGGGTAGGGCAGCTCACAAGTACCACCTCCATGCCTCTCACATCATATCATGTTATTATGATTGGTGTTCCTCTGTGCTGATGTCCTGCCATGTGATTGCCGTGTTATGGTTCTCAGCCCCAATAGCTTAAGGGATGGGTCACTCAGTCCCTAGGTAGGCAGATGCCCTAGATAAACACACTCCTCTGGTAACCTCACAGCTGAGGTTAACCCTGGGCTCCTGGACCCTAGAGTTAATCACGTGCAGCCACAAATTGGACACAAAAGGTGAACATGATGAACCCATGTACAAAGGAGCTGAGCCGAGGTTGATTGACTGGGGACAACTGCGATGGCAGGAAGAGCACTGGGTTGAGAGCTGAGTAGCCTGGGTTCCAGACCTAACAATTGATGACTGCAGGAGTCACAGCACCACTCTGGGTCATAGTGTCCTCAGGAGTAAAATGCTTCCAGTTCAGATTTCCTGAAAGTTCTTAATTTTGCTATAGGGAAAATGTACTTGCTCAGCTCAAAATAGTAAGCTTGAAATCCACTCCTGGCTCTTTTCTCATTCCATCCTTCACTCTTGGAAGACTGGCCCAACCCTGTCCCTAGAAAGCATCTGAGCCTGAGCCTTTCTCATCCCCGCCAATCACTGCCTCCCTTTCTCCCTCCTCTTTGTAGGGTTACTGGGCTATGTCATAAAATCAAGAAGATTTGACTCAGGAATGAAAAGGAAATGGACATATTCCAACAGCAAGAGTTTGTAGCTTTTCTTTCTGGGATGCTGCCATTAACTTGAGTCAGTATCACCACCTTCCAGGCTCTGTTTTCTACTTTATTCAGTTCTAGGAGAGCAAGAATCCCCCTGGCCCGGGCTGGGTTGGATGCATACTCGTGGCTGGATCCGGTGCAGCCAGGTGGCGAGGGTCACTAAATGGGAAGATGACCAGTCAGACTCCACTGCATGTGCAAGGCCGTTCCCAGGCCTGGGGACAGCCATACCAGGGCTGAGCACAGTGATAATTCCTGGAGATCTGAACCTTTCCTGTCCTTCTAATTCATTCTCAGCTTCAGCTGAGGCTACGTCCTACCCTGGCCCACATGTCGAACACAGGAGCTGAGCTGCTGTAGAATGCAGAACCTGTAGCTGTGCTGTGCTCATGGATCTGCACCAGGAGCACCAACCTAACTCCTCCACAAAGCACAGCTAGCACAGCTTCTTCCCCAGGTTGGTCATTTATTCTGTTCCCAGTGGTCAGCCCTCACTTGGAGCTCATGTATTCTGGAGTTGGGTAGAACACTGGCTGCAATCCACCCCAGAAGAATGCCATTCCCACTGCCAGCTTCCAGGAATCCTGTAAGTAAATCTTATGCAATATTTATTATAATACAAAGGCCTGTGCTGGGTGCTGGGGATAAAGATAAGCCCATAAATACATAATCCCTACTTCCAAGAGGACCATCAGGAGAGAGTTACAAAAAATGGGTAACATAACAAAACAGTTCCCAAGTGCTTTCAGAAGCCCAGTAGAGAAAGCAGTGGATAAAGTTCAGGTAAGGAAAGAGTCCAAAAAGCATTTCCAGACAAAGTGACACTTTCCTAAATTGTGTCTTAGAGAAGCAGTAGGGGTTATCGAGAAGAAAGGATGGAAGAGAGTACCAGACAGGAGGAATGGCACATGAAAAGGCTCAGAGGCATTCCACAAAGCAGCAAAGTAGGGGAACATTCTGTGTGAGGCAAAGAATCCAGTGGAGATGAGGCTGGAGGGCTGGGCAGGGGCTAGACCATGAAAGGCTGAGTCAATCAGGCTGAAATCTGCTACGTGTGGAGGAGGGGATGAGAGTGGGAGACAAGGAAGCACAGAGGCCAGCAGATAGGTGATTACAGTAATCCAGAGGAGAGATGAAAAAGATATGCTGCAAGGTACAATTTAAGCTAAGACCTAAAAGACAAGAAGGAACCATCCACAGAAAGATCAGAGAGAAGAGTATTCTAGAAAGAGAAACAAACAATGTGAAGTGTGCAAAGTCCCCAAGGAGGAAATACGCATGGCTTGTTGGAGGAGTAGAAAGTAGGCTGCTGAGTGGCTGAAGACAGTAAGAGCAGCGAGGTCCGAGAGGTGGGCAAAGACTGACGTGGACCCTGTAAACTGGGAAAAGGTGTTTGGGTTTTCTCCAGGGAAGCCCTTGGAGAATTTTAAACAATCAGTTTACATGATCTTGTTAACATTTATTTTTAAAACTTCTCCTCCTTACTGTGCAGTCAGTAGACTGAAGGAGGAGACAAGAATGAAGCAGAGAGAACAGAGAAGAGTCTGTGGACAGATTCCAGGCAAGAATGCGGATGGCTGGGGATGAGGATGGTGGTCGGGGGGCAGTGACCTGAGTAGGCTGGGGAGAAGTTTTTGAGATCGAATTGACAGGAATACCTGATGTTTTAGATGAGGGTGGTAAGGGAAGGAGAGAAAGCTTGCCTCGTTGAGAAAGACAACTGAAGGGACAGCAGTGCCATTTACTGACATGGGAAGACTGGCGAATGAAAGGGATTGTATTTTCAAGGGGGATGGAGGCAACATGCAAATCAAGCGTTCTCTTTTGAATGTGTTATGTTTGATATATGTGTAAGTGGGGATGTCAGTTAGCAGACGTTTATATGGTTTTTCGTTTGTGGCTAGAGACACACACTTGGGTGTCATGAGCATACCGAAGGCATTTGAAGACATGGGACTGGACGTGATTATCTAGAGTGAGACAGAGAAGAAAAAGAGATTCAGGACCAAATCGTGGGGCCCTCCAACATTTTAATACAGAGAAGAGGAGAACATTGAAGAGCGATAGTAAAGAGATGGGAGTAAAGAGAGAATGTGGTTCCAGAGACCCAAAGCAGAGGTAGAGGTGGGGGTTGGGAGGTATCTTAAGAAGGAAAAGGTGGCCAACTCTCTAAATTCACAGAGAGGACAGGTATCATGAGGACTGGGACGTAACCATTGGATTTGTAGCCCCAGCACCTAGGACCACAACCGGCACATAGTAGACGTTCAGTAAGTACAAACTGAAGAGAGTAACTGAAAAATCTAACCCAGGGATGACAAACACAGACTACTGTTGGCTTCCAGGGCACCACTCCACATTCTTCTTCCTATGTGATGGACATTGATATTGATAATCAAGTACTGCTTTCTCCATCCCCCACCCCAGACTCAGTTTGGAATCCTTCGGCTCCAGACAGGAGCTGTCCAGTAACTGAAATTGTCATGCAAATTTAAGCCTATTTGCCATTCCTGGTATAGACGGAAGAGTCAGGATGGACTTTATATCAGAACTATCCAACACTGGAGCCTCATTAGGGCAGCTCGAGAAGGAACCACACCCACCTGCAAAGGACACTGCAGGGGGGGTTCCGCTTTGGACAGGAACCGAACCAGGTGATTGATCACCAGGGCCCATGGAAGAGTCCACGATTCAGATGGCAGCTCTCCCTGTCCCAAGCATCCAGCTGCTCAAAGCACACAAAGAAAAATCCAACCCAGCCTTGGTTAATACACATGAACTAAATGTCTTTTAAGACTTCCTCCTATGTATTTCTTTATCGTCTTATCTTTATTGGCCTCCTGAAATGCCTTATCTGCAAAGGCATGATTCTGTTCTAAATCTCTGTCTATGAACACAATTACCATTTCTGCTTCTCCCACAAGGTAAAAATGAATCATGAGATTCAAGACATTAATTTAACTTATCCACCCAGCCATAGGCAGACTGACTTCATCTCCAAATGATGCACTCCCCCACATAAAATATAAGCAGACGGTTTTATTCTTCCGTCCAACACACTTAGCATTACAGAGAGACATCTGCTGCAGACAAATCTTGGGCCTTTGGAGCCTTAATACTTTCAAATTTATTCCTCTCCACCACCTGGAGGCCCATGAGTCCATTTGTGGACTTTTCCACCTAATGCTGCCTTGCAAGCTAATGAACAGTTGGTTCAGAAACATGTACATTGTAGCTCTTCTGTTAAAACTCCTACATCCATATCTCCATATCGCAGCAGAAGGTACAGACAATTAACGACCGAAAGCCTCTCAGTACCTTCCATCTCCTCTCACCCTTACTTATTGTTTCCACAAACATGGACTGTATGCCAGATTCTCTCCTGTTTTCTACAACAGAATCTAGAGGTACAACAAGGAATAAGAAAGATACCGTCTCTTTTCCCACCTGCGGCTCACAAATGGGCTATGTACCCCCAGCAGTGATAGACAGAATTCTGTGTGCGTGTCTCCAGAGGGTGGGCTATAATTTCCACTGGGTCCTGAATCCAAAAAGGTTAGGGATCAATGGGGACCTAAAGGTAGATTTGCTGTCTCCCTTTCCTGCACCCCCAGTCACGTACAAACCAGTCACCGAGGTTCGTCAGTTTTTTCTCCTAAATTGCTCTGCATCTAACCCCTTCTGTCTATGCCCCACCTTGCTCCATGCTACCCTTGTCTCAATGGTAATTGAAAATGGCCTCCTGATAGCCCCTCCCACGGTACACTTGCCCTTCTCCAACCTGTTCTCCAAAGGCCCTGCACATATTTTCGGATCTCTAATCATTTCAACCCCTTGCTTAAACCCTTTAAAAGACTTTCCAGGGAGCATCAGTGCCAAGCAATAACTGTCACATGATGATTAGCAATCACACAGCATCACCCTCTGCTCTTCTCTTTGCTGTGTGTTCTTTCACATCTTCACATTCTCGTCACTCTCCTGCCACTGGGCTTGTGGGCATTCTGTCATCTCCACCCAGAAGGCTTCTCCTCTCTCCCTTCTCCAAGTCGTATCGCATTGATCACGTCTGGCTTCTTCCCCTGACCTCCCTGACCAGGTCCAACACCTACTGTAAAACCTCATAGCTCCATGAACTCCTCCATAGCCATTGTCCAGGCTGGAATTATGCAGGCTTTGTATGACCCATGGGTTACTATCTCTTCCTCAGCAAACCCGACTATTGGTCATTGTATCCCTAGTGCTTCTCAGAATGCTAGGCACAGGGAGGGCAAGGGCTGGATTAACCCCCAGTGAATGAACAAATGATCAAGTGAATGAATAAACAAGAAGGTAGTAGATGCCATACAAATAAATAAATAAATAAATAAACAAACAAATAAATAAATGAGCACTAAGTACTGCTGGGGCACAAAAATGGGGAACATTTCCTAAGTAGGTCAGGGGTCAGGGGCTGCGTCTCATTCATCTTTAGTGTCTAGTCCAGGCTTATCACAGAGTGTGTGAGCCACGTGCATTGAGTTTGTGCCTGAAAAAGCAACCGACTCTGCCTGGGAGAGTGAGTGGGGCCTTCCCGAGGAGTCACCAATTGGCATCAATTATAAAGGAAAACTGAAAGTGTCAGATCAAAAGGAGAAAGCAGCAGGCAAAGGGCATTTCCGACAGAAGAAACAAGTACAAAGGCATGAAGCCACAAAAATGCAGCAAAAGTGCTGAGAAGGAAAAAGAGGGTAAGTCCCAGTCCTCCTTCTGGCGGGGACCAGAGAGAGACCTGGTGGGAGTTTACTGGATCAGCTGGGAAGGAAAAAAGTGAGTTCCAGGCCGGAGAAGTGGTGAGTCGTAGCGAGGAACAGCAGTGCTGAGAAGAAAACACCAACAGCCCCTCATGACACGCTGTCTATGGGGCAGAGTATGTGATGAGTGAACAATGACACTGAGCAAGTGTGTGAAGTCCCAGGCATAGGGGGTGGGAGGGACACACTAACCTGGGCTAAAAATAACATTTTTAGTTAACAATGCTGTATTATATACTTAAAATATCCTAAGAGGATAGATCTTATATTAAGCATACTTATCATAAAAACATAATAATAAATAAAGAGGGTATAGAAAGCACTTTGGAGACGACGAATCTTCACTGCATAGACTGTGGTTACGCTGTCATGGCTTATACTTATCTCCAGATTCATTCAGTTGTATATGTGAATCATGAGTATGTATAGCTTTGTGTATGCCAGCTGTCCCTCATAAAGCCGTTTTTAAAAATATGTTTAGCAACCTGGAAGAGAAGTTTTTTCCTCTAAAGCCTTTTTCAAGGCAATCCTGAGTAGCGGAGAATGAAAATGGTAGCTGGAATGTCCTGGCATAATAATAATACATAATAAACCACTGAAATTTTATATGAAAAGAGTCATCATCAAAGTTTTTGTTTGCTATGATCTTATGGCTTTTTGCTCCATCTAGTCAGATATTAAGTTGCTAAAGAACATTCTCAGGTCAAACAGATGGGTCTTTAAAGGAGAAAAGGAGAAAAGGTATGAAGACCAGTCTTCAAAGAAGAGAAGGAGCAAAGGTATGAATCTGCAGAAAAGAAGGCCAAATTAATGCTGAGTGAAGAAGACCTTGGCAGGAATAGTATTCACTGAAAAAAAGTTACTGAGCATCTCCTATAAGCCAAGCACTCTTCTGGGGGCTGGGAATACAGTGATGAGGAAAATCCCACAGAATCCATGTCAGGAAGCAAGCACACACCTGGGGGAATGTAATATAAACACATTGTGTGTTGCTGTGTCTAGCATGGCCTGGCACATCAGTTTAGTTCAAATGTCCTCCTACTGGGCATCTGCTGCTGTGTGTTTTTGAACTGGAATTACTTTTCATGTTTTTCTTTATTTTCTCATTCACCATGGTACAGTAGCAAGAGTAGCACAGACATACCAGTCCTGATTTGAACCCTTACTAATGGTGTGACCTTGAGCAAATTAGACATCTACCCAATGAGGTCAATCATTCCAATCTCTCAGGGAGTACTTGAAAATGCACTAAGGTGCTGCATCCTATAGTTATTCCTCTACAGTGACACGTCATATAAACATTTATCTTATGCAAATTCAGTAATACCAAATGAAGATGAGGACGAACAGAGGGAAATAAGAATTTAAAGATATGACCAGGACTGACATTAATTTGTGGGGCCCAGAATAAAAATGAAATTGAGAGGGCCCTTGTTCAAAAATGATTAAGCCTTTCAAGATAGCAACCTCAGAGCACTGAGCCAAACCCGGGGGCCTTCTGAGCATGAGGTCCCAGGCTGCACACCCATGAAGCCGGCCCTGGATGTGGCTTTCCCATTCTTGTTCTCTTGTTGTTCTTGGTACCTATATACTTCTACTATGTGAACATGTTGTTCTGTGATAAATGTGATTCCAGTGTAAAAAGATATGTCTGTCTACCTGGTTTTTTTTGTTTACATTGGCCCATAACCAGACACAATCCTTTTACCTGCATAAAACTATATAGGCTGTCCTTAGATTTAAGGGAACTTTCAAGGGTGGATTTTACTGTGTTTTTCCCTTTACACACTGGCTTTGTAAAGCCTGCAGAATATGAGAGTCTGCAGCTATCATTTCTCCTGGGACTTCTAGAATAGGGGCCTTGAGTCCGTGTGGACTGCCGTCTTCACACACTTAACCTCATTCAACCCTCAGGCAACCCCGTAAGGGAAATACTACCATCCTGGTTTTCTAGAGGAGGAGGAAGCGGAGACGCAGAGCAGGGGAGCCATTTCCTCAAGTTACCTAGTAAATAAATGGCAGATCTGGGACTCAAATACGGGTCTTTGGACCCCAAGGTCCATGCTCTTTCAATGATGTCTTAATAAATGTTTGCTCCTTCCAACTCTCTCCTTGTCTGCAAATCTTGCCCCAATCCTTTGAAATGAAGAATTGTTTGGTGAACAGGAAGTATGCTTTTCTGCATCCTGATAACAGAGAGTGGTTCACTGATTCATTGTGGGCACATCAGGTGAGAGGCAAAGCCCCAGGAAAGCCTGAGAGTCTGGCCTGTACTTCCAGAGCTCTGATTGCCAGGTGGTGAAAACTCAGGGCAGGCATCACTACTCCCCGGCCACCCAAATGTGAGCCAATGTGGAGAGAGTGTTATAATGGGGGTAGAATAACAAAGGTCATTTTAGAATAAGTGATAGATGTAATTAATGTTATTGACAATGAAAATTCTCAGTTGCTGAGAGACAGATGAGTCAGTGGTGACCTTGATGTTGAAACTACATGCAATCTGTTGTTGCTTAAATGTTTATCCAAAAAAAAAGTGATTTCTTGATCAATGCACACAAAGTTTTGGTTGAAAACACCATGTAAAAAATAGGAAAAAAGCAGCCTATGCGTTATATTTCCAGTGAGCATGCGCGCACACAAACACACACTTATTCATATGTGTTAAGTCTAGGTTTGTCATTTCTATTTTAGAGTTTTTTTTACTTCTTTTCTTAGCTTTAAGACCTTTCATAACCCAACCCCAGTTTCCCCTGTGATAGCCCTTCTCAGTCCCTTCACTAAATATCCAAATCCTGCTTGTCACTTCAGAAGCAGCTTTATCTAGACATGAAGCCTCCCCTGATCTCTGCATCAGAAATGCAGGCCATAAAAGGCCATGACCTGTTTGCGGAACAGAGAGAAGCTCAGTGTGCTCCTGAATTTTACTCCAGAATGCCCTTCTTCCTTCTCACCATCTGGCATGCATGTCATGTCCGCATCAAATTAATCACGTTCTTCTCTGAATGTCGTCAGCACTTATCATACATCTATTATGGGGCTCAACATAATACATTGCATTACATATCTTTCCATGCCCCTCGTAAGCTCAGAAAACATTTGATGCATGACTGGATAAATACACGGAAGTGTCTTCCCCACTAAACCATGGTATACCTGAGAATAGGATCCTTTACTCCTCATCTTTGCACCTCTCTGTCCTTGGTATATTGTTTTGAACAAACAAGGTGCTCAATAAGTATTAAATAAATGTATTTGCATCCATCAAGCATGCAATTAATGATGACAAATGTGTCACATTCTACATGACATTTGGTGCCTCTTGAAAACAGAGGCAAACTGATTATTTAATAACACAAAGATCTTACCAGACTGCAGGAGGCATGTAAGGAAAAATATGTTCTGGACTAACACAGATGCTACTGTGTGGAATTATTCAAAAATTATTTAAAAATTAAAAATTGAGTCACTGATAGAGCATCAAATATGAAAGGACAACTCAACTCCTATTGAAAAAGAATCATCTGGCCCATTTTGGTGAAGTAGAGTCACTAGTCTTGACCCTAGAAAGTTAGTGCTGATAATAATATCTACCTCCTTTTAGTGATTTACCATGTTCCAGATGCCTGCTCAGCCCTTTAGAATATTATCATGTTAAATTATCTGGATAGCCAAATGAGGAAAGAATTATTACTGTTATTCCCATGCCATATCCCCATTTGGATATCAAGCTTCAGAGAGGTACAATAATTTGCCTAAATTTGCAGAGCTCGGAGGCTACAGAGCGGGATTCAAGTTCAG
>NW_017732016.1:189883-193133 GCF_001890085.2 Hipposideros armiger
AAGTGATTACAAGGAAGAAAATAAAGATCAGAGCAGAAATAAACAAAGAGGCTAAAACAAAATACAAAAGATCAGTGAAATCAAGAGCTGGTTCTTTGAAAAGACAAACAAAATGGACAAACCTTTAGCCAGATTCATCAAGAAAAAAAAGAGAGGATGCAAATAAATAAAATCAAATGAAAGAGAAGTGACAACAGACACCACAGAAATACAAAAAAATTTAAGAAAATACTATGAGCAACTATTTGCCAACAATTGGACAATCTGAAAGAATTGGATAAATTCCTAGAAGCATACAACCTTCCAAGGCTGAATCAAGAAGAAACAAAAAATCTGAACAGACCTATTACTATTAACAAAATCGAACCAGTAACAAGCTCCCAACAAACAAAAGTCCTGGACCAGATGGCTTCACAGATTAATTTTACCAAACATTCACAAAAGAATTATCATCTATTCTCCTCAAACTATTCCAAAAAATTCAAGAGGCGGGAAGGCTCCCAAGCTCATTTTACGAGGCCACCATTACCCCGATTCCAAAACCAAAGGCATCACAAAAAAAGAAAACTACAGGCCAATATCCCTAATGAACATAGATGCAAAAATCCTCAACAAAATTAGCAAGCCGAATTCAGCAATATATTAAAAAGATCATACACCACGATCAAGTGGGATTCATTCCTGGTATGCAAGGTTTGTTAAATATCAGCAAATCAGTTAACAGGGTACATCACATAAACATAATGAAAAATATATATATATGCTTCAACTCAAAAGAAAAAAAGAATACATTGTGTTTCCATGTATGTTAGACTTCTTGACCAGATTATAAAATATAAACCACAATAAAACTATTTTTCCTGCTACCCTGATGCGCCTATAAATAACAGAAAATAGCATTTCTGTGGCTGAAATAGCCATTTAATCATTTATTTGCCCTCATATTTTCATTTACAGTCAACAAGGAGACATTGTGACCTTCAAAGTCCTGGGTACTCTGACAGATTCTGGAGATACTTCGATGAAATGACATTATTATTCCTCTTAAAAACAAACAAACAAACAAACAAATAAATAAATAAAAATAAATAAATAAGTAA
Organism: Hipposideros armiger; assembly: GCF_001890085.2. Lineage (NCBI taxonomy): Eukaryota > Metazoa > Chordata > Mammalia > Chiroptera > Hipposideridae > Hipposideros > Hipposideros armiger. The sequence continues at coordinate 190,984 of NW_017732016.1, forward strand.
ATAAAACACTAATTCCTGAAGCTTCCCCTGCCTGTCAACTTCTGGCTACAACCTTCCCTTCCAGCCCTCCCTAGAGGTCTCTTTCTCTTTGTTGCCCCTCACCACATACAGCTTGAGTTGTGCCAGAGGTACCTGGGCATGTGCTTTTGTCCCCAGTGGACCATGTGCTCCCTGGAGATGGGGATTGACCCCTCTCCACATCTCTCTTCGCTCTGATTCATTCACTAGCACTAGTGGGTGCCAAATCATTATCTGTTGAATTGAATGTTATCCAACTTCCTAATTTCATAAAGTAACTCAAACCAAGCCAGGTTTGTGACTTGCCTAGAGTCACAAATCAGAGTGAGACTCTCTGCTCCTTTCTCCCTAACAAGTACCGCTGTGTTCCACCAGCCAATGCTATGGGCAGCTGGGCCATGAGGAACCATGTACACTTCTCTGTCCATGGGATTACAGACAAGTTCTTCAAGGACCCTTACCAACAACTGCCTTTCCCACCAGAAGCCCTACCCTGCGGTGCAGTCCCATGGGGTAGGGCCTGGCCTACTTAGATGAGGTAGTTTCACAGCTGGAAATCACAGTGCTAACACAGCTTGGAAATGGCGTCACACAAGCGCTGAGCTCTGGGTGAAGCAGGCTTGGGACTGAATTATGTATCTGCTTACCAGCTGTTTGACCTTGGGTAAATCACTTTTCTTTCCTGATTCTCAGTTTTCCTGTCTGTTAAATGGAGTTATAGCACCTACCTGGAAGGCACAAAGTAGGTGAGAAGTAAAGGCTAGCTGTCATGTATTATCAATCAATGTTTTTGACAATGACCCAGGGCACAAATTCAATTTCCCTGTCCCACCAAATATCTACCCACAACTGCAACCCTCATTGTCTGCCCTGGGGATGAGGCTCTGNCTTTATAATGTCCCCACATTTCAAAGAATTTATAATACGAATTATTCTTGGAGACAGTTCAAGATGGTGGATTAGGTAAACAATATGCCTGCTGCCTGCCAGGATAACATCAAAATTACAACTAAATTATAGAACAATTAACCTCCTGTAACATCTGAAGACTAACTGATCAGAACCCCTATAACTACGAATATAAAGAGGAGGCCACATCAAGACTGGTAGGAGAGGCAGAGACGTGAAATGGGCTGACCCCAAACCCACAGGGAGTGGTTGAACACTGAGAGGGACAAGTCAGTGGCAGAGGTTCCCCTAAAGAGTGAGGGGACCCAGCCCCACACCAGGCTCCCCAGCCCAGGGGTCCTGTGCCGGGAAAAGGAGTCCCTACAAAATTTGTCAGTGAAAAGCAGCAAGAATTCTGTCCATCTGTCCCGATGAGACGGGAAGTAACTGGAAACCCAGCCATCCTCCTAAAGGGCCTGCACATAGACTCACTCACTTGTAAACACTCACCTGGGCTCCAGTAAAGTGGGGGAAACTCAAGAGGTGCCACAGACATATGGGAAAAGACTGACTTGTATGGCTTCGAGGTGAGGGCTTTGTCCCTGTGTAGAGCCTGCCTCATATGTAGCATAGAGGAGGGCACCATCTTTTCTATGCTGAACCCTTCCCCAAAGAGCTAAATCTGAGACCCCATTGGTCTGGCAAAATCTGCACATGAGCACCACCTTGGTGACCACCTGGGTCCCTGCACTGCCCAGCTACTGCTGCATTGCCCAGGCACTTTTGGCTTCTGGGCAGTTACCCTGCCCCACAAGCTATGGAAGCCTTTTACAGCAGTAGGTGGCCTGGGGTTACTTGGGGAACTCTTGGTGGTTGGGAGTTAACCACAACTTGAGCTTCAGTCTCTCTTGGGCAGCTCTTGGGCATTGGTGGGCCTGAGGCAAGCAGTGGCTGGCCATGTTATGCTCAGGGCATTTTGCAAAGTGGTTGTAGGCCTGGCTTTGGTACAAGAGCCAAATCTGCGTTGACTTTGTAAAAACCACTGGCTGTGCCTCATCACGCCCTGGGACCCCACCCTGCCAAGCTAGTTGCTGTGTTGCCAGGGACATTCTCAACATCAGGTTAACCAGCCCAGCCTGGGCACTGAAGGTGACTCATTCCACGACTGAGCCTTACAGGTACTCAGCAGGTGGCAACAGGCCTGAGAGTCCCTTGGCCTCTTGTTAAGCTGCCCCAGGCCCAAC
>NW_017732016.1:194385-203956 GCF_001890085.2 Hipposideros armiger
TGCTAATCTGATCTGACCAAAGGAGGCACTCAATGAAAATGGAATGGAGGGATGGGTAATTTTCCCAAGGGAGCATATTTTTGGAGTGTGCTATTTAACCTGAAGTTCATATCCATGCTCCAATAACACGGGGTTCTTCATTGTCCCAAATGCCATCTGTACTCTGCCCCCTATTTGCTTTTGCACAGGCTGTTCTCACATCATCCCCAGTCTCTCTAGCGAATTCTGTTCACTGCTTACAATTCTTTGCAAACACTATCTTCACTCTGAAACCAATTGTTTTTTCTGCTCCCAGGCAACCAAGAGAAATTAACCTCCTTTCTCTCTGTGCTATAATGAGATAGAAGATAGATAGATCAAGAGATAGTTAGATAGATGATAAATAGATAGATAGATAATAGATAGATGATTGATAGATAATAGATTGATAGATAATGAAATTTACATATGTATGTAAATTTAATTATCCCATAATGCTTTGAGTCATTTGTTTCTGCACAGAGACCATGATAATCAAAATTGTTATCACTTCAACATTCCCCCAAAATATAGTATTTGAACCTTTGGTATAACACTCATGCTATTTTATTTCAATGTTTTTAGTAATCTACTTGTATCTTCTCCAAAAAATGTTAATTTATTGTCTTAAATTAAGGACCATGTCTTATTCACCTTAGAATGGCCCAAAGTGCTCTGTCCTCTTCTATGTATGCAGCAGTGCTCAGAAAATGCTTAGCAATTTGTTACCAGTGGTTGAATTAATTTTATCTCAGCAGCACCTACTGCAATATAGTAGGCTTTGGAACAAGTGTTGGTGGAACTGTACCAAAATGAAGAGGCATCTTTGGCACTGGTCTCTTGCTTTCTGAAGCTTCAAGGACTAGCAGCAATGCAACCCAATGCAAGATGGACAGGGGTTTGACATCTGTTCAGCCAGAGGGACAGGCATGGAATATGTTCCTGAAGGCCAATGCAGCAATGAGTGAGGGAGATCCACTGCAGAAATGGACAGAGCATGCCAATTAGAAAGGGCAGTGGGGTTTTCAGACCCCCTCTAAGGTCACATCGAAACCCTGGTTCTTGTGCATCTCAGAGCTGGCCTTCAGTGTACACTGCAATGAGCACCATTGGCTTGTTTGTTTCCTTGTGAACAATATGGTCTTCCTGACATTCTCCATGCATACACTGGGACCCACCATGTGTGGGACATGTATCCAGGTGCTAAAGATGCAGCAATGAATGACAGTTCTGTCTGCTAAGGAGTTCACAGCCTGAAAGGGGTGGTGGGGGGGGGGGGGGGGTTCTGGAAAAATCAGAAGGCTACAGACTCAGAAAAAAGAATTGAAGTCACTGTGCATAGAAAGTTGCTTATATAGACTGTTGGATGCAAACAGCATGTTACAAAAGAGTTTCTTGAAATAAATATTTTTTGTTCATATGTACTTTTTGTATAGGAAATCACATTACAGGAGTGTGTGTGAGGACACGCTCAAGTGTGTGTGTATGTGTGCGTACATATTTCAAAATATGAGTTCTACTTCAGGAGAGTTGGATTTGAGGTTCTCTGATGAAAAAGACTTTCCTGTAGTGTTTGATTTTTTTTTAACAAGCAAGTCTGTTTTTTAAATTAAACTTTCTATGCTGAGGTAATTTTAGATTCACACACAGTTGTAAGGAATAATACAGAGAGATCCTCTATCTACCTTGTCCCCAGTTTTCCCCAATGGTCACATACTACAAACCTATAGTGCCATGCCATAAGTATGATAGCATCATTGACTCAGTCAGGATACAGGACATTTCCATCACCACAAGGATCCCTCCTGTTGTGAATACCTTCGTTTTGCAAATTTTAAAAAAATGCAATTCTCAGGAACAAATTTAAGAGATTACTGGTGCCAGAAAACAAAGACTTAATTCATTAAGATTAGATTATTTTAAATTTTACATCTAGCATACCCCAGTACTCCTACCAGTTATTGATTTGAGGAAGTGAAAATTTGGGGAACTCTGGTGATGTCTGCCCTTTTGTGATGCCCAACATGTGGACAGCCTTCCTTTTCTGGAAATGCCAAGAAGAGTGGGAGCAGGGCCACGTTTCCAGGAATGGAACCCAAAAGGTGACAGATGCTCTCTCCATTGCTTAGTGTTGAGGGGTAGCAGCACAAGACCTACACATGACCAGGTGATGTTCACAGCCCCCACCGCCCCAGGACTTTGAAGGACTGACTTGGAGGAGTGGAGATTATTTGTCAAAGAGGCTGATTTAAGAAGCCAGTGGTGCGGTGGTAAGTGTCCAGTTCAGAGACGCTAGAGTGGGCATGCTAACTGCTGGGTCTCTGGTGAGCTGGTGGCTGGGTTCCTGCTGATTTTCTTTGGTCCCTGCTCATTTCCCAAGGTTTCCCAGCAATTCTGGGAGCCTTCCTACCTAGCTTTTCATCTAATTCATTTTCTGTTAGATAAACCAGAGTTTCTTTTTGTTGTTTGTAAACNCTGGTTAAGAGCTTGCTCAACAGTGCAAGCTCTGAACAACAGCAGTTCGAGTCCCAGCCTGAGCTGAGTTGCCACTGAGCTGCCAACAGGTGGCAGGATGGCTCAGCTAAAAAAAAGAAAAAAGAAAAAAAAAATAGGAAGTAAAGTGCTAAAATTGAAGGAGAGATACAGAGCTTCCCACGCAAGAAAAAGCTAAAGGAATTCATCACCACCAAGCCAGTATTACAAGAAATGTTGAAATGACTCCTTTAACCAGAAAAAGGAAAAAACAAACAAAGAAATGAAGATCAAAAATATGAATAATACAATGGCAATGAATGTGTACCTATCAATATTTGCTTTAAATATAAGTGGATTAAATACTCCAATCAAAAGACATAAGGTAGCTGAATAGATAAGAAAACAAGATCCATGCATATGCTGTCTACAAGAGACCCACCTCAGGCTGAAAGACACACATAGACTGAAAGTAAAGGGATGGAAAAAGATATTAGGTTGTGGGAAAAGTCATGACATATTTTTTCTATGTTTTTCATTGCAAAAATGCGTCGTGACTTTTCCGACAGCCCAATATTTCACGCAAACGGAAATAAGAAAAAAGCTGAGGTAGCAATTCTTATACCAGACAAAACAGACTTTAAAATGAAGACGATAATAAGAGACAAAGAAAGACATTACACAATGATAAAGGGATTAATCCATCAAGAGCACATAACCCTAGTAAACATCTCTGTACCTAACAGAAGAGCACCTAAATATATAAAACAAATATTGACAGACATAAAGGCAGAGATTGACAGTAACACAATCATAGTAGGGGACTTTAGCACCCCACTGACACCAGTGGACAGATCTTCCAGACAGAAAATCAACAAGGAAACAGCGGCCTTAAATGACACACTAAACTGGATGAGTTTAATTGATATTTTTAGAACATTTCACTCCAAAGCAGCAGAATACACATTCTTTTCAAGTACACATGGAACATTTTCCAAGATAGACCATGTTAAGTCACAAAACAAGTCTCAATAAATTTAAGAAGATTTAAATATCAAGTGTCTTCTCTGATCACAATGGTATGAAACTAGAAATCAATTGCAAGAAAAAAACTGANCCACTCTGAAGCTTCTCTCAGTCTCTCTAGAGAGACACAGTCATAAAAAAAGAAAGACAGAAATAATCCAATGGAATGAGTGCTTCAGTGGAGGCTTGCACGGATGCTAGGGGAGAACAGAAGACAGAAAATTCCTTCTGGGAAGACAGGGTTGGAGAGGCCTCTTCAAAGAGATGACAATTGAGCAGACTCTCAAAGAAGGAATGTGACCTGACAAGACAATGAAGGAATCTGTACAATATCCCAAGTCTTGTTCCAAAAACCTGAGAAGGGTCTAGATCCTATAGATGCTGCCTCTAGAGGACAGAGTGGTGGGAGATGCTGACAAATGGTCCAGAAGCAGATCCTGGATGGCCTTGTACATCACGATGAAGGACAGGGAATTTACCTAGTAGGCAAGGGTGAGTGTGCTGGTTTGCTAGGGCTGCTGTAACAATGCAGCACAAACTGGGGGGGCTTAAATAACAGAAGGTTATGGTCTCACAGTGCTGGAGGCTGAAAGTTCTCCAGGTGTCCACAGGATTGTTTCCTTCTGTGAAGAAGAACCTGTGCCTGGCCTCTCTCCTAGCTTCTGGTGGTTTGATGGCAATCTAAGTGGAGATATTGGCTGGCAGTTGGAAGTATAAGAAGGAATGGGGTTTTCTTGCCACAACTATTTCAAAGGACCCACTAAGTGGATGGCAGTCTGCTGGAGTTTGAGATAAAAACGTGAATTACAGAAGACATTCCTGGTTGTATCACTAACCCCGCCCCTGACTCTGTTTCCTTCCTCCTTAATGGAAAATCCCTGATTTTTTTTTCATGTTAATCATCCCATGTGCTCAGGAAAGATGGCGCCAGGCTAGGCCCAACAAATGAATATTTATCAGTTCAAGCCAAGAGAGGCAATTCCATCCATTCTGACAGAGGTTGAATTAAGCATGGCCATGTGATGCAACTCTGGCCAAGGGGGCACGAAGGGGAGGTCGATGGGGGCGCCTATAAGAGATTTTCCTTGAAAAAGAGACAGGTAAGAAGAAACGCCCTCTTCACAGACACCCAGAAGCAATGTTTAACCTGGCACCCCTTGACTCAGTCAAATTGACACATAAAATTAGCTCTGATACCTGGCTTCTTTGTAACGCACTCTCCATCACATGAGCAGTTTAGTCACATGACTATGACAAATAAAGCGATACTAGCTATATAGTATATATACTATATACTATATAGTATAGTATATAGTATGAGCCATAAGACTGTCACCTTTCTAAAATCACACTTACTTAACTCTCATCCTTAGTGTTAGTTGCTCCCCTAACTATTCCATAAGTAAGGAATTTTATCTTTCCCTGGGGTTTTGATTTAGGGAGAAGAAACTAGCCTCCTGACAGTTTTTCTCTAGGAAGATCAAGCCACCAAGATAACAAGCTCTCATCTTCCTCATTGCTCTACTTCCAACCTCTAGGGTACTACATGTCAGCCAAGAGTTAAAGCCATGCTTTAATGGAGGATAATAATCTCAGGCCCTGCTGTGAAAACTAGGGGAGGAGAAGTTGTCAGCATCTTTAACCCTTCATCTCTGTTTGCACACTATGCAAGGCTTCTGTTCTGTGGTCCATGATGCCCCATTTCCAGTTATGGACAGGGGAGCATGTTTCAGGCCTGAGTTTCCCAACATGTGTTATCTGGTTGTGTTCCACAGGCATCGCTAGGTGTTCAAAAACAAGGAGAGCAGAAACAAGGGGCTTCTATTTTTCCATATGTGTGGAAAACCTTATACAGGTTTCTTTACTTCCATATTAATTTACCTCTACACATACCAAAGCCTCTAATAATAAACTAATGTGTTCACACAAGTTAATTACTGTGAATGCTATCTAACACATAGTAAATGCTCATTAAATGTTAGCTTTTTGTCAGTCAGGATAGGCCAGGTTTGCTTCTATAACAAGCAACTCTAAAAATCTCAGTGGCTGAGAACAATACAAAGTTACTTCTTGTTATCCTACATGTTGATCTCAGGTAGGTTTTGGAGTGGAGGGGTTGTCTTCATTTACACAATGCCACCAGACATAGAGTCAGGGAGACAATCAAACTGAAGAGGTGAGCACTAACAATTACACATGTCACTTCTACTCACATTTCATTGTCCCAAATAAGTCATGTGTCAGCACCTAACTTTAATAGCACGGGTGATTCATTCTTCAGTATGCCCAGAAACAGAGGAAGATGGGGTATTGGTGAGTGCTTGTGTCAGAAACTGTCTATGTACCTGTTTTCTATTGCAATCATTATTTTTGTTATTATCCCTATCAATATGTCTCTCCCAGAATCAAGTTACATACTTTCAAAAATACTCAACAAAAGAACCAGTTTCTCTTAGAACCCCAATGGATCAGGAACACAGCTTAGAGGACTCTCACTCAGAATGACTCCCACACTCCACCCCTCCAACACGATGCTTATATGCGTCTCACCTACTTGGTTCTAACTTCTCTGCTCTGTGCCTTATCTTCAAAGCTGTAATGTAGGAGCCACTTCGCCTCTCCTCCTGGAACTTTGGGTCTTTGCCCACCAGTCAGTTTTCATCCTTGCCTCTGTTCTACCTCAGCGCTCATCCTGCTCCCTCGTCCCACTCCTGTCCCCTCTCAGCAGCTCCCACCCCACCTCACACATACATCTCCACTTTGGCAAGCCGTATCTCCAGTTTCAACCAAAGAGAAAACAGAAAGGAAGAGAAATGTGTACCATCAGCCAACAGCAACGTGTTTGCTGCTATGTGCTGTACTTCTTGGGAATCACACAGAGAATCAAAACATCTTCAGAAAAAATTTCAGCTTCCAGCAATTCCCTGGAATAATAATTGCGTCTCCATGGGGCAGGGGCAGAGACAGTCTGTGTCCCTCATTTTCCCCTTTGCAGTTGGCTATTCTGGGTGGAAAAGTTGGAGGAAATTACTATAACAGCACGATGCTGGCCCACTTAAAACTTCTATTATGAAACTGCATTGCATAAGCTCAGTAAGAGAAAATAAGTTATATTCTCAGGAACAAATTCTAGTGAGTCAGCTCATTTTAGCCTCACATCTTCATCTGTCTCTGAAGTGGCTTATTTAAATTTTAATAGAAAACGTTCGATGTGGGGCTCAAATGGAGAGAACGAAAATAACACTGTTTATCCCCAAGATAAAACTGTTTCGGGAGCAAAAGTAGAGAAAAATGTGATGCTAATTTCTTGAAAACAAACCTTCTATGTCCCCCTTCATAGGGACTGGACAAAGCAATATAAAGTCTATTGTACTGAACAAAAGCAACGATAGTACATTTAGAGACTCACGGTCCCTTTTTGNTACAACTAGGATCAAGGGACTGGTCAGCTTACACATTTAGGCCTAGATGATATCAAAGGGATTCAGTACAGATACTGCAAAGATATCTGCATGGTGTGTGAAGAATAGGATAGATGGATGCTGCTACATTGTAGCGATGGCACCAATTCTTCACCCACCCCATATACACCCTCTTTGCCATGCAACTTTGAATTACTCTGAGGTAGACTGGACATATGGTGATGACACAGGCACGAGAGAGCAAAGCCAAGACTGCAAGGCTGTTTCAATACACTACTTGTGTCAGGTCTGTCAACCACCCATTGGCCAAAGCAAGTCACATGGTTAAGTCTACTCTCAAAGGGCCAGGTAGAAAAGTGGCAGGACTAAAGTAACCTCTAAATGCCAGCAGATTTGTACGCAATTCCCCAGAGAAGAAGGGGATGATAGCTAGGGCAGCCCCTGTGGCCTGCCAGCTCCTATCATCCTGCCCAGCCAACTTCTACCCTGTCTGCACAACAGAAATTAGAAAGGGCATGGGGGAGGGTACCTGTGACCTGCTGGGGAGTCCCAACTGTTTTCTCACTCATTTTGACTTGAAAGGGCTATCGCATCTTGCTTTTTTCCTCCAGTAGGGAAGGGTAGCAATGCCAACTCTTGCTCTAAACCTTTCCCATGTTTTGCTTTATTTAGTTTAGTTTAGTTTTGTTTTAGCTTTGTTCTTCTTTGTTAAGAAGAGCTTGTTGAACACAGGATACTCAACAAAGACTCTCAGTGGCTCCCCATGACCTACCAATAATTTCCAAACTCCCTAGCTAGACATTCAAAGGCCCTCCCTGATGTGAACACTTTCAAACACCTAAGCCTTACATTCTGCCTTACACTGGGCTATTTCTGCAGGAAACTTACCGTGATGACTCAGTTGAGCTTCTTCACAACAGAAGTTGCAGTAGTCCAGTAGTTATCAAAGAGGCTCGCTCATAGCAGGCACTTCAGATGTTTTTGACTTAGTGTTGAGATTAAAGCATTAAACAACTCCAAGACATGGTTAATGTAATCATTTCTGCAGTGGAAAGAGCACTGGATATGGGGTCAGAAGACCCAGTTCTAGGTATTGACTCTGCTTCTTGCTGCTGGATGGCCTTGGGACTATCGTTTATTCTTCCCAAGTATCAATATTCTTGTCTGGTAGGTAAAAGTGATCATATCAGCTTCCCTGGTTATTGTGGGGAAAATTGAAATTGCAAATAGAAAGGAAAAAGGTGCAGAAAGAAACGTCACTGGAATTATTAATCAAACCAGAGCTTTTGAAGAGCCGAAGGCTGTCACTACCACGCTTACATGACAATGCAGAGTTTAGCAGGGTTTTTCTCCCCACTAAAGTCAGTTAAGTTAGTATTCTTCTGCAAAACTAAATTAAAGTCACATTTTACTTCAACAAATTGTAGGTCTTAAATCTACTAGAAGTAACATCGAGTTGAAGAATTTTTTAAAATAGAGTCAAAGATGTTAGGTGACATAAATGAATGGCTTTGTTAGGAGTAAAATGTAAGAGGTTATAGGACATTATTCTACAGCAAAAGCATTATGACCCGTGGGGGCTAAGTGATTTGCACAAGCTAACAAGTTATGGATGAAATATCACACAGAATATCTCAGGAGGAAAGAAAAATGTATCTATAGTACACACACACACACACACACACACACACACACACACACACACACAGAGAGCTGTGTTTAGTTACTCAGATCATGGGAACGCTTTCTGAGGCTGCTCCAGGGTGTCCAGATATGGATCTCTCAAAGAATAGTGTTGACGTGAAGGGAGCTTCCACTAAGGGCAAAACCAGCCAAGAAGTTCCCCTGTGAAAACTTATCAGTAACCAACACAATTTGGCCCCATTGCAGAAATGAGCATTTTTGTCTTTTTCAATCACATATCATGCTTGCCAGCAGTACAGACGGGTCCCTCCATTGGAGACCCAGAGCTCAGGTGGCTCCACAGTGGAGAGACCCTCTGTCTACCAAAGGAGCCTTACATGGCTCTGGGGAGAGCCTGCAAGTGCTGAGAAAGGGAGGAGGAGGTGAGTGGGAAGCTCCACCTTCTACCTGAGGGCATGTTCCCATTCAGGTTTGGCAGGTATCTTGTTGGAAGTTTCTTTATTTCCTCTTGCAGACTCCTCCTAAGTGCCCCTGAAATCCCTGCCAGCAAAATGGGTGAATGGTCCTAAATAGTCCAGTCATCCTGCTTAATGGCCATTCATTTTAAAACTTAAACTATAACTACACTCCCACCCATTGTGGACTTACAGCTCTGGGTTGCCGGGGTCAGCCTTGCCAGAAAGCAAAAGAAGTGGTTACCTTCATGGGGACAAGTGGGAGACAGGAGCCGGCCCTTTGGTCAGGAAACATCGCTTTTGACTTAAGTCTGCCAGAAATTCTTGCATTCAATATTTATAACTTCAGTTTGGCTTCCTTTGAGAATCCCACAAAAGGATACCCTTGGGAGAAGGTTTCCCATGAAATACTGTTAAGACATCCTTAGAGGTCATCTGACCACTGCCTCACTTTCAGATAAGAATGCAGAGAGGCCTAGGATGGTTAAGGAACTTGTCCAAGGTCACCCAGCAAGTTAGTAGCTGCATAAACCC